>NW_020954580.1:12185059-12419714 GCF_900497805.2 Vombatus ursinus | reverse complement strand
AGAAGAGAAGAGAAGAGAAGAGAAGAGAAGAGAAGAGAAGAGAAGAGGGGAGGGGAGGGGAGGGGAGGGGAGGGGAGGGGAGGGCCCAGGGCAGAACTCTTGAGAAAAGCCTACAGTTAGAGACCATGATCTGGAAGAGTTGGAAGACTATAACACAGCCTTGAACTATGCCACAGGTCATGGAAGGTTAAGAAATATATCCAAGAGATGAAGATACACATTCTTCAGTGACCTGGGAATTAATCTGATTTTTGTTCAGTTGTTTGTCAGTTGTGTTGAAACTCTTCATGACCCTGTTTTGTGTTTTCTTGGCAAAGATACTAACGCAGTTTGCCATTTTCTTCTCTAATTCATTTTACAGATGAGGAAACTGAGGCAAACAAGATTAAGTGACTTGCTCAGGGTCATATAGCTAGTAAGTATCTGAGATAGGATTTGAACTCAGGAAGATGAGTCTTCCTGACACCAGGCCTGGCATTCTATCCATTTCACCACTTTGCTGCCCATTTAAACCACATGAAAAATATATGAACCATGGGGCAGCTAGATGGCGCAGTGGAGAGAGCACCAGCCCTGGATTCAGGAAGAACTGAGTTCAAATCGCGCTTCAGACACATAACACTTCCTAGTTGTGTGACCCTGGACAAGTCACTTTACCTTATTGCCTAACCAAAAGAAGCCAAAAAACAAAAAAATATATGAACTACAAGTTAAGGCTAGACTTGGAACAATGTACTGTTCAAAGGTACACTTAATAAGCAATATGATAACAGCATGGTTTCATGATAAAGAATTAAATAATATGTGTCAACATCTTGGGAATTAAATGACAAAACATGTAAAACAAATTATTTCAGCAAAAGAAATCACTATTACACATTATAACTTTTTTAAAGATGTAAAAAAATTATGAGGTTTACTGCATATCAAAAATTTATTTTTTATTTTGCCCTAGGTAATTCACATTGTACAGTAAGTTATCTAGTTGCCCAGAAGTATAATTTAGTGGAAAGGGCACTGAACTTGGAGTCAAAAGCCCTGGGTTCAAGTTCCAAATCTGTCACTTAGCACTTGGGTCACCTTGGGCAAGTTCCAACTCTACGATCCTAGGATTGAAATGCAAGGTTCATCTAACAAATGAGTTCTAAAATCCAGAGATTCCTATTCTCTAAAGAAATTGGATCCAAATTGAGAGTGTTCCCATTATATAAAATGTTAACCAAAGTTCATTATAAATAAAAAACTGGGATTCAACCCCATGACCTCTGAGTACAAGGCAATACAAATTACTCCTCTATTGACTTTTGCTGCTTTTCTGTGCCAACTCTAGTAGCCAAGATAGAAAGAAATGCATACAGATCAAGCAGAGAAACATTATTATTATTAATCTTTATAGCACTTAAAGGTTTGAAAGCATTTTGCATATATTATCTCATTTATAAGTTATTACCTTGAGTATCCCCAGCCCTCTAATCCATTCCACACTCCCATTGAAGAATAAGGCACACACAATTTATCACACATCATTACCGGAGATAATTCACCTAAATACAAACTATAATGCATTTCGTAGGGCACTATTAATGAAATTGTGACAGAGGGAGCTTGTCTTCAGAACTCCCCATATTGCCTTTTTTACCTCTCTATAGTCAGTCAATTAACAAGCTTTTATTAAGCATTTTATTAAGCATTTGTGGCAGGTTCTCTGTCAAGTGTTGGATTTACAATGAAAAGGAAAAACAGGCCCATCCTCAAGGAACTCAGATTCTATACCTCTACCTCTTCCTTTACTGGGGTATTTGATGTCCTAAGGCTCCTGTTTGCCACCTTGGTCAAAGCTGCTCTCAGAAAAGGAACTGATAAATTAGTTCCTATACTAGTAGAGATGACTTATTAGGCTTATTAGTTCCTATACAAGTAGAGATGACTTATTAGGCTTAAAGTTTTCTCCCTCCCAGGCCTACTTTAATAAGCTACAAAGAATTGTGGGATTCTCTTTAGTATATGTCTATCCTATCCACCCTATGGCGGTCAAGTGGAGTATATAGTCTTCTCAAAACAATGACTTTAAATGCATACAACAAAATATATAGGATTACAAGGAAACAGAGATATTGGAACGCTCTGATGTCTAGCACAAACTCAAAATCCAGAGCTTGCCTCCTTCAAGTCCCATCTCAAATGCTGTGAATTTTCTGTTGCTAGTCCTTTCCCAGTCATTGATCTGTCTGACTAGTTCCTGATTCTAATGATATCTGACCTCCACCAGGGGTGGGTTTTATCCCCTATTCTTTTCCTAGCTCCCCATTGTGGGTAGGGAGGCTTTAATCAGCACTATGGACCCTAGATAGCCACAGCCCCCAACAGACTCCACCTCAGGTTCCACCCCAGGGTCAGAAAGAACTAAACAGAAGGCCTTTTCTCCTTAAAATTCATCCATGAAGGCTCTTCTCGGACAAGGCATCACTTGTAAAGAAATAAAATTGTACAAGACTCTACAATAGATACCATGATGGTGATAACTTTGTACAACAATGCAGTACTACCACAATGACATGGTCTTTATATATAACACTTTAAATACAAACTGAATGTTATTGAAGATTCTCTGTGTAAAGTCTAAACAAAATAAAATGCCCCATGAATGGTGAGGGTTCTTCAAACTCCCTAAATATGTTTTCTAATAATAGGTCAATGAAGATAAACTTCCTTTGAGCTTTTTCCCCAGGAGTCTTTTCCTTTTGGTTTGATTCTTCCAAGGATTTTACATCTTAAAAATATTATTTTTAGTAATTATTTGTTATGCATGTTATTTGACAATTTATTGAGGTATGCTGATGGTAAGCATACGTCAGATATGACATGTTAGGTGACACTGTGACAGATTCTGGTCCTACCCACTACTTAGGACCCTAAGCATCAAGTCTCACTGCTAGGTGCACCACCCAACACAAGAGAATGCTCTGGGGCAACCACCAAGTGCCTTGGCTTCCCTGTCACCAACTCCTTGGTTCTTGTGAGTGGTGTCACTCCTGCCACTTTGTGAGTACTATCTACAACCTCATCTATCTAGTTTGCAGATTGGTGTTTCCATGAATCAGATCAGAGCTTGACCCTCATTCTACCAATTTCTCCTTTCTTCTCTGTATGGTTTTGTTTCCTTTAAGGTACCTACAAAGATATTTTGTATATACACTTTAATCAAAAAATTAGGAATTAAACTAAGCAAGTTAAATCAATGCACCAGTGGATAAATTCTCCTGACCATGATCCTCGAGTAGTCCCTGCAAAAAACCTTCAATGGCAGGCAAGCCAGAAGACAAAGTTTCCTGTTATTCCCAGCGGAGAGCCATCAAGAACATTTGTCCAGCGCTCTTTCACTTATGACGAAACCTTTGTGGTAGATCAATGTCCCTGATGAGCCAAAGAAATTTCAAGTGATCACTGGTTCCTTCAGAACATGGTAAAGGCTATGAAAGCAGGAACATATCTGGTATGGCTTTCAAACAGCAGCCATACCTCCTCTACAACACAATCTCTAGCACTATCAAATACAAAATTTAATTTGTCCTTGTCCTAGGTTCACAGGACTAAGTGCCTGGCACATAGTAGAAGCTTAATAAATACTTATTCTTCCCTCCTTCCTTGCCTCCTTTCCTTTCCCTTTCCCTTTCCTTCCTTCCTTCCTTCCTTCTTTCCCTCTTGCCTATTTCCCAAATTCAATATCAAATGCTCTCTGAATGCAATTACATAGTAAATATCACTATTGTATCATTAAAAGATGAAAGCAAACTACAAAGATATAAGTGACTGTACTTCAAAGAAAATTTCTAATTTTTAATAAGCAAAAAAATTAATAAACCATGCCTTAATGTGAATATTTCTTTTACTTAGGAAAGGAATTTCCAAAAATGAAGGTTGCATCTGCAGTTTCAAATTACAATAATTTACAAAGTCACAGGCTTGGTCTATCACTTATCTTTCACTTCTGTAGGTAGAAATTCAAGCATCAGTGGCATCTTGAACCCTGAAGTGAATCATAGCAATTCAAATAAGGCAAGGGCTAATGAAAAGACCTCTAGGACAGTCCCTTTACTACCCAGAAGTGGTGAAGGAGTTTGCTTCATTGGTCACAAACTGACTACTACAATCCTACCAAGGCAGCTGTAGAGAGAAAAGATACCAACTCCTTCAAACAAAAGACTATTTTCCCTATCTCCTTACCACATTTTGAATCTTGCCACAGTTTCCTCCATCATGCATGCATACTACCTTGGTTACTCAGTTGTATTTGCCTATTGAAACTTTGGGTGGGTGGGTCATATGTATGAATTCTGTTTAGATATTCTTAGCAAAAAAAAAATAATATTGAGGTCTTTTTTAAACAATCCCCTAGGACAAAGCTTGCAAAGTAAAGGAATCTTGAAGTAATATTTTTGCCTGGGTGGGAGGATGAATAAATGGTTTGAATAAATTTTGAGGATTATAGATTGAGGATTATTTTATGATGGTGTTTTGGATCTCAGATTTATTTTCAATGTTAATTTTTGATTCTTAGATTTCTTTAACTTTTCAAACATTACTTAGATGTTTATCAAGTGTGTGGCTTTTAAACTGTTAAATGATACCAGAATGATTTTGTGGTTCCTAAATCAGGGTTAATTTCATGGAGGAATAGAATGGAAGTCAGAGAGAATTTCTTTGGGCTCCACAAAAAGGTGATCTGAACTTCAGAAAGATTCTCTTCTCTTTCTCAAGCCAATATTGCCACCACTAAAGACACTCAGACTCTGCTTTCATTTAGCCTTGTCACTAGTTTTACTCACTTGAAACCTATTGAATTTCTCCTTGAAATATGTGTGAACAAGTTCCCATACCAAAGACAAATGATACCTTGCTTCTGTCTTGGCAATGTTGAGTTTTATCAGCTATGAAGGAATCTAATGTGAGCTATGATTTATTTCCTCAACAGCAAACTGGATAATTTAATGCCTCATTAAAATGATAATTTCATTCTGAATGCTAAACTTGTGTGGTAGTGGCTTCCCCCTACTAGCTTTCTTCAGTCTCCGATTTGTTCCTGTAAAGCTTTATTAATTATCTACTGAAATTCCCACCAATAAGATGATGATCAAAGAATACCATTTTTTTCTTCCTTAGTGGCACAAGGAAGCTATTAATTTACCTAAACACTTTTTAAAAAACCAATTAAAGGGGAAGAATACTTTTTTTGTACATTATAACATATTTACTAAAATTTTGAAGGGGTGTTTCAGATGCCTAAAGAAGTAAATATGTTTTGATGCTTGATCACAGATGAAAATCCCCATAGGAAAGCGTTGTCATTCCAGGATTATAATTTTCTGTTTATTTAATCTAATCTTGTATAGTAAAACAGTTTCTCCACTTGAAAATCCTTAGGAATTATCATTGGAAAAAAGTTTGTCCATGGTCATTTGCTGATAGCATATACGAGATCCATATAATAATTCAATATCTAGTACATAAAATTAATAATTGAGACACTAAAATATTGATTTCTTGGTATGATCACTTTCAATTGCCCATGAAAATAAGTACTTATTATGTGCCAGACACTGTTCTAGGTACTGGAAATGCAAAGACAAAAATGAAAACAATCTTTGTCTTTTAGGACCTTATAATCTAGACAAAATTTCTATATGCAGATATATTTCATCAAAATCAGGGAATCATCAGATTTCACTGGTGTAGAGCTTTAGTCCTGTATGTGGTCTTGGGTAAGTGAGAAAAGTTTTATGGAACAAGGAGGCCATAAATTGAAACTCTGTGCTTCCAGATAAGTTCCTGCTTCCTCACTAAACTGTCCTTGCTGAAACTTGGGAGACATAAGGTTGGCTGCCCTTCTGACCTAGATGAGTGAGAACAAAGCCTTCCCTGAATAGATTTCCCTTCTCAGGGTAGCTTATCACAATCCCTTGAGGGCAGCACTTTCTTTAGCTGATACTAGCAAAGAAGCCCTGAAAGGCGAAAAGGTGAAGGGGGTTATGCACTACTTATTCATTTGTCAGTTACTAACAATAGACTTTCACCATGGCTAAGGTTCCATCTGCCCAATCTCAGCTATTACTGAATTAACAGCAAACAAAGCACATCACAAATCATTTTGATCAGCACCTCTCTAGTTCCCTATCATAAAATGTTATCAGTTATAGTTACCTGGGTTTCTGTTGTACATCCTCCTCCCCACTTCTAATGAGCTTCTTGAAAGTAGGAACTCTATTTACCAATAATTGCAATTGAGTCCATGGGACAATTTTCCAGCCCATTCAAAGGCACATGCCAAAAGTATTGAACAGATATATCACTTCCAAGGCATGGCATCATTTTCCTGATGTCATGGTCCTCTTGGAAAACGAAGGCCAACCTATACTTCACCTTCTAAATAAATTTCTGTGGCAGCCTAAAATTAATACAATGACCTAAGTAAGAATTATTTTTTCAGTGAATCCCTAGAATAACACACTTATTACTGACACATATTATTAACATAGCAAGGATTCATGTATAATCATTTATAATTTTTTTTATTCTGTGGATGAAAAAAATACAGGATTTATAAAGACTTATAAACCTAAAAACAAATATGAAATTTAGAGACATCTGGGACTTTTCACTACAGAAAATAGAAGAAAAACCACTTCAATCCATACATTGCTATTAATTGTCTATGACTTGTCTAAAAAAAAAGTCTACCTACTGCATGATCTGCTCACATTTCCATTGAAGTTTCACAGAATACTTTCCTCACAACTCTCTGAAATAGATAGGGTAGTATCAAAATCAGTATCCTCAATTTACGAATGAGATAACTAAGACTCAGTAGGGCAACTAGGTGACACAGTGGCTAGAGTGCTGGGCCTGGAGTCCGGAAGACCTGAGTTCAAATTTGACCTCAGATACTTTCTAGCTGGGTGACCCTGGGCAAGTCTCAGAGCAGTAAATGACAAGAACTAGAATGAAAACCCAGATCTTCTGACTGCAATTCTAGTGCTCTTCAGTATCTCTAAAATATGGCTGGTAATGCTTCCATTCACTGAGATTCAATCTATTAAATACTTTTTATCAGCTTTAATCCAATTTAGTAAATTATAAATGTTTTCATGTGTCCTAATAAGCATTTGAACTTTGATCTATTTTATTTTTCAGTCTATAAGGAACTACTTACATTCATTAATAGGCTTAATCTCTCTTCAAAGTGTTTTATCCCATTTTTGTAATCATTGCTAAGACTATTGAACTTCAATTAATCCAGGATCAGCAACAGCAGTTGTTTCAATTAATACAAACTATACCAACCAAAATGATATTCAGAATGTTCATTTATCTGGAAATATAGATAGGAATAGTTTGTATTTTCATAGTGCTTAAAGGCTTACAAAGTACCATGTCCCACAATAACCCTGTCTAGTAGGTACTGCTACAGTTTTATGCAGAATAGACTTTTAGTAAATGCTTATTGAATCAGATTATTGAATTAAAACAACCTGAAAAGAAGACAGCAGACTGAGCTTGGTTCTGCAGGTACAAAGTCCTAGTGACAATTCATGAAGTCAGTTTTCTCAAGCTTGGAGATGAACTAACCAGTTTCATGAAATTGACCGATAAAAGTGACCTTGCAAATGAATGGAGTAGGTTAAAGCCTTCAGAAAATACCTCTAAAAAAATTTATCCTGTTAAAGAAGACCACATGATTCTATATATTAGTTAAAAATTCAGTACAGTGAACTGAACTCCTGAGAAATGGTGCATTCACAATCAATCCATCGATAAACATTTATATTACATACTTATTATGTTAAAGGCACTGTGCTAAGTCCTGAGGATAGAAGAAAAACTAAAAATAGTCCCTGCCTTCAAGGAACTTACATTCTATTATAGGAGGTATATATTGAAGAAAGCTTAGAGTGGAAGGAACTAAGAACTGGGGGTAGGGACGATGTTGTAGGCAGAGGAAAGGTTCCTGAAAAAAATGGGGTTTGAACTGAATCTTAAAGGAAGACATGGATTCTATGGGGAAGCTAGGTGGCTCAATCATAGAGTGCTGGACCTAGAGTCAGGAAGACATCTTCCTGAGTTCAAATCTGGCCTCAGACACTTACTAACTGTGTGACCTTGGGAAAGTTGCTTCTCCGTATTTGCCTCACTTTCCTCATTTGTATAATAAGCTGGAGAAGGAAATAGCAAAATCACTCTAGTATCTTTGCCAAGAAAACCCCAAATGGGGTCACGAAGAGTTGGACACAACAACATCTGGGCTATAGAGGATGTGGCGAGGAATAATATGTTATAAGATTGGAAAGATAGAAAGAGAACCAGCTGTGAAGAACTAAGTTTATATTTGATCCTGAAGGTAATAGGAAGCTTTTAAGTTTATTGAGTTGGGTGGGTGGAAGAGTGCTATGGGCAGAACTATGCCTTAGGAAAATCACATGGGCATCTGTGTGGAGGATGGATTGGAGAGAAAGGCAGCATAAGGCACAGAGAGAAGCCTATTGGAGGAAGGAGGTGACATGGGCCTAAATTAAGGTAGTGGTTCTGTGAGTATAGGTAGAATAGTCTTGGGAAGGGAATGGTATAAACATTTACATAAAGCCTATTATGTGCCAGGCACTGCTTAACATTTAAAAACAAAAACAAATATCTCATTTAATCCTTACAACAACCCTGTAAGTGCTATTATCATCTTCATTTTACAGTTGAGGAAACTGAGGCAAACAGATGTAGTATGTGAGGTTGGATTTGAACTCAGGACTTCCTGACTCCAAGCCTAGGACTCTACAATGCAACCAGCTGCTTCTTCCTGTATGGGAGAGATGTCATAGAGAAAGAAATAATAAGAGCTGGTATAAGAGATTAGCTATGTGAGGTGAATGAGGATGCCCTGCAGCTTCAAGCCTGGATGATTAAAGCTAAAGGCATAGGACTTGTAGACCTAGACCCAAAAGGAGAAAACAACAGAATAATAAAAACAGAAATCCATAATGGTCATCCTTTTCCAGAAAACTTTGGTGGAAAACCAATAGGATGGAACACCTTGCCCCCAGAATAAATGTCCTAATGGAAATTTGTTCCTGAACTCAGATACGAACTATCAGTTCTTATTGAAGGTTTAGTATTGAGGCACACTCAAAAGGGGGCAATCACTCCTCTCTGGGGTGAGAAGTATAGACATAGTTTGTGAGGGAGAGGAAACACCTGGGGAAGGAAAAAAGAGATTGGTTTTCTTCACAGATTGGTTTACTAAAATATCTTAAAGAATGACCCAGACTTCCATGTGGTAACAGAAGACAAAATGAAAGCCACTCAACTCCCATATTTAAAGAGGATACATGGGATGCTATTGTAATAGACATTTATATGGTCGATTGCTAGAAGCCCAGTGTTATTTCAGTTATTGATGAGGAGTCATGCTCCAGGTAGTTAGAAAGAGAAATGTGGTCAAAGTTGAAGACAACAATATTGCTAAACTTAGATAATTTTCTCCCTGTCTTTTTTTTGAAGCATTGCTAACTCTAAGACTGATAATGGTCTTCAATTTCATTGTCATTGCTTTTTTTTCCTTTTCTTTTCTTTTTTTTTTTTGAGGCAATTAGGGTTAAATGACATGCCCAGGGTCACACAGTTAGTAAGTGTCTGAGGCCACATTTGAATTCAGATCCTCCTGACTTCAGGGCCAGTGCTCTACCCTCTGTACCACCTGGCTGCCACTTTTTTCTTTTCTTTTCTTTTTTCCATTGCTTTTCAACATTTGAATGAAACCTAGGAAAAGGAGGCCTTGCAGATGGATACAAATTCCTGGAGAGAAAAGAGATAGATAAGGGTGGGTGTGAATTTCATGGAACCACTCTGATGGAAATGATTGACTTGAATCACAACAAAACAACTGCTGAAAGTTTAACAGAGAAGAGGCAAGGAATTGGGCCAGTGACACAAAATGAGTAGAGACAGTCAAAAAAATATCAAAAAAAGCTTCCTGAAGGATGGCTTGTTAAAACATGGAATCTTTTTTCATTTTTTCTTTCTTTCTTTCTTTCTTTCTTTCTTTCTTTCTTTCTTTCTGTCTTTCTTTATGGAGATGTAGAAACAATCTCTTCAAACATGCAAATTTGCTGTAGAGAATAAAACAAAAAAAAGATTGAATCTGGAAGGGAAGCTCTGGTCTTTTCCCAGAATAATGGACTGACTGAAGTTGAAGCTGCATACTCATTTTTGTAGCATTTTAATATTATTCCACAATGAGACATGAAGAGGAGTTTGGTCACCTATTGTAGATTGTCAGCACATTTTGGCTTCCTCATGTCCAATATGAAGGCCAGCAGTTCTCAAATGCTTTTTTTTTTGATCTCTAGTACCCTTCATACTCTTTTTTTTTTTTGGTTGGGCAATGGGGGTTAAGTGACTTGCCCAGGGTTACACAGCTAATAAGTGTTATGTGTCTGAGGCCGGATTTGAACTCAGGTCCTCCTGAATCCAGGGTTGGTGTTCTATCCACTGCACCACCTAGCTGCCCCAAACCTTTTATACTCTTAAAAATTATTGGGGACACCCTACCAAAAGCTTTCTTTATGTGGGTTATATCTATCAATATTTATCATATTAGAAATCAAAATACATTGTGGCATTATTATGAAAACTATGAAATTAATTATGAAAATATATGAAAATAATTTTTATTTCAGAGACTCCCTGAAAGGGTCCTGAAGACTCCTCAGGGTCCCTGGACTATACTCTGAAAATCACTAGTACAGATGTTTGTTTGGGGTGCTCAGTTCAGAAATGCAAAGCTTCCCTTGAAAATCCTATTAAGTTTCACCAGTTGAATACCATGAAGAGCCTTTGGAATGTTCCAAAATTACTTCTTAAGAAGACAACCAAAAGAAAATGAATGAAGCCACAAACTCAATTCCACGAAAGCCCTTAATTTTTCTCACTGAAATAGAAAGCAACTGCCACAATAACCATAGTAGGCCAGAACCCCTCATTAGTTTATTTTAGTCATTCTTAGTCATTGTGCTGTACTTGTTTGAGGGCTTCTTCGCTTGCTTTATACCTGGCAATCAAGAAAGATACAGATTTCTGAACAGCAACTGCAACATATGGTCAAATTTTAAATAAAAATGTGATAACTCATCGTGAAAACAAATGCTTCCAGACAATAGAGAAAACAAAAAACCATTTGAATTTTAAAAATCGAATTACTAAAATGAACTTGGAAACAGTAGTAAATATTTTTTTAGAAGAGAGAAAATCTTTCAACAGTGAATCTGGGTTCCAGTCCTACCTTTGACACACTGGTTGCATGATCTTGGACAAGTCACTTAATTTCTTTTTTTTTTTTAGGCAATTGGGGTTAAGTGGCTTGCCCAGGGTCACACAGCTAGTTAGTGTCAAGTGTTTGGTCTGAGACCATGTTTGAACTCAGTACCCCCCTGACTTTAGGGCCGGTGCTCTATCCACTGTGTCACCTAGCTGCCCCAAGTCACTTAATTTCTGAGTAATATAGGCAACTCTCTAAAAACATAATTTACAAAGAAGGTGCCAGTCTGCTTTGGTAAGAGGAAGTATGGCCACCAGGGAGCTCCCCATACTAACGAAATCAGTGGTCCAATTCCTATACCTAATGCAAATAAAAACATGCAATAGGCAGAGGTATGACCCATTTTGGTTCTGGAGAAAACATGTTGAAATATATGTTCTTCCTCTCAGCTGAAAGGCAAAGAATCACAGATGTAGAATGGTTCATACTCTGTCAAAGATGGGTCATTTTGTTGGTCATTTTTGCTTAACTGTTTTTCTTTGTTATTTGAGAAGGTTTGGTGGTGGAGTGGGGGAATAGTTATATCAAGAATTAGCTGTGGATATAAAAAATTAAAGGCTTCAGTCAAACTTTTAAAAATATAAGAAATAAGAATAAAAACAGTGAGAGATGAGGGAAGCCTGACTGAGAGATCCTTCATTCCATTTTTATTCATTGAGAGCCATGAAGAAGATCAATGATCTACATTATGTTTTTTCTGAACCATCCTATTCATATAGTGACATTTTGACATTTCAGACTATTTATCGTCCACAAATGGTCTTTTGAGTCATTTTGGAATAACAGAGTTTAAAGGTTTCCACCTTTTCACAGAAACTTCAACTGCAACAAATTCTCCTAATGTTGGAAGCACCATTCCCTAGTATAAACTAATACTTAAAGTAAATTAGTCATTTAGAAGTTGCCACATGATGGAATACTACTGTGCTATATGGAATGATGAGCTAGTTGATTTTAGAAAAAGCATGGAAAGACTTGCATGAAATAATGAAAAGTGAAATGTACAGTACCAAGAGAATGTTGTAGGTAGTAACAGAAATACTGTCCTAAGAATAACTTTGAATCACTAATTAATCTCGAGTATTACAAATAGTCAAACCAACTACAAAGGACCTATGAAGGAAGATTATATCCAGTTCAGAGAAAGAATTGATAAATAAAAGTATGTATATTATGGTTTTATGTGTGTGTGTGTGTGTGTGTGTGTTTAATTGTAGCCTCCTCTAGATTGGAGTGGGAAAGGAGGTAGAAAGAAAAATCTAAAAAGCACAGCAGAGAACAAAAACAAACTTAGAAGGGAGTACAGAAAAGCAAGGTAGATTTGAAAACAACATGTAGCATTTATATATAGTTTAAAGTCTGAAATGGGAAAAAGAAATTGCCATAGCCAATTGCACTGAAAGGGTTAATATTACATCCAAAAGAGAGTTAATCCTCCCATGCAAGAGCTTTGGCCAGCTCTTTGCAAAATGCAACTAAAGAGTTTACAAGGCAGCTTTTTTTTTGTTTGTTTTGTTTTTTTGCAAACTACAAAACTGTTTTCAAGAAAATTTTTTTTCCTGAGAAGCAAGATTTGATGACTCATTCCAAATTACCTGCAACACTAGCATGAATCAGCAGTGGTTTTTAAGATTTATTTGCAAGGCTTTCTCCCTTCAGATCTCTCAGTAAGTAAATGGGGCTACAGGTGTTTGACTTTCTGTTGGCCTTCACAGAGTGCGTCACATATTACTCTCCATCACCCCTCTGGGTGTCTTTCCTCTGGATGCTCTTCAGGCTTGGAACATCTCATCATCTCTACTGCTTAGAATCCCTGATCTATATGCCCCCCACCAAAAAAACCCAAAACCCTTCTAGTGCCCTACCTCCCCAAACAACCTTGCATTCATTTTGCACATATTCTGCATATACTTATTTTTTAATAAAATTATTTATTTTTAAAATTCATTTTGAAAAAATTTTGAGTTCTGAATTCTCTCCTTCCCTCTCACCTTTCCCCTGCCCACTGAGAAGGCAAGACGTGATATCAATTATACATGTAAAATCATCTGCATATATTTTATATGTGTATATTTATCTCTACTGATGGAATAGAATAAGTTCTTTGAGGGCAGAAGCTATTATTTTTGTCTTTGTAGACCTAGCATCTAGCACAGAACTTCAGACACAGAACATGCCTAATAAATGCTTGTTGATTGAGTAATTGATGTATCCAGGGCCTTACTTAAATGATTGATGAAATTTCCCTTTTCCAACCAGTTTTTTCTAGGGCCTGAAACCAGAGATGTCAAAATAGCCAGAGCCTCACATCCTTGTTTATGTTGTATTTCTGGGTCCTTTAGAGGTACACAGTTTCAGGTAAGAAAGAGATAAATACACGTGATAACAGTTGGGGAATGTGGCCACTTTTTATCATTCATCCTCATCCCTCATTGGATTTAACACCTCCCTTTGGCAGAAACCTCTGTTGTACAGCGGCAAAAATGCCAGTCCTGCTTTATATGGCCTGCAATAATATATGTTTCCTGCCTTTAGTCAGGAAGACTGCAAATGTGGAATGAGGCATTTATTGTCAGACACGGCCAAGGTGATGGAAATTTTTTTGCTTAATTTTACTTCCTTTTTCCCAAAAGAAAATTCTATTATGTGTATGACAAGGGAAAGAGCTATGGGAAAGCAAAACTACAACAATTATACACACACACACACACACACACACACACACCCCCATACACACACATACACACACACACACATTTTTTTTTTTAACCAAGAACATCAATGAAAAGTATTTTTGGTCCTAGAGCTAGGAGACATAAGGTCAAGGGCTATCCCTTCCACCTACAAACTGTGTTAACCTCTCCAACCTTCAATTTCTTCTTCTATAAAATAGAAATAATAATACTTCTAGTACATACCTCACAGGGTTGTTGTGGAGGAAAGGCTTGTAAATCTTAAAGTAGCAGGAGCTATTTTTATTATCTTGGGCTCATAACTGTGGATGTAGACAAAGCTACTGTTATAATTGATAGGGCCCTGCATTCATCCCTCATCCAATTCCAAGGAATGGTAGAAGTTATTTTTTTTTTAAATCACTTCTATGATAAGATGAACTTTCTTTATACTACAAGAGGTTTAAATAACTTAGTTCACTATTGTAGTTTTCAGTAAAGCAATAACAAATCACATCAGAGACTACTGTCTTATCTTATTGACCCATAATGGAATCATGCCACCATTGGGGAAAGTGATTATGGAATAGTTACAAGGAGCTGCTTTTCTATAGAGGTGTCAATCACTCACTCCATGGGCAGCAATACTCCCAAGTGTGGCCCTAACCAGATTAGAATGGAGTTGGGAAATAGTTAGCAAAATGAATAAAAATACCATGAATCATAGAAAATGTTAACAGGCGGTTATATAATTTAATATGTGGTCAGCAGGGATCCTTGTGTATGGCTTAGTGACTCTGTCTCTGTCTGAGTTTGACACTATTGCTTTACTGTATAGAGCCCAAACTCAATATCACAGCAACATGGCAACTATGGTGATAAAGTGAGGGTTTCCTGGCCAGTAGGAAGAACTCTCAGGAAGAAAGAGTCAGGAAAGGTCTAACATGTTATAGACAAGAAACTATCCTGATTCTCATACAACACCTCAAACCCTTGAGGACCAGATTTGAATAAATCCAGTAGGCAGTAAAGGTACTTGCCCTCTGACCTGAGAAATTACTTGTCCTTGGAGACAGTTTAATTGATTAAAGGCCTGATAAGTCTTCCTATTGGCTTGACCTCTGTGGAAAACACAAAACAAAACAAAACACTAGTTTGGGAGTCAGAGGTCCTGGGTTCAAATCCTGCCTAGATCACTCTTTTCTGTAGCCTTTGACAAATCGTCCAACTCCTCATTTTCAAAAGCCCTTAGAGCAAGAGGTCTTAATTTTTTTTTAAAACATGTATCCCTTAGGCCATCTGGAAAAACTTTTAGATCATTTCTCAGAATAATGTTTTAAAACGCATACTACAACAACAACTATAATGATGATGAAGGTTAGCAATTATGCAGCACTTCATGTAATCTCATCGGATTCTCACAGCAACTCTATAATATAGTGACTGAATAGAATAAAATATAAAAGATTACAAAGGCTACCAGTTATATTGAAATATAGTTGCCAAAATATTAAGGGAAAAAAAGTCCATGGACCCCAAGTTAAGAACCCCTAAGCCAGACCATGTTCTTCAGTGGGTTGTTGACTGTTGCAAAAAAGCCCAAATTTCACTAAATCCAAGCCCTCTTGTCTGAGAAATGCTGCTAGAATATTGACTCTATGTCCATGCATGGATTTAGTCTACCATCTTGGTGAAGAAATGAATTCCCTTCATCACTTCCCCAAACAGCAAATACTTGTATTTTTCTCCCCTTTTTGCCCTAGATAATGTGGTATGGGTGATTGATATTTTTCTTCCTTGATACGCTGAATTTCTTAGACAGTGGGTTGTGACCTGTTCTGCTTTTATCAGGTAAGCGATCTTTCTCACTGATTATTAGACCTTAACAGCAGGCAATTAGATTTACCTGCTAGACTATTGCTTTCCTCTCTCTTTATTTGATAAATCTTTTCCAAATTTAACTCTGCAAGAGGTTAATTTCAGCCCCTATCGATCTGTTTTGTTTGGATCAAACCATGGCTAATAAGTCACAAATTCAATGCTATTTCTTCTAATATCTTAGAATTAGATCAAGAAAAAATATATATACAAAAATTCTCATTACTCAACAAGCAAGGTAAAATGTAGTGGCTGCTTCAAGCCTTGTTTTAAGGAGAGATAGGGACTGCTTGCTAACTGCAATGCAGATCTAGGTATCCAGTAAGAAGAGTTTGACGAGATCATTTAAGGTCTTGACTGAAAAATAGCTGAAGAAAAGAAGGTTATATGTGCTTTTGATTTCAGAGCTGGCTTTTAGGGCAAATCCATAGTGTTGCAGACAGATGCTACCAAAGATCATTAAGTGAGGCTGTGCAGGGCCATAACAACAGAAAGCTTGGGAATGGGTGTCAAGAGTACACCGTTTTCAATATGGGTTCTGTCACTTACTACCTGTGTGACCTTAAGACCTTGGATAAGGTCATAAACCTCTCTGGGATTCAGCTTGCTCATCTATAAAAATAAGAAGATTAAATTAGATGGCCTCTAAGATTCTATCAGCTAGAAGCTCTGGTGAGGCGGCAAGTACTGAAGTTTAGATCAAGCAGCTCAAAAGGTGTGGACTGTAGATAAAAGAACTCTGAAAGGTGACTTCAAATGGTGGGAAGGGGCTAGGAAGATAGTGCTTAGGAGGAAACCTTGGGCCTCAAGATAATATGACTCTAAGCAGAAGGCAACTAGGTGGTGGAGTAGATAGAGCACTGGGCCTGGAGTCAGGAACACTCATCTTCCTGGGTTCAAATCTGGACTCAAACACTTACTAGCTATGTGACTGTGGGCAAGTCATTTCACCCTGTTTGCCTCAATTTCCTCATCTTTAAAATGAGCTGGAGAAGGAAATGGCAAACCACTCCAATATCTCTGCCAAGAAAACCCCAAATGACAAGTCCAAATGATGACCCCAAATGGGGTCACAAAGAGTCAGGAATGAATGAAAAATGATTGAACAGTAACAATCCCGACTAAAACAGTTCACTTGGTGAGACAATCAACTAGACCCCTAGTAAAATTGCTTTCAGCAGCACAGCAGAGTGGAAGGCTCTGAATGCAAGTATACTGACTTTCCAGATCCCTGTTTCAGCCTGTTAGTGATCCCTACAGGTAGGTAATTAATTATGTTTGGCATTTTTTTCTGTATCTTCCCCTTCAAGTAATGATGATTAATAATAGTAACATTAATATCAATAAAGATAGTAATGATAATAAGGGTAGTAGAAAACATGTATGGGATGGCTAGGTGGTGCAATGGATAGAGAGCTAGGCCTGGAGTCAGGAAGACTCATCTTTGGGAGTTCAAATCCAGCCTCAGACACTTACTAGCTGTGTGACTCTGGGCAAGTCACTTCACCCTGTTTGCCTCAGTTCCTCATTTATAAAATGAGCTGGAGAAGGAAATGGCAAACCACTCCAACATTTTTGCCAAGAAAACCAAACAACTCAACAACAAAAACAAGAAAGTAAACATGTCCATTTGTTTATATTCAGAAGAACAAGGCACTAGTTAAAAATATGAACTTTTAACTGTTAGCAGTCACTTGTTAAAAGAAATTTGCATTAAAGACCAGGGTTAGTGTTACCATTTTAGTGATAAGAGTCAGGGGTTCCTGGTACCTTATTTCATTGATACCTCATTAAATGGCTTAAATGTGCAGCCTTGGAACAAAGAAAATCAGCTATAAATTTTACAAAAAACTATTCCTTGAAACTGTTCCCTTACATATTCAATCCAACCTAATCCAGCCATAATTTAGCAGGTGCCTACAGCACAGTATGCATTGGGAGATACAAAAGCAAATCAGAAAACAATTCTGGACCGCAAGAAGTGTAACATATGGAACTGAACTTATGATAAGACAAAAATCCTTCGGTATATAAATACAGATAATTAAAGTAGATGAAATATAGAGATTCAGCTATTTTTCTTTGACTTATAAATCCAAAAGTTTAGGGCCATCCCTGAGTTAGAACAAAATTAGTCACTCTCACTTTCACTTACAAGTATTAGTTTTTATAGGGCTAAAAAAGGACCTACAAACTTTTTATTTGCCATCTGATTATTCTTCTTGTAAGAACTGACAGCTGTAAGTTCTTGTTAGGACCTAGCACTAGAATTAGAGCTTTGGAAAAAGGATTTTAGAAATTTGTGAAAGCTTTCATCAGCTGTTACTCAGTGATTGAAAGGATTACATTTGTAATACTAGCCTTAAGACGATCCAGAGAATGAGGTTTTGATTCATACACAAGTTTTAATGTGACCCCACAAGAAAAAAATCTAACGGAGAAGATTGGAAGATCATGGAGGCCAAGCAAAAGAATGTCGTCTATCAAACCACCAGGATGGAAAGTTTCATTCAAAACCCACTTGGTATCTTTGGCAAGATAACCCAAATGGGGTCACAGAGAGTCAGGCACGACTAACATGACTGAACAACAACAAAATAACGACAACAACAGCAGTAGACTATGTGTTATTCCTTTCAAGACCAGTCTAGTAAAGTCTAGGGAAGTCCATTAGGTGGTGGATATTTTTAAATACAAAAACTATTGAAAAACATCTATTAACTCATAGCAGGGCTTTATTTTGCATTTGTAGTGGGAGTGCTCATACCGATGAAATCACAGATCCTTAAAGTATTGAACTAATAGAAGAAGAAGGAAGAGGAGGAAAAAGAAGAAGAAGAGGGAAAAGGAGAAGGAAAAAGAAGGAAAAGGAGGAGGAGGAGGAGGAGGAAGAAGAAGGGAGAGGAGAAGAAAATAGAGATAAATGATGGAGCGATAGATACGGCACATTAGAGCGGCAAAGTGCTTTACACATATTAGCTCATTTGATCCTACAACACTGAGGTAGGTGCTGTTATTAGTGTTATTTTCCAAAGGAGGAACCTCAAGCTGAGGTAGGATAATTGACTTGGCCAGGGTCACATGGCTGGTAAATGACTGAAGTAAGATAAACTTAGGTCTTTTTGACTCCAGGTCCAGCATTCTATATACTCTGTCACTTAGCTTCACAATTATATATTCTATTTATTATATAATACATATAATTTATACATGTACACATGTAAATATGAATGACAATAGAGAAAAAGTCAAAATAAACTTCGCTTTAACTGAAACGTAAGGATCCACGTGGTAGGAAAATAGGATGAAAAACTCAATCTGAAATATCCATAAAGAGACAATGTTCCCTTTGAACATTAATAAGTCAAATTACAAAATAAAACACATGTGTTTCAACTTCAATATTGTACAAAAAGGAATGGCAGTCATGCAGCCTGCTTTGATGATTCCTCTAACCTATAAATAATTTTTTGTGGGGTCCTAAGCTCTTATTTTAATAGATACTGGCTCTGTGTGATGCTTCAGATTTTGAATTTGCTCACTTTAATAATAGATAGCTTCTGTTGTAAGATAATCATGATCAAACAATCCAGTCTAGCAAATCAATTCTTTCTACCTGACCCCTCAAATTAAGCAAGTTTTGAATTTTACCTGATTATGTCATAATTCAAGTTACTGTAGAAAATGTTATTTTTTAAAGTAAATATGTCTGCATACTAAATTTAGGCCACTTTTCCACTTTGATAAGATTAAAGAATATTCCCAGTTAGTGAAAGAAAAGCAATACTTTCATTATTCATTTTAGGCCTCGAAGGAGTAAGTACCGTAGAACTTCACAACTAAATATTCTTATGTATATAGTACAAATCACCATTGTTGGAAACATTCTCCTCCCCCCCTTTTTGTTTGCTAGTAATTATTGTGTGGTCAGAAAACATAAAAAACTTTAGGGAAGTTATTACCATCATAATCATAAAGAAAATATCTGGTAATGCAGAATGAATGAATGAATGAGTGAGTGAATTCCTTTCAAGTTTTGATACGCAGGGTAACAGGTCTTTTACAAAATTATGAAATTGCAATGGTCCTTGCCTTCTAAGAACCAAATTAAAGTAGCAACTTCTGACTACTCTGTGCATTTCCTATTAAAGTAAATGGATCATGATTTACTTCAAATAACAAACAGCTTCAATTATGGAAATCATCACTCAGATTTCTTATCGAATTTCTCGATGTCATGGGAAACTGGGGTGGATCTTTGCACAGGTAATGGAAAGGCCAGCAGCAACCTCTCCTGCCCCTCCTATGTTTCTAGTTCCTTTCTGAGGTTTTGACCCTAAAGGTCATTTTAGCACCTAGTCATAGTTGGGAGCAGGATAGTACACTGCCTGCACCCCGAGGCATGGAAGATGTGGATGCTATTCTGTTACCCTAACTCAGTCAAGAGTAAGGGGTTGGGGCCTTCCTTTGAGGAATTGAGTCTTCAGGTTTCTATACTTGCCTGAGGGACTCTTTTTTGTGCCTGCCAAATGGAACTATAGTACTAATAAACAACAGAGACCACAAATGCGTTACCTGGCCCTAAGATATGTCTTTCTTCAAAGACTGAGTGAGTTAGCATAGGAGCTTCCAAGCTTTGATGGGAGATTCTAACAGCTAGGACAGAGGATGAGGGAGTTCCTGGACTATGTCAAACAGCTGCTAAATTGACACAATATGGAGGAGCAAACATAGACCTTGCTGTTCATTTATATTGTGACTCCTATGGACCAAGCATGATCTGATGGAAGGTGGGACCACGCAAAGAAGAGGGCTACTTAACCCTCTTACAATATTGAGTTCTTCCCTTCTTAGAAGAGTGTCAATCACAGTCTGGAACAACTTTCTAAGTTCCTGGAGAAGATAGAACTTCCCACAGAGGAGGTTGCTTAGCTCCCTTGAGACTACAAATTCTTTCCTTATTGAAGGAAAGAGATAGGAGCAACCTCATGGGTGGCGCTATAAGATGGGAGCTACTGTATCAGACCCTGGGGTATGGGGGTTCACCAGAGGGGAAAGTTCTCTTGACTCTAGGGTCTTGGGGATGAGTCTTTTTTCATTCTTTATTGTCTATAATTGCTTTGTTCTGGAGCTTCTTAAACTGGGGTCACGAAAAATTTGCAACAGTAAAAGTTTTCGGAATGTGCGATGACTAAAAATTAATTTAAAATCAAACGCTTCATGAATCCCAGGTGTTTCTGACAGCTCTTACCCATGTTGCCTCATGCAACTTCACTGCAGCCTTGGTTCTAAAATCTCAGTACGTGCACTTTGCATGCCCTTAGGCCACGCAACGCCAACAAAAGCTGCTGAAAGGGAAAAAGGAGTTGCTAACGGAAAAAGTTTAAGAAGCCTTGCTATAGACCATGTCCCCTTAGCTTGGTTCTGGCAAGGAAATTGAAAAAACCAAGTGAAAGATAGTAATAAGTCAGGAAAACCCTTGGGGCTGAGAAGGTGGGCCATGAATATGATGTTATTATTAATTAGCTTCCCAGATTGAACCCAGTCCATAGTCACCGCAATATCTACATTGGCTTATCAATTAATTTCCAAATGAAATGAGCCTGAAAGTCAAAACACCCTGTTTAAAAAAAATGCTCTTCATTCCCAAATTGTTTCATATGTTTTGAAATAAAAGAATCCTTGAAGATAAAAGTCAAATGCAATTATCTGGTAAAACTATTTATGTACTATAGTCTCAGAGATGAGGAGTACTTGCAACATATTATATTGATTTGAACAATAAACATCTTTTCCTATGGAAGAAAATTTAGATTTCAATATTATCTACTTAAATTTAAGTAAATATTGAGTTGTCAGTAACCTTAGAGCTTCATTATTATGGTCATTTTCCATTGCAGGAAATTCCTAACGTGATTCTTCATTATTTTGGTAAATCATTATTGTGATTTCTCTCCCCTTCTCCACTCCCTCATCCCCAACTCTCCTAGTAAGTGGTCTGCACTCTCCTATACCCTTATCAGATTCTAATTTATGTTGTAGTCATCTGAGTTCCGGCCTTATCTTCCCTTCCAGAACATAAGCTCCTCAAGGATAGGAACTATGCCTCTTTTATTTTTGTAGCTCCTTTAGGGCCTAGAACAGGACTTTCTACTTAGTAGGTATTCAACAGTTATTGGCTAAATTAAAGCAAATTGAATTAAAGTTGTTGAGTGTAAATTTTAGAAGAACAATTTAAATTACTATCACGGGTCCTTTAAATAGGTTCTGTGGCCAGATCATTCCTACGTGTCTTTGTCAAGGAGGAGCAGTCTTTGGAAGGGATAGTAGCAGATTGGGAGTGCGTCATGCCTTTCAGACATGTAGGCATATAGTCCTCCCACTACATGCCTAATACTTGTCTATACTTCCAGTACCCAATTGAAAAACTCCATGCTGTTCCTCTCTCTTCAAGTCTCTCTACATTTTTGTCACCAACCTTATCAGAGGTGCCCCAGTGTGCCAAGGTATGGAAGAGGTTAAAGAGTGTTGTAAAGCAACAGATGCCCACTGGAAATGACTTCTATTGCTTGAAGCATCAATAGCAGCTCAGTTTTTTTTTAAGGTGTTACAAACACACTTCACAAGTTCTCTGAGTCGATGTCTTAGCAAGGCTTTGGACTCAGAAGACACAGATTCATATCTTACTTCAGCAATTTATTTACTCTGTGATCTTGGACTAGTCATTTGTGGAATAAATAGGTTATCTGGATAGGTTCTGAATCACATGACCCTGTGATGGGCAGCACAAGTATTATTTGTCTCCAATAGACAGATGAAACAAGGAGATTAAATGACTTGGGTCCAGATATCACAGTCAGGTCATATAGCAAAATTAGGAGTGTGGTACAGTAGAAAGTGCATTTGATTGATAGTTGGGAGAATTGGGTTCAAACCTCAGCCCTGTAGCTTATTATTGTTGTGATCTTGGGCAAATCACTTTCCTGCTCTTAGCCTCAGTTTTCTTATATATAAAACAAGGTAGTTGGACTACAGAGTCTATAAGATTTCTTCTCTTTTAAATTACATGATTCTATGATTATTACTTACCTGTCTCCCAACAGTTGAAGAAAAAAAAAACACGTTAATTCAATTCATGTTTTAATGTGGATTTCTGAGATCTGCTTAGTTAAAACTGAGTTGTCAGGAACTAACAAGGTGAGTGGTCCCATTCTATACTATTATTTCATCCTACATGGTATTGTTGATTACAAGAACAGAAAACAAAAGCACAACAGAAGACACCCTTATTTATTCATTTCAGTTATATTCTTGCTTCCATAGTTACTTTTTTCCTATTTTTTTCTCACCTTTTCCTCCTTATTAATAGCGGAGTATAAATCTGGTTTATTAACTCCATTCTCCTTTTCCATTTTTGGTCTCATTCATTTTTTGTCTCTTCCTTTTCTTCTTTTGTTATCACATTTCCTGTGCTTCTTTGACACATTTTTTTTTGTCTCCACTTCTCTCTCTCTAAATCCAGCTTTCTCAGTTGATCTTTTCAACAAGTAAATGACTTTCTAATTCTAAGAACTATCCAGTTTGGATATCTTCAAACCAGTTGAACTGGCAAAGTGACACCTCCTTCCTTGAGTCAGGCTGTCATGTTGCCACGACAACTGTAAATGTGATCAAGCCCAAATCCTTTGCAATAGAACACTGCCTCATGTTGTCATGACAACCTCTAAGACTCCTTGCTATACCTCTCCAGTTGCCATTTAAATATTAAAGATCTATATTTCTTTAGTCCAGAATCTGAAAATTTTTTTACACCTCTGATTTATTTCAAGCTGCTAAACATTAGGTGATTGAATTTGGATTGGCGTTTTAAAAGACATGGGTGTTTACCATCTTTGTGTAGAAAATAGATATAGGTGATAGGGTAGAGATATGGCCTTGGAACTCAGAGACTGCTAAATAAAGTCTATTTAAAACACTAATCTCTTTATCTGCTACTTTGTGAGGGTTGTAGGTTGGGCGTGTGTGTGTGTGTGTGTGTGTGTGTGTGTGAGTGAGTGAGTGTATGTGTGTGTGTGTGTGTGTGTGTGTCTGGTAAGTATTTGTGATTTGTTGGTGAGATAATGTGCTTTGTGGGCCCCTAAAGTGGAATCAGTAGGTAAGTTCTAAGCATGTAGTGTTGTCTTCCTTACACAAATGAGATGCACAACAAGCAATAGATGTCAAACAAAAGTAAGCCTCTTCTTGGCTTTGGTAAGGACTGATTTTTATTAGTGCTATGCTAATTATAACTCTGACTAATGGGTTTTAATGGATGATTTCATTGATTATGAAGGTTACAAGTACCATCTTTGATAATATACTAATTTCTCTCTCCCCCCTCCCACCCCCCTCTCTCCCTCCCTCCCCCACCTTCTCTCTCTCTCCCTCTCTTCTCCCCTCAATTTTGTATCTCCACTATCTACTTCCAGATGCAGATCTACTGAGTTGGCCAAGATGGAGTTTCTTATTATCCCTACCAAACACTCCCTCAGTTCTTTATCATCTTGAATTCCAGTATTCCATAAGCACTCCTTTGGCAGAACTTTTGACTCCTCCCTCCTCCTGTTGCTAAATCCAAAACCAATACTAAATCAAGTATCTGAATTAGTTTCCATTCTCTTTTTCACTACTGTACTGGAAGTTTTTGGCTAAAAAACCTTCATGAGTTAAGTGTTCTACATTTTACTCCAACATGGGCTATTGGAATCCCAATACTGGAGCATTAGCTTATAATGTGATTATAGAAAACAAGATCTTTGCTTTTCAAAAGATACAGTACAGAAGTTCTGAGAACAACATTGAGACCTCTATCATACAGTAATAGATTTTCATAGGATCAGTCATTACTATAAGAGCTGGAATGGATCTCAGAGGTCATCCAGTTAACCCTCCTCAAGATGAGGAAACTGAGGCCCAGGGAAGTACAATGACTTATTCAAAGTCATTGGATAATAAATGTCTGAGACAGGATTTAAATTTAGGTCCGTTGACTTCAGAGTCAAGGTTCTTTCCCCCAAGTTAAGCTTTTTCCCAACAGAAACCAAAGGTCATAATTCCTTTATTCTGCCCTCAAAGAGTTAATTCTGATATCACAGCAGACAGAAAGACAGAGGTAGCAATGTGGAATAGGGCAAAGAATTCTGCTACTAATTATCTGTTACCTTGGGTAATCACTTTCCTTGTTTGGGCCTCATCCATTAAAAGAGGGATTTAAATTTAGTGATTGCCAAGGTCCTTTCTGGATCTGATATGTTGTGATTTTATGAGTGTCAGTAGCTCTTTAGTCTGAGACACATTTAGCAAGTTTGACCACCCTGGGAAGTTCACGATTATGTTGATAAAATTAGAGTTGATGGCTCTTTCTCCATTAACTTGGACTGAAGTATGCCTACATAATAGAGTCATTAATTCTATTTTATGCAGCTGTGTTGGAAACTGGCACAAAGAAAGCTGGGTTCTGAAGTCATTTCTAGTCTCCCAGGAAATTCTTTCAGTCCATTGAGTACCTGTCAAGATCATCAATACCCCCAAATAGTTGTCTACCCACTGAAACTCCTAGCTTCCTATGTTTAGATCAGATACCAACTCTCCCACGAGGTCTTCCCCAAACCACCCAGTTGTAAGCATTCTCCAGACCTTCAACATCACCTTGTATATATTTTATATTTACTTATCTGTGCATGGGATATATTTGTGTGTATGCATGTGTACATTTACATACACACATATGTATGTATGTGTATATATATATACGTATATATATATGTGTATATATATACACATACACACACATACATAATATATATCTTTCCCAGTAGACTGTAGTACACTCTTTGAGGATAGTGACTGTTTTGTCTCTATATCCCTAGTGCCTTAAACTTAGCAGTCAATTAATAAATGCTTGCTGAAGTAAGCTGAATTAAATCTAGGAGCTGGTGTATGTTGAAGATTGCCCATATGTGTTTAAGTATAAAATACACAAAGAATTATGGATCCTTTGGCAGAGTTTATAGCATGCATTTATATACTAACAATAATCTTGAACAAGAATGAAATCTGTTCCAGGAAAAAAAAAAACCTACATGCAGCCAAAGATTTCCATCGGTAATTCAAGCTAAATGCTGCCACTAATTTATGCTGTTTAGATCTTCCCACCCAGATATGACAAGGAAGAACAACAAACTGAAAAAAAGGCAGCACTTTTTTTCTGAAGAACAGCCTACAGAATCAAGTTTTAGGCAAAACATAATAGACATCTCTAAGTGTCTTATCTTCCTACCTGAAGAGGCAATGCAGCATGTTGTTGTTATTGTTCGTCCTTCATTCTGGAAGAGGACCATGACATCAGGAAGATGATGTCAAGACAGAAGTGAATTGGATTTAAGTGAGGAAGGGCTGTGCAAAGTCACCAGCCTCATTTTCTCCTCTGGAGTCATCTGGGTTCAGTGACAAGGTATAGATAAGGATGACTGGAGATGGATCCCATGTGGCATATTAGAATGAAAAATTGAACAGAAACTTTAAAGGTCTGGGTTCTAGCCCCAGCTAAGCTACTAACTAGCTGTTTGAATGAGGCTTTCTGGTACAAAGACCCTATGATTCTATGAGATTCATATGAAAACTTAGCTCTTGCTCCTTAAAGTTCCATAGTAGATGAAGAAAATAAGTAGCTTAGACAGGACTTTACCGTATGAACAATTTGCCATCGTTGTTTGGACTGGCTGGACTTTAGTAATAAGAATAACTTAGACACCTCAATGTCCTTGATGTCTTAAGTTTCAAGGACTTGATGTTTCAAGGCTAGCCTAACCATCATGAAAGTCTAATATGTAAATATGTAAACAGGATACTCAACCTTCACAACATGATAGGAAATAGAAGTTGGTCTCTTACTGATGTTCCAATGTGCTGGTTCATTAACATGAAATGGAGTTCATAGGTAAATATGAACTTTGCCTTGAGAGGTAGTATGGCACAGTGGATAGAGTTTGCTTCAGAATCAGGAGATACCCAACTCTAACACATATTGGCTGTGTGACCCTAGGAAAGTTACAAGCTCTCGGTGACTCAGGCAAAGTTGCAGAAGAGGAAGTGCCCCACATTGGTAGAGGGAATTTCCTCACTGGAAGTACCCTAATACCAATAAAATCACAGGTCTTATAAAGAGGTGAACTCTGTTATCACTGAATATTGATACAACCACAACATCTGTTGGACAGTATCTATTCTAAATGATGGCAAAATTTGGACATGTTATGGATAGTATATCCAATAATAGTAAGCAGTCTAATCAGCATTAACTAGAAAACATTCTTAACATTAATGGCAAGAGAAGGTCAATGACAAATCTTGAAATACAACCTAGACCAGTGAATTGATAATTAATTTATGAAACTAAGAAATGGGGGCAGGTACACCTGGTTCTTTGGGTATTTGCCAGGAAGGACCATAATGACAATGGGAATCAAGGCAGTAATCACACTTTAACAAGGCACTGAGCTTGTAGGGGCCAGTGGCACAGACAATAAAGAGACAAGCAGTGAAAAGGAGTAAAGAGGCAGACAACATGGGGATGGGGAATGGGGTGATGAGGGAAGGAAGGTAGCATGGGGAAGAATATGGGGTGGGAGAGAGGCAGAGTAGCACTCACACAACTATCGATTAGAGTTGAGAGCACTGGGCCCCATGGACCCAGATGGAGACGGAAGAAGGTTCAGGGTGGGGGGCGGCAGGAGTTTGAGGGCTCATTTTTATTGGATGCTGGGGGAGGGAACAGACCTACTCCTATTAGTTTATTAACATATCCAAGTTAGCTCAAAGTTGCTAGGAAAACTTTAAAATTAACACGTCCACATCATATCAAAATTATCAGCACACTATCTGGTGTTCTGCCAATCTTTTTAGACCATCCAGCATGGCCTGCCCACATCAAAGAAGGAACTCAGCTCCGTGAGCAAAGTAGAATCATAACAGCCCAAAGGAAATGTGAGAAGTGCAGATCTAGAGACTTCTCCATCCCAAATGCTCTAACAGCCTATTGGTGTCCAACCTGTGGTAGAGCCTTCCAAGCTCATGTTGCACTGACCGGTCACAGTCAAACACACAGTCAAGCCCAACATCATGAAGTCATCGGTCCTCATCCACTATGAAGGACAAACAGCAACAACAATAACACCTTCAGATGTCTGGAATTTCTCTGAGATTTATTATTAATATTATTAATATTAATAATAATATATTATTATATAGGACCAAAAGGCCCTTACAGCAAACGTTAGGTGGTTTCCCTTGATTTAGCATATATTAGCAGGATCTGATTTTTGGTTAATAAATAATACAATTTGTAAATTATGGCCTTTGATCTTTGGAACAGTTTGTATGTGACTTCTAGGGTCCCCTTTGCAACCTTATATCCTGCCGTTAGCACTTCATTCTGGCTACTTATGAACTTATTTTACTGTCCTTTCTAGAAGGGACCAGAACAAAAATGCAATTTTAATACAATCAACACCCAAATTCTGTTAGTCTTCACTAATTAGTCCTTTTGATTATTATCATCAACAATAATAACTTACCCTTGTGGCATTCTCTCTGGGCTCATTTTCTCAGGATTCCGAAGACTTACAATTTCTATTACTGTCTCTCACAGGCCCCCATCCGGTGTGTTCTTAACTATCAATTAACCAATTGACATCAATTAGCTTATGCAAAAGGACTCTATACTAAGAAGATATAACAAGAACACTGGTTACAAAATAATCCTCTAAACATAAATGGGGGTGAGGGAGGTGTATGCTCCCTTTGTACAACATATAAGTTTCATGGGGATAATGAACTCACATTTAAAAATGAATACTAGTAAATCACACATGTAGGGAATATGTGAGGTCAAGGGGTATCTTCCTGCTCCTGGCCCTTGTAGTCCTTTTCTATTTTTATGGAGTTTCCACTGTTTGCTTTAGGGTGTTGTGTTAAAAATTGATGAGCTGGGCTGGTTCCTTGTTTGGTGTGCTCTCTCAGTGGATAGGTCTGCTGGGCTAAATAAGGAAGGTTGTTTGGCTACTTCTCTGGCTCCTCACTGGACTCAGTTGCTGCTCCTACTTCCTTTCTGGTTGCTAGTGAGAATCCTGATGGTTTCGATGGATATTCCAGTTTCATTGGTCACGTTGGCACTCCCAACTCAGGATACTCATTAACCTAAGAAAGAATAAATAAAAAAGGAATGCCAGTAGCCAGTGGGGAGGAAGTGGCCAGCTTTCCTTCACCACCACGCTGCAAATATACTTTTAAGTTTAAAAGAAGAAAGTGAGAAGTCATCTTCCTTGAACTCTTTGACTAATACAGTGCTGGCTCTGTTTCTGTTCCATCCTCAGTCCCTTCAGATCCTCAGAAAACCATAAGATTCTTCATGATCCCCACAATACCAACTCCTCTCACTCATGACCAGAAATAACTTCACCAACCCTCTAAATGCTAGGCTGGAACCAAGCACAGTACATTGAACATGCCCTGTTTGAACCCACCAGGATGGGCAAAACTAGGCCCTCATTAGTCCCTTCTCCCATTATATGTTTTCCTTCTTTAAAAAAAAATACTATTATAAGCAAATTAGTTGGTTTGCATTTTGAACTCATTGTCTATACCCCCAATTTAAAACAATTTCCAAGGATCTTGGGGAGACTTCAGTATTGTCCTTGTGGAATGCCTCCTCCAGTTTCTCGTACTAAAGAATCTCAGAAAGAAAGATCCACACCTCTCAGATCTTAAAATGCATCAAACTTACAGGTGTAAATCACACTTGTCAATCTCCCACCTCCACCCAAATAGAGTTACTCAGATCTCACAAATATTTCACAATGTTTATCAGAGGTTACCTCTTGCCTAGTACTCATAAAGATCCTGTTTTAGTGCTTAAGATAGCCTTTCTCCACCAAAAAGCAATGAAGAAAAAAAAGAAAAGGAAAAGAAAATTAAGTTTACCCTCTCAGAAGAAAGGCCTAATCCCTCCAGAGCTTCCCAGACTTCATGAGACACTCGCTGCACTGATTAAGGACCTGGGGATTGATTATGTATCACCCTTCCCTCTTCAGATGAAAAACCAAATTGTTCTGTATTTAAATTCCTCCATGGCTCTTTCAGTCATAGGGCTAGCTAACTAGGTTTGGACAAAATTGCTAGATGCTCCTTTCCACACAGGGTACACAAACATTTTTCCAGTTGTCCACAGGCCATATAGGCTTAGCCTTATAGGCTAAGTTAGAGTAGTATAGAAAAAAATTGTGTTCTAAGACATTTCTCCATTGACCCAAGTTGGATATTTCAAAAATAACTGTGAGAATACCGTGATTGGTGCTGTGAATTGCAGGTACCCTAGTAGGCCAAGAGGGTGATAAATATTTGTAGCAGATGGAAACCTGTTAACTCCCTAAATCCTCCTAAAATTGGTACCAACCTACTCATTACCAACTTATGAATGACATTTAATGAACACTCACTTCATGAAATTAATTGTACCAGGGGTAGAGAGGCAAAATACACTATGCTTTTGAGGGGCTTATAATCTACTTGGAGAGATAGGGTACATATATTTGTAAAATTTTACATAACAACACATGTCTGACTAAATGCCAAATTACTGGAACTCAGTTATGCACAACTATAAACTATGTGGCAGTTAGGACAAAATGGCCTATAATTAAAAAATGCAAGAATGTCAGCAGTACTGAGAACAAATAAGATCATTTCCACCAATTGCCTTCCACCACTTCTACCGTAAGATCACTTCCACCAATAGCAATAGGTTCCTACTTGAATTCCTCTTCAATTTCCCCTCTCTCTCTTTTTGTCCTTCACATAGCAACCAAATTGATATTCCTAAAATTTAAATCTGACTATGTCAACCCATACTCAAAAATTTTAAGTGGCTTCATATTGCCTCTAGGATAAAATACAAAATCCTTAGCCTGGTTTTTGAAGCCCTATATGATCTGGCTCCCATTTATCTTTCTATTCACGTATCATATTACACTCTTTCCCATACTTTCTGCTCTGGTTAAACAACCTAAACATAATAGTCCATCTCTTACCTCCATGTTTTTGCATAAGTGGCCTCCTAGGTCTGGAATTCAGGTCTGGAAATTTCTATCTCTGTTCTGCATTGTAGAAACTCTAGTTTCCTTCTGAGAACAGTCCAGTTACCACCTTCTTCACAATGTCTTTCTGAATCCATCCCAACCCCCACCCCCAATTACTAGCACTCTTTCCTCTTTGAAATAATTTGGTGTTGCTTTTCATATACTTTGAGTTTATTTACCTTTGCACAGTTGATACTGAAAGAAATTAGGTTTAGACTATTCACTGGAAGGACAAATACTGAAGCTGAAGCTTAAATAATAAGAAGACAGAATTCTTTGGAAAAGACCCTGATGTTGGGAAAGATTGAAGGCAAAAGGAGGAGGGGACAACAGAGGAAGCGATGGACAGACAGTGCCATGGAAGCAGTGAACATGGACAGACTTTGGGAAATATGGGAGTATAGACGAGCCTGGCATGCTATGGTCCGTAGGGTCACAAAGAGTCAGACATGAGTGAATAACTGAACCACAACAAGCAGTCACATCACTCCAGTACAAGGTATGCTCTTCGAAGGCAGACATTGTGTTGTTTTGGTCTTTATAGCCCTTGTCTTTGTAGCCTTTGTAGCCTTGTATGTAATCAGTGCTCAAGAAGCATTTGTTAGACTTAATTGTTAAATTGCCAATAAAAGAAAAAGCTGAAGGACCATCTTTATAGGTAGAGTGGAAACTGAATGACTAACTCTCCAGTAGTTGTGAGTGTACATATGTGGAGTAACATGGTTATTGCCTATTCAGAAAATGAGTTTGTATGTATATATGTGTGTGTATATATGTGTATATGTGTGTGATTGTATGTGTGTGTATGTAAAGTGATGGATAAGGATAGGACATCCCTTAAATGTTCTTATTTATTTTTCAAATATTAATTTTAAGCCCCTTATTTCAAGGGATGTACATCACTCTGACTCTTATTTGCATGTTGGTTCCCATTTACTTAGATTTTTTTACTTCATTTTTTCTAGTCTGAGAAAAGTATTTACCCTCTTATGATATCCATGCAAGGCTGCTGGCCCTCTGGTTCTTCTTCCCTTTCAAGTCTTAATAATTTGCTTGTTTTGGGAAACCATCCTGATGTTCTTCCATAAACTTATAAATATTTTTTTAAAATACTAAAAAAAATGAGCATTTCTTGAGAAATGCTCAGTGTCTTTATAATTTTTTAATCCAAAATTTTGCTTACACTTAAATCCCAAGCTCTGAACAGGGATCTGTATTTTCCTATTAGTCTTGAACTCTGCAGACTTCTGAGCACTTAATAAGTACTTATTTACTTGGATACTTTGATCCATGATCTCATCTCCATGGGTACTCCCCTTCACCAACGCACATCCTCCCACATTCTCTAATCCAAAGGCTGTGCCGACAGAGGTAAACTCTGGTAGACCAGCCATACTTTGCTGGAAAAGAGTCCGTCAAAGGACTGTGTGCCTGTCTACCAAAGACCTGCCCCATGAAGCTCCCAGAGGCCTTCACCTGAAGACGAACATAGGTGATTTCAGCCACGGCACCTCAAGAAACAGATACATTCAAAGGTATAGGGAAAAATATCTAAGAATGCAAATTGGGTAAAAAAATAATCATACTTGAGGACTTCTCAAAAAATGAATTTGACATGTTTCTTTCAGGCAACTTTTAAAATAGGCTCACCCATACGTCTCTTTCTCAGCTTCTCTCTTTCACTATTTTATTAATCAATAAATTTGTATAACACTGATAGGAAAAACTGAGATGATTGTACAAATCACAGCACAGTCAAGAATTCTAGCATATGAACTGGGTGTCTGGAATATTTTGTCTCTTTCCACATACCAGTCACCTCTTTGCTTCATTTTTAGAAATATTAAGGAAGATTAATTTGATAACTTCTATGATTAAAAAAAAGATAAGGTCTGAAATTTTCTGTATAGTCCATGTTCAGTACTTCTAATACTAAAATTGTATTCAGACTATAGGAATAGAGGGGCTCAGGGCCTGAAGCCAGGAAGACTCATCTTCTTAAGTTCAAATCTGGTCTCAGACATTTACTAGCTGTGTGACCCTGGGCAAGTCACTTAACTCTGCCTCAGTTTCTTCATCTGTAAAATGAGCTGGAGAAGTAAATGGCAAACCATTTCAGTATCTGTGCCAATAAAACCCCAAATGGGGTCATGAAGAGTTGGACTTAACCCTGTTGCCTCAGTTTCCTCATTTATAAAGTGAGCCGGAGAAGGAAATGGTAACTCATTCCAGTATCTTTGCCAAGAAAACTCCAAATAGAATCACGAAGAGTCAGATAAGACTGAAAATGACCGAACAACAATATGAGAATCAGGACTAAAACTGTAATTTCATTGGTATGGGGAAACTCTCAAGTGAGAAAACTTGCTCTATCAATATCCCTCAGAACATTCTCTATAAACTATAACCTTAAGTTGTTCAATATTTTTGTTTTCTGAAGTTTTGAGAGGTTCAATGACTTACCTTACATCACACAGTCAGTTTATGTCAGAACCAGAATGTAAACATAGATTTTCCTGGCACTAAAGCCAGCTTCAATCCATTACTCTATCATGATTCTAAACTATAAGACATTAAAAAAAAACTTTTGGCTTCAGGCAGCAAGGGAAAATATTCAGGCTAATAAGAGATTTGATAAGAGTAACTAGAAGTGGTGGTAAATAAAGTGCTGGACTAGAGTAGGAAGACACTAGTTCAAATCATGTCTTGAACACTTAGTAGACGTGTAACTCTGTACAAGTCACTTAACCTCTGTGTGCCTTAATTCCCTCATCTGTACAATGGGCTTAATAATAGCACCTACTTCACAGAGTTGTTGTGAGAACTGAATGAGAATAATATATAAAGCACTTTGTAGTCCTTAAGGTGCTATCTAAATCTAATTAAGGTTATCGTATTACTTTGAAGAATTTAGAACCAAATACATCCAGGTCTCTAAATGGGGAAAGGTTAAACCCCAACAGTAAAATACTTTATTTGGGTTATTTCTAGTGTATCTTTGACAAAGACTATTAAAGAAAGATTAGGTTTTGCTGAAGAAAAGAATTACTTCTGAAAATAATTTTGAGAGTAGGAAAAATTAATTCAGTGCCTAAAGGGACAGACTAAAATCATTTCAAGTTTTTTTCACAGTTGAATTACTTAGATGAGATTTATACAACAAACAGAAGAAATATTTCCAGGACAAAAAAAATTAGGGGTGCTAATGTGATTTTCGTTTGGGGGTGCATTATACATTCTTAGCATCTTATTTCCTTTACTACCTCCAAGATTCCTATGGCCTCCAGCTCCAAGTCATTTTTATGCTGCACCTGTAAGAAAGAGAGCTACTCTCGAAGCGTTTCTTTTCCCCCTGGATCTAGTCGCTGAGTAAGCCTTTATGAGTGCTTCAGCACCAGGGCAGTCCATCCTCCCCAAGGCATTCTGATGTATGCTCTGAGTGGGTACAGACACATGCACAACACTATGAACAATCTAACTGCCTTTTCAAATTCATTCCAAATGTCTTGCTGTTCAGATGTGGAATGTCAGGGTGGTTGAAGTGTGCAGAATGGGAGTTTCCTGTTCTATGTGCAATAGAGCCTTCAGTTTGAAGGAAAAAAAAATCAGCAAAACCAAACTCTGCTCAATTGACCCTTTCTGTATATGGGATTCTTTCTCTAGTATTACGAAGTTTAGTATTGCATAGCAAGTGAATGGCAGAAAAGCATAATGAATATTCAGCAACCATCCAGTAAACCCTCTGATGGACAACAAATAGCTCTATCTATAAATATATGACTCTGTCTGGAATAACTGAAAAGTAGAGGGAAGGAGCTTAGAGTTATCTGTGGATTATATAACATCATACAAATACAACTCGAAAGGTCTAGGATAAGGAAGAAAATGGAGAGGGGAAAGAGCGGTCCCAATTTTCCCTGAATTACCAGCTGAGAGAAGACCTAGGTTCAAATCCTGACTCTGGTACAGTGTGATCATGAGCCAGTTTATCTTGCATGTGAGTTTCAGGCAATTCTCCAAGAATACAAATTCCAGACTGCTCAAAATCTGTCTCAGTGGAGGAAGCTCCTTTTCACCCAAAAATCAAAGCTCCATAATGATTGGTCAGAATCATCATATCTAATAAACAAACAGAAAAGATTAATATATATGAAATGCATTCTTTTTTTATATGCTTCTGATGGATGTTTATTTATCAAATCCTCACCTTAAGAGTCTTTGACTGGCTTTTAAAAATAAAAGCAGTTTCTATATCTTGACATATGCAGTAATATTCTTCAGACATATTGTACAGAAAACAGTTCTTAAAGATTTTTAAAATTGGAAACACTGGGCAGCACTTAGTACATGAATAAATTACGTTTATATTGAAAATCTCCCCATAAGTTTTAGAAATCTGGAGGTAATTCATATAACTTGAAATGTCTCCATCTTAGAACATTACACAAAGAATGACTTTGTTAATAAGTACAGAAAAGTGGTCTAGTGTTTTGAGTATAATAATATACAACACTGCTAGTTTCTGATGTTAGATAAAGTAAATCATATTTCAAACTCCAGATTATGTGGGCCATTCTAAAACCTGATTACAGTTTTACACACCAAAAATTCTTATTATATTTAGTTGTAGAAATGTATTATCAATATTCTTAGTCACTTTAATCATCCAGGAAAAAGTAGTTTCCACTCTTCTTTTGTTCAACATCCTTGATTGAATGAAGTTTATTTATGTTTGACCTAGAGTTGTTTGGATCTCTTCTGAAAGTAATTTCAAGCTGAGGCAAAAATTTCTTCATACTAGCCAAAAGGGTTTGAGGACTATTTGCAAATGCCATCACAAACAATGACCCAATCCACTAGATAGGTGGCCATGATAAAGTCATGTTCTACCACAAAGACTGTCTTTTTCACATGGAGAATGTTTGACAGAGTTTGACAACTCTGGCTGTCATTAGACACTACTCAGAATCCAAGTACACAGAGGGTTCATCAATTAAATAGACATCAGCAGGTTTGCCCAGACAAAGAGCTAAGCAACTTGTTGTGACTCACTGCCAGATAGTGTCTGCACCTCTTGATCTATGATGTTTTCAATCTGCAGAGGCTTCATTATATCAGTGACAAATTGTGGGTGAGTATAAGTATCTCATATCTTCTCATGTAGTAAGTGGCATACACTTCCTGTTGATTTGGGACTGAACTTCTGTGACTTGTAGCTGACATTTAGAACTGGTACCTCCCCTCCTTCATTAGGTTTAAGTTGGCCAGCAAGCATTACGTTGAATGTAGTTTTACCAGTACCATTTTTTCCTAGCATCACCATGATTTCAGATTCTGTGAATTCTGTAACAACAATTGCAAGGTCAAATTCACCCAAGTTTTTCTTCATTCCTGGATATTTAAACACACACACATCTTTTTCACTTCTTCCTCATTTGCTTCTTCAACCACTTTAAAAACCAGTGATGCATCTCTGAATCCATAGGAATGTAACCATCCAAGAAAATATTTATGCCTTCTCCTTTGCTAAAAGGCATAGTGACATCATAAACACTTGGCACTCCATACAAACAACAGATGAAGTCACAAAGATAATCTAAGATACTTAGACAATGTTCCATAAAAATGATATATCAGGATTTATTAGTGATTGTATAGTAATGGCAGCCTTTAGCTGCTGCTTAATATCTAGGTAGCTAGAAGGTTTGTCAGACATGAAAATATCTGCTTTCTGTATGCAAACAACAGCTCAAGCAGCTCTTTGCAACTCTCCTCCTGAGAAGTCCTCAACATTTCATTCTTTGAGATGGTTTAAGTCAAGCTGCTGACACACAGTAGTTTGTGTCTTTGTTTCATCCTTCTGGTCCAAAATAAAACCCACAATGTCCTTTGCAGCTTTGAGAATCTGGTCCACATACTGAGGCTTAATAATCACTTTTAGGTCATCTTCTAGAATCTTAGTGAAATAATTTTGCAATGCAGATCCCTGAAAATAAGTCAAAATTTCTTGCCAACCTGGTGGATCATTATATTTTCCAAGGTTTGGTTTTTGCTTTCCTGCTAAATTTTCAAGGCAATTGATTTTCCAATACTATCAGTTCCAACTAATCCCCAAACTTCATATGGATTAGGGATAGGCAAACTGTGAAGTCTGAAGGCATTGGCACAATATTGATGCATTATTTCCTTTTCTAGGTTGCTAAGTAAATTGACAATTGACAAAACACCAAAAGGTCATTTCTTAGTACAAATATCACAGCCAATGCAAAGAGTTTCAGAAATCCATGCTATTTTGCTCTGTGGTGTGACTTCTATGCATAGTTTTCCCATCTGCACTACTAGACAACTCTTTTTGCACTGCTGTGAGCATTTCTTTGGGTTACATTTGTTGTGACTGACAATAGCAATTCTTGTTAATTTTTTCTGTCATATTTATCAATGCAGGCTTACAATATAAGAAGAAAAATGACTTTGTAAGCAAGAGAAGCAGGAATCCAAGTCATCTGGAGGAAAACAGCTGCCCCAGGAGCAGCAAGGACAGCAGGCAGCGATGACCTAGGATCCAGCCTCGGACTGTGGACTGCACAATGTTTTCCTTTAGTCACTGGTCAAAATGGTGGTGCCCAGCCGCTACTTGCATTCACCACAGAGACTGGATGGTGCCCACAAAAGAGCCAGCAGGCAGTGGGGTGATTGGCCCCCACCTGTGGAAATGTATTCTTAATAAGCCATTAACAAATGTTTTTTCACTGTTTGATTTACTGGGAGTTCCAAACTAAGAAATGAAATCCTTCCCACCAAAGTTAGTCATATCAAGTCACCTTGGAAAGTTCCAGTTGCATTTTTTTTTAAAATCTATTACAGTCACACAATTATTTCATTGGTCTATGATAGGATTTGAGCCTCTGTGAGCCTTCTTTGATTATCCCAATTGATAGCTACTCTCCCCATGTCTCCAAACATGATAGTTTAGAGATAAGAAGACCTAAATTTAGGAAGTTATTGATTGGTAAAGGCAAGTAAGTGGAATTCCATCTTTAGCTAAAGGAAGGAACTCCTATATTTGACCAAAGAAGAACTCCTATATTTGTTCAAGGTAGAAGTCCCCCCAAACCCCAGTGTTTAATTAGTGATTAAGCAACAGGATTCTGGTACTTTCTATTGTTTGTTACAAATAGCAGGCACAAAAGAAGATAGAAAATGGGGAAACTGGTTTTCTGGAACACAGCAAAAAAAGGGACATTCAAGGAAGGGAGAGAGGGTTTAGTGCAGCAAGTGTCTATCTGTATTCCTAATATATGTATGGTACATCATACATGTAATATATGTATAACCTAAACAGGCTAATACAGGCATAAATTACAAACTATAAATCTATTTAATATATCTATCAATTAAAAGCAACATAATCATCAATACATTGGTAATGTCATCAATACATAGTGGAATGATTAATCATAGCTCTTATCCTAACAGTATCAACCATCAGAACTAACTCAAACTTAATCTTATTCTGCTTAATTCACTACTACAATCACTAATACCTATCACACTGAACTGCATAAATGCTGATTAAATTGAGTAAGAGTATCAAATTATTCTCGCAACTGTTTACATTCCTATATAGGAAGATGATTATTATAATTCCTAAGAACTTTATCATTAATAAGGCAGTTAGAAGGAGTATACATAGACATATGGCATAGATGTGAATTGACTATGATGGAATGATTTAAAAAATGAAGAGTTGAGAAAGAGGGATGCAATGGGAGATGGAGTAAGGAAGAGGAAAAATGGGGAAAATAATCTCATATAAAAGAGGTGCAAAAAGAAGAGCTTTTACACTGGGGAGGAAGATGAAGGGGGGTGAGCAATGCTTGAACCTTACTTTCATCGGAATTGGCTCATAGAGGAAATAACATATACATTTAGTGGGGTATAGAAATTCATCTTACCCTATAGAGAAGTAAATGGGTCAGGGCATAGGAGAAGGGCTGGTAGAAGGGAGGTTCAGTTAGGGGAGACAATGGTCAGAAACAAAACAGATTTTTGAGAAGGGACAGAGTAAAAGGAGAGAAAGAGAGAGAAAACAAACCAGGGAAAAATAGGATGGAAAGTAATACATATTAATTATAGCTGTGAATGTGAATGAGATGTACTTACCCATAAAATGGAAGCAGATAGCAGAATGGATAAAAAAAAAAACAGATCCAACAATATGTTGTTTACAAGAAACACACTTGTAAGAGAGAAATGTACACAAAGTAAAAATAAGGGCCTAGCACAGAATCTATTATGCTTCAGCTAAAGTTAAAAAAAAAAAAGCAGGGATAGCAGTCATGGTTTCAGATAAAGTAAAAACTAAATAGAGCTGATTAAAAGAGATAAGCAGGGAAACTACATTTTGCTAAAAGGAAAAATTAAATGAATTATAGGAGGAAATAGACAGTAAAACTATTATAGTGCAGGATTTCAACTTTCTGTTCTCAGAACTAGATAAATCTGATCATAAAATAAACAAGAAAGAAGTTAAGTAGATTAATTAAATTTCAGAGAAGTTAGATATGATAGACCTCTGGGGAAAACCGGATGGGAATGGAAAGGAGTATACCTTTTTCTCAGCTGCATATAGCACCTTCATAAAAATTGACCATGTGTTGGGGCATAAAAAGTTCACAACCAAATGCAGAAAAGCAGAAATATTAAATGTATCCTTTTCAGATCATAATGCAATAAAAATTATATTCAATAAAGGGTCATGGAAACAAAAACTAAAAATTTATCAGAAACTAAACAGTCTAATCCCAAAGAATGAATGGGTCAAAGAACAAATGATATAAACAACAAATAATTTCATTAAAAATAATGACAACAATGAGACAACACACCAAAATTTATGGGAAGCAGCCAAATCTTTAGGAGAAAATTTATATCTCTAAACACTTGTGTCAATAAAATAGAGAAAGAGCAGATCAATGAATTGGGCATATAATAAAAAAAAAAACCTAGAAAAAGAACAAATTAAAAGTCCCAAATTAAACACCAAATCAGAAATCCTAAAAATCAAATGAGAGGTTAATTAAATTGAAAGTAAGAAAAACATTGAACAATAAATAATACACAGAACTGATTTAGTTTTTAAAAAATAAAACAAAATAAACTATAGGTTAATTTAAATTTCAAAAAAAGGAGAAAACCAAATGCCCAATATAAAAATGAAAAGAGTGAATTCACCACAAATGAAGATGAAATTAAAACAATTATTAGGAGCTATTTTGCCTAATTATACACCAATAAATCTAGCAACTTATGTGAATTGATGAATATTTACAAAAATATAAATTGCCCAGATTAACAGAAAAGGAAATAGAATACTTAAATAATCCTATCTTAGAGAAAGAAATTAAACAAGTCATAAATAAGCACCATAAGAAAAAAATCCCAAGAACTAGATAGATTTACAAGTGAATTCTACCAAACATTTAAAGAACAATTAATTCCAATACCATACTAGCTATTTGCAAAAATAAGCCATGAAGGAGTCTTACCAAATTCCTTTTACAACACAAATGTGGTGCTGATAACTAAACCAGGAAGAGCAAAAACAAAGAAAGGAAGCTACAGATCAATTTCCCTAACTGATGAAAAAAATTTAAATGAAATACTAGCAAAGAGATTAAAGAAATACATCAAAAAGATCATACACTGTGACCAGATGGGATTTATACCAAGAATGCAGGGCTGGTTCATTACTAGGAAAACTATCAGTATAATTGACCATATCAATAACAAAGTCAAAAGAAATCACATGATTATCTCAATAGATGCAGAAAAAGCTTTTGACAAAATATAACATCTATTCCTATTAAAAACACTAGAAAGCACAGGAATAAATGGAGTTTTCCTTAAAATGATAAGTAGTGTCTAGCTAAAACCATTAGCAAACATTATTTGTAATGGGGATAAACTTGAAACCTTCCCAATGTGACCAGGAGTGAAGCAAGGATGTTCATTCTCACCACTGTTATTCAACATTGTACAGAAATGTTAGATATAGTAAAAAGAGAAGAAAAAGAAACTGAAGGAGTTAAAATAAGCAATGAGAAAAAAACTATTATTCTTTGTAGATGATATGATGGTATACTTGGAGAATCCTATAGAATCAACTAAAAAAATCTACCAGAAATAATTAACAACTTCAGCAAAGTTACAGTATGTAAAATAAACCTATATAAATCATCAGCATTTCTATATATTACCAACAAAGTCCATCAGGAAGAGAAAAAGAAATTTTATTTAGAATAACTGCAGAAAATATGAAATACTTGGGTGTCTACCTGCCAAGACAAACTCAGAAACCATATAAACACAAATACAAAACATTTTTCAAGCAAATAAAATCAGATCTAAAAAAATGGAGAAATATTAATTATTCATGGGTAGACTGAGCCAAATGTTCTTAAAAATGACAATTCTGCCTAAACTAATTTATTTATTCAGTGCCATTTCAATCAAAGTACAAAAAAAATATTTTATAGAGTAACACAATTCATCTAGAAGAACAAAAGGTTAAGAATATCAAGGGAATAAATGAAAGAAATATAAAGGGAGGTGGCCCGGCCATACCAGATCTCAAACTGTGTTACAAAGAGATAATCATCAAAACTATCTGGTATTGACTGAAAAATAGAGTGATGGATCAGTGGAATCAATTAGGTACACAATACAGAGCAATAAATGACCATAGTAATCTACTATTTGAGAAACCCAAAGATCCAAGCTTTTGGGACAAGAACTCATTGTTTGACAAAAACTGCTGGGAAAACTGGAAAACAGTATGTCAGAAACTAAGCTGAGACCAGCAACTCATACCATATACACAGATAAGGTCAGAATAGGATCATAATTAAGACATTAAGAATTGTATCATAAGGAAATTAAGGAAGCATGGAAAAATTATATATGGATAAGGGAAGAATTTATGACCAAACAAGAGATACAGGGCATTATGGGATGTAAAATGGATACTTTTGATTACTTAAAAAGGTTTTGCACAAATAAAACCAAAGCAACCATGATTAGAAGGAAAGCAGAAAACTGGGGGACATTTTTTACAGTAAGTTTGTCTGATAAAGGCCTCATTTCTCAAATACATAGAGAACTGAGCCAAATTTATAAGAATACAAGTCATTCTCTGAGTGATAAATGGTCAAAGGATCTGAACAGACAGTTCTCAGAAGAATCGAAGCTGTCTATAGTCATATGGAAAAGAGCTCTAAATCATTATTGATTAGAGAAATGAAAATTGAAACAACTCAGAAATACCACTTCACACCTATTAGATTGGCTAATATGATAGAAAAAGAAAATGACAAAAGTTGAAGAGAGTGTGGAAAAACAGGTACACTAATATTATTGGAGGAGTAGTGAACTGATCCAAGCATTCCGTAGAGCAGTTTGGAACTATGCCGAAAAGTCTATAAAACTGTGCATACCCTTTCACCTAGCAATGCCACTAATAGGTCTCTATCCCAAAGAGATCAAAGAAAAAGAAAAAGGACCTTTATGTACAAAAATAGTTATAGCAGCTCTTTCTGTGGTTGTAAAGAATTGGAAATTGAGAGGTTGCCCATCAATTGGAAAATGGCTGCACAAGTTGTGGTACATGATTTTGATAAAATACTATTGTGTTATAAGAGATGATGAACAAGATCCATTCAGAAAAACCTGGGAAGACTTCCATGAATGGATGAAAAGTGAAGTGAGCAGAACCAAGAAAACATTGTACACAGTAACAACACTATTGTACCATGATCAATATGAATGACTTAACTTATTATGATCAATACAAAGATCTAAGACAATTCCAAAGGACCCATGATGAAAAACAAAATGCTATTTATTTCTAGAGAGAAATGTGATGAACTATGAGTACAGATTGAAGCATACTTTTTAAGCTTTATTTTTCTTGGGGTTTTGAGGGGGGTTTGCATTTTCTTTTGCAACATGGCTAATATGAAAATGTTCTGCATGACTGTACAGGTATAATCTACATTAAATCGCATACCTTCTTAAGGAGAGGGAAGTGGACCAAGGGAGGGAGTGAATTTGGACCTCAATCTTTAAAAAATGAATGTTAAATACATGTTATTGAGAAAAAATAAAATTAAACTAAATACCCCCCAAAAAACCCCATCTAGCAACCCTGAAGTTCCATCTCATACCCATTAAATTGGCTAACATGACAAAAAAGGAATTTGACAAAGGCTGGAGGGGGTGAAGGAAAATAGATACACAGATCACTATTGGCGGAACTGTGAACTAGTCTAACCATTCTGAAAAACAATTTGGAACAACAGCCATAAAGCTTTTAAACTGTGTATACCTTTTGTCACATCATTACCATTACTAGGTTTATACTCCAAAGAAATCAGAAAAAAAGAGGAGGACCTACATGTCCAAAAATACAGTAGCTCTTTTTGTGGTGATAAAGAACTGGAAATTGAAGGAATGCCCATCAACTGGGGAACAGCAAAACAAGTCATGGTATAGGAATATGGTAGAACATTGGTTTCAGTAAAACCTGTGAAGACATGAACAGAAAGAAAGTGAAGTGAGCACAGCCAGGAGAACAATTTACACAGTAAGAGCAATATTGTGGAGATAACCAATTGTGAAAGACTTAGTAACTCTGATCAGCCCAATGACCCACCATAATTCCAAAGGTCTCATGTTGAAAAATACTATCCACCGCCAAATAAAGAACTAATGGACTCAGAATGCAGATTGGAGCACAATTTTTTCTCTTTCTTTTTCTTGCTTTTTTTTTAATGTTGCTAATACAGACCTTTTTCTTGCATTATTTCATATTTGTAATGGGTTTTGTGTTTCTTGACTGCCCAATTTGTGGAAGAAGGGTGGTGGGGGAAAGAATTTAGATCTGAAAATAAAATAAAAGTTGAATTAGAAGAGTAATTAAGGTTTTAAGTCACACACACACACACCTCCTACTCAAAGGTTAAAGGGGACCTGGTTCAGAGCTGGGGTCCTTAAGTGCTACCCTTTGACTGAATCCAAACTTCACAGAACAAATCCCCTTGATAAAAGGATTTGTTCTGTGAAACTTGGACTCAGTCAAAAGGCTGCATCCAAGGACCTAGAAGGCTACATGCAGCCTGAAGGCTGCAGGTTCATTACCCCTGCAGCCTGGTCCAACAAACAGAAAATGAATGCAACTCTGGAATCTCCAAATCCCCCAAAAAATTCTTCGTCAAGAGAAAGATTATGTTATCAGTGTGGCAGAGATTAAAGTCTAGAAAGACTTTCCTGAGCCCTTCAGTTGTTAATATTGTCTCTCTCTTAAAATTACTTTGCAATTTGAAATTATTTTTATGAACTTTACATTTAACTATCTGCATAAATCTTCTGTTGCCTTCAGCAGAATATAGGTTCCTCAATGGCAGACCTTGTTTGGTTTCTGTCTATATTGTTAGACCATATCACCTAGTAGGAGCTTATTAGATATTTGGTGAATCAAATTGAATTGGTCAGACTAAAATACATCCAGATACCTAAGACCTCCCAAAGTAAGGTATCTCCCTGTCTAGGGAAATCTTGAATGGTTTGAAACATTCTACATCCCAGCTAGGATTTCTTTTGAATTTTATGACTTCAGAGATATTGGTTTTCAGTAAACAAGCAAGGAATGAAGAAGTCTTTCAACATGACTCTATACTGCAGAAACAACTCTGAGAATTGTGACAACGTGCAATTATAGAGAGCTCAAAGGGGCCAAAATACTAAGGTCCTCAAAGGAGTAAAATCACTACATTTTAATCAGACAAGAACTCATTTAAGAGTAGACTCTAATTAAAGGGGGGAGAAAGATGCATGTGGAACTCTTATTTATGAGCTAAGAAAATGAAAAACCATGTATAACTACAAAATAAAATACTTGACATCATCTCAATGATTTATAAGACACAGGTACAAAAAAGAAAGACTCAACCAAGGTCAGGATATAAATGTTTGTTATTTAATTGAAGTGAAAAAAAATCCATCTGAGTCTTATTTGTTTTCTTTTAATTGTAGTTGTCAAGGTACACAACTGTGCTAAATAAGTAACTTTCAGTAGAAGGATTCCACAATAGCATGTAAGAACAATCTTGGGAGGTGGCTAACATTTCACTTTTACAAATGGTTTCAGTAGAGCTTCTGGCATTAACGGGAACATAAATGACTGTCATACTTCCTTGTATATCCAGCATCCCCATGTACCCAATAGCTCATGGAAACTCAAAAAGTTTGCTGTAGTATTTGAAAAGTTGTTATCCTAATTCCATTTAAAGTGCCACTGTTTATTCTTAATTGAATTCATTGGTTTTCTTGGCTGCTTTTTATTTGTACTTCTCTATATTTTGATGAATCTCTGATCTCCCAAGTAATTTGTGTTTGCATTTTCATGAAGGTTTGTGATGGAAGCATTTTGATTGTACAGTGCACACTTCTAACACAGAATGATCAATTAGCTTCCAGAGCAGGTAGCCAGCAGATTTGCGCAAAAGCTGAGTCATTTAGCAGCATATCATGGCAACTGCAGCATATTTCTAAAATTATAGTACATTTTCTTTTTTTTTCATATTTTTAGCATATACAAATAGCCTCAAGTCAACAGGAACTAGGGAAAGAAAAGTAAACTTAGGACTCCAGGTACCAGTAGTAATGAATTAGATAGGAAAGAAAGATTGGTTTACGGGTTCTTTGGGCATACAAAAATATGCATTTGAATGATTTTTGAAAATAGAAGCCAAAAGTTGAGTTAAAATCTGAGAATTAAAATGAGAAAGAAGGCAGAAGTAACAGCTTACCTAACAACCAATAAAAGAGATTATCCTCTTTTCAGAAGAAAACTTTTAGGGCAGCTAGGTGGCACAGTGGATAGAGCACCAGCCCTGGATTCAGGAGGATCTGAGTTCAAATCTGGCCTCAGACAAATAACACTTGACCCTGGACAAATCACTTAACCCCATTGCCTAGACCAAAAAGAAAGAAAGAAAATTTTTGCTTTATATTCATTTTCAATAAGACTTAAGGGTCAAATCTGCCCTCTCGTACATATGTATACACTCACCAGTTGGAATTTAAAATACAGAAATTTACCATAGGAAAATCAGATGACATTTCTGTTAACAGTACATCGGGCTAAGTACTGAATCCTTCTAAAGGATCCCTAAAGATTCAATCCTGAATGAACATCAACAAAATCTTTCAAAGCAGTGCAATGAGGACATTGGATAGAGGAGAATAAGTTCATGGATTTAGAGATGGATGGTCATCTAATCCAACTCTCTCATTTGGAGAAACCGAGTTCCAGCAAGGTTAAGTGTCTAACTAGCAGCAGAGCTAGCCTTTGAACCCAGATCCTCTTGATTTCAAATCAAACACTTCTTCTACTAAACCACTCACAGTAGGAGACAACAAAAACTGCCAAATTGCTCTTTCCGATACAAACTCTCTCTTTGCTGGAACAAGACACTGAACCTATTCCTTCCTATGTATTTTCATAAGGGTCAGTGGTCAATAGTCAATAAACATTCGTCAAGTGCCTACTATATGCCAGGCATGGTGATAAGCACTGGGGACACAAAAAGAGGTAAAAGATAGTCCTTCATCTCAAGACCCTCACAATCTACTGGGGGAGACAATAAGAAAAACAAACATGTACAAACAAGATATGGATAAGGAAAAAATGGAGTGAAGACACTAAAATCAAGAGAGGTTGGCAAAAGCTTCCTGTAGAAAGTGGGATTTTGATTAGGACTTGAAGGAAGCCAGGCAAGTTCAGTAGGTGGAGATAAGGAGGGAGAGTATTCCAGGCATGAGGCACAGCTAGACAAGATGCCTGGAGCTGAAAAAAGGAGTGCTTTGTTGTAAAACAGCCAAGAGACCAATGTCACTGAATTGAAGAGTACTTGGTGGTGGGGAGTGAGGTGTAAGAAGATTGGAAAGTAGGAGAGGGCTAAGCTATGAAGGGCTTTGAATGCCAAATTATTGTCATATCATACTACCTTGTGAGACTTTTTTCTATGACCAACATATCTTTTTTTAATTTAATTTTATTTTTTTTAGGCAATTGGGGTTAAGTGACTTGCCCAGGGTCATGCAGCTAGTACGTGTCAAGTGTTAAGTCTGAGGCCGGATTTGAACTCAGGTCCTCCTGACTTCAGGGCTGGTGCTCTATCCAATGCACCACCTAGCTGCCCCTGACCAACATATCTTAGTAGATATAAAGACGACTCCTGTTTATTTGGAGATTGTCTTCAAGTGACTCATAGTAATGGTAAACTGAGAAATAATGGAGTGACCTGAAATCTCTTGGAATCACAGACCTTCACAACTGAGATCTGGAAGGATACCAAAGACCATGTTATGTTAGGATTCAGTAACAAGGTTTATTCTTCAGCCTGCCAGGTGAAGAAAAGGAATGTGTCTCTGCATGAAGACCATGAGAATCTACTTAGAACAATGTTCTTTCTGATGTGTTTAAGTCAAGATCCTACAATTCTACTACCTGAGCAACATAGAACTAGTCATCAGAATTGAGTATTGTAGTCTAGTGTTGGACAAAGAGCTCTGGATTTGGAGTTAGGAGACCAGGGTTCTACTTCCAACTAGGAATGGTAGTTAATACTAGAAGTGAGAACTTGGATAAGTCTTTTAACCTCTTCCTTGCCTATCAGATTTCTGCCATTCTTTAAATTCTCTCTTCATCCGCTGCAAGGAACCAAAGTTGAATGCTTCAGGCACTTTCTTAGCAGTATGCAATGCCACTCACACTAGCTTACTTTTATCAGTTGGAGAAACCAAATAAGCCAAAGGCATTCCCTCAAATTGGGGGAGGGGAGAGCAGCTAGGTGGTACAGTGGATGAAACACGGGGCTTGGAATCAGGAAGATTTGTCTTCCTGAGTTCAAATCCACTCTTAGAGACTAACTAGTTGTGTGACCCTGATCACTTGACCCTGTTTGCCTCTGTTTGTAAAATTGTCTCAGTTTGCCTCATTTGTAAAGTGAACTAGAGAAGGAAATGGCAAACCTCTCTAGTATGGTTGTCAAGAAAACCCTAAATGGGGGCACAAAGAGTCAGATATGACTGAAATGACTGAACAGCAACAATCCCCCAAATAAGATTGGGGTGCTAAAGATTTACATCACCTGAATACAACTCTGCTTAATGTCACCCTCTACCAAAATGGGGTTGAACTAGACTGTCACTAAGGGCCTTTCTAGCTCTAAGTTCTATGATTCTGTGGTAAGCAGACCACCTTCCAGGACGTTTGCCAGTAAAAGGCAATAAATAAAATAGTAATATAATTACGATACCAAGCATTTGTACATCAACTTTAAGGCTTTCAAAACACTTTAAAATTATCTCATTTGGTCCTTCACAAGTCAACATTGCAACATAGCAGCCAAAGAAAGCTAATTTGATCTTCTGTTATGTTAATAGATGCTACATTAATTGCTGACAACTAGAAGTCCTAATACAAAGTAAGTTTGACCTCATAGATATCAGTAAGATGAAATATAATCAGAATACAGCTCTGGTTGGGTCTATCTTATTTGAAAGAAACAGAATAGGTGAAAAGAGAGGAAGAACCAGAGGGGAGAAACATATGGGAAAATGTTTGAGTAAAGATAAAACCAGGGGGAAACACAAGCAATTTTTTGCACATAGACCACCTGGACAGAAAGGAAACAGATGAGGAATTTGTGAAACAGATTACAATCCTAGCATAGACATATGTTCAATATGGCAGTAATAGCGACTTATTTAGAAATGTGCTTGAGTTCTCTCTGCCACAAGCAAAGCAACTAACAACTTCTAAGACAACAATAAACCCTTCAAACTATAAAAGGTCCAGCAACTGGATCTGATTCTCATGAAGAGAAAGAAAATGGCTTATGGGGCAGAAATGAGCAAACCCCCAAAGACTGTTCTTCACAGAGTCTGTGAGAAGAGAAAAGCCAACTCACCTGAGCTCTCCCCCAAACCCCTCCAAATACCTATAAAAATGACTCTCAACAAATTCTAGAACAGCAGAATCCACAAAAAGATGGAGTGAAACAAATTTCCAGCCTTAGACAACCTGGAAGATCTAAGGAAAGGTTCTGTTGCACCAGACTGAGAGAAGAGCACAGTCCAACATAATTCATGACAGCATAGACCAGGCACCAGCAAATATGAGCAGGCCTCAGGGACTGAATTACTGGCAGCTGTAGTGGTTTCCAGGCTTCTCAATCCATAAATACCAAAGACAACTTAGAAGGTCAATAGGAAAGGTCTATTGGATGTGGGTGAAAGGAGCACAGTCCAGCTCTGGCACCAGCATAGCCCTGGGGTGGCAGCAGCAGTAGTAAATGGAGCAGCTGCAGTAGCAGTGGTGAGCTCTTAGCTCACAGATGGTAAGGAGATTGAACAACTGGTCAGAAAGAGATTACGGGGGTCACTTTGAGGCAGGATTCTGTTGCTTTGCCCATACTTGGATTTGGGTCACAGTCCTGGGTGGTGGTCCTGGGGCAAAAAGGAGCACTGGAATGGTGGAGCTTGTAGCAGCACTGGAGAGGGAACCCTCCTCACAGTTCCAGGGTAGAAAAGAGTTTTTGTGGTCACTCATAGACCACAGCACAGGCCAGGAGAGGAGTAAACATCTCTCCTTAGATCATACCACCTTACAAGAACTGAAAACTTACAGGTCCCTAGAAGTATGTCTGAAAATAGCTGCACAAAACCCCTGAAGCTTGGGAAAGTACACCCTCCATACTGGAAGCAGAGCCCTACCCTAATAAAGAGTTTAAAAGTCAAGGAATTGGCTGGGAAAATGAGCAAACAATGGAAAATAACTCAGACTATAGAAACTTACTTTGGTGACAAGGAAGACCAAAACATACACTCAGAAGAAGACAACCAAGTCAAAGCTCCTACATCCAAAACCAAGTGTAATCAATAAAGGGGGAAAATTGATATTCAGTGATGTAGAGGAATTTACTGCATTCTTGAGAAAAAAAACAGAGTTAAATAGAAAAATTGACTTATTCAAGAGAAGCATAAAAAGGTAAACAGGAAAGAGAACTTATAAGGGATTTATTAAAGTTGAACTATTTACATTCCTACATGGAAAGATGATATTTGTAACTCATGAGACCTTTCTCATTATTAGGGTAGTTGGAGGAAATTTTATATATATCCATACATATATAGATATATCTATATAAATATAGATCTTATATATATCTCTATATTATATATATATATAGAGAGAGAGAGAGAGAGAGAGAGAGGACACAGGGTGGTTGAATATGAAGGGATGATATCTAAAAAATAAAATTAAGGGGTGAGAAAAAAATTTACTGGGAGCAGTAGAAAGGGAGAGGTAGAATAGGGTAAATTATCTTACATAAAAGAGGCAAGAAAAAGCTTTTACAGTGGAGGGGAAGAAGGCAGAGGTGAGAGGGAATGAGTAAACCTTACTCTCATTGGATTTAGTTTAAGGAGCGAATAACATACACAACTCAATTGAGAATGGAAATCCATCTTACCCTGCAGGAAAGTAGAGGGGGAAGGGGATAAGAGGGGAGTGTGGTGATAGAAGGGAGGGCAGATTGGAGGAAGGGGTAATCAGAATGCAAGCTGTCTTGGGGTGGTGGGAGGTGAAAGATGGGGAGAAAATTTGGAACTCAAAATCTTAAGGAAGTGAATGTTGAAAATCAAAAATAAATAAATAAATTTTAAAAGAAGAAGAAGAGAAAAACCAGGCATAGTCTTGTAAACACTCTGCATTTTGGTAGAGTAGATTATAAATGGTTCAGCAGAAGGATAGGTAGGATGTCATGAGCTAAAATTCTACATGGGAAGTACCCAGAAGTGATGAGAAGCAACTTCAGGAGGAAAAGAAGATACCTATGTGGATGCACAAGGAATTTTCCAATCACTTTAGATTTTGAAAAAATGTATGGAAGATGAAGTAAAGTAATAGGGTGAAGACAAAAGCATGACATGGTCCTAAATGAACATTGTCAGGATTGTGAAAATTAAGAATGAGCTGAGGCTGGTGAGCAAAGTTAGGGAGAACAAAAAAGATTTTTAAAAGCTCTTTTGGGGAAATAAGGAAGCTCAAAGAAAAGAGAAAAACACTGCTCAGGTGGAGGAGCTGATGACAGCCAAAAATAGAGTGAAGATATAACTACTCAATTCTTACCAAGGAGAATAATGTTTAAACAGCAAAGAATAGAACAAAAATGGGTGACAGGGAGTTGAAATCCAAGATAATGGTTAATGAATGTCTAGAAAAAGGAAGCAGGAATAGTAGGGATTTCAGTGAGCCATCAGGACATCACCAAGACCAGATCTTTTTTTTTTTTCTGGATGGACTTATTAAACTGGTAAATCAGGGGAAATATGTTTCATAATTTGCCTAGATTTTAGAAGACTTCTTTGATAAATAACCTAATGCTATTCTTGTGGAAAAGATGAAGTTATTTGGCTAGAATTATAGTACAATTAGATAAATGGATCCAAAACTGATTGAATGGCCACTCAGAATGTAGCTGTTAATGGTTCAATGTCAGTTGGGCAAGAGGTCTCCAGTAGAATGCCCCAAGATTATGCTTGGAGTCCATTCTATTTAACATTTTTTATAAATGACTTGGGTGAAGAAATAAATATTATGCTTATCAATTTACAGATGACATAAAACTAGGAAGGATAATAGCTATCACAGTAGGTGACAGTCAGGATCCCAAAATTTTGGCACTCGGCTGCATTTAATAAGACAAAATGTAATAGGCATAATTTAAAGTTTTACATAGGTTCAAACAATCAAATTCACAAATATAAGATCGAGACCGAGTGGTTATACAATACTTCATCTGAAGAAGAGCTATGGATTTTAGTGGATGGTTATTTGTTAAATGATCAAATTACAGGAAATAGGATGATCTTCATAATGAATATGCATATATGTAATATATATGCATAAAGACATATACATATATGTGTGTGTTATCTTTGTATACATCGATTACTTATAGATATTTGTCTAAATAGATAACAGTGAGATAAATGATTGATAGGTATGTAGGTAGATTTTTATTTTTCCCCCTACTTGGACATGTGATTTCATTAATGGAGAACTCCTAGGGAGTAACTTCTAAAAATGCAGATCAACACTATATCTGAAACTTGCAGTCTTACAGAGTTGCTGGGGAGCCCCCAAGAAGTTATTTAACTTTCTTTTTTCTTTCAGGGTGTAAGAGACCTAGATTGGTCATGTGATAAAAATGCCTTTATTTTTTACTCTTTAACGACTTAATGAGTAAAGAGTGTATTGCAGCTTCAGTTCATGTAATTAGATATATTAATACAGAATATCCAGAATAAAGAGGTATAGAGAGTTCTTTAACTTTCTCAGTGAAACTGCCAGTTTGCCTTAGAGATGGGCTTTGAACTGAGGTCTTCCTGAGGGCAGCTAGATGGTGCAATGGATGGAATCAGGAAGACTCATCTTACTAGCTGTGTGACCTAGGCAAGTTACTTAACTCTATTTATCTCAGCTTCTGTTTGTAAAATGAGCTGAAATGGAAGTGCCAAACCACTCCAGTATCCTTGCCAACAAAACCCCAAAATGGGGTCATGAAGAATTGGACGCGACTGAAAACAAGTGAACAAATTTCCTGACTTAACATAGTTCCTAACATATAGTAATGCTTTTTGACAGGCTGATTACGAAGTCAGCTCTCTCTTCACTATTCAAGGCTGCCTCCTTATTAAAAACTAGTTTATAATTTAATAGATCATCATCACAAAAGCTAGCATGTTTTGAAGGCAGGCCTTAAAACTTGGTTGTCTTGGGTGCAAAGCTGGCTCCCTATTTACTTCCATGGTGCCCACCATTGTACAGATCTCCTTTCAGTACGAAGAGGTGATGTTTTCTTTCTTATCCACTCATTTATCCATACTTTTCACAAGCATTTATTAAGTACTTATAATGCATAAGGCACTGTCTAAGTGTTAAGTCATAAATGCTTCAACACAACTTCTCTTTCTAACCCTCTGGAATTTTTGTTTATATTCTTCTATAGAACTTCTACAGATGGCACATACAATATGTTAGAAGTCTTTTACATTTTGTGGATACTACTGAATCATACAGGCTATACATCTGTTATCTCTCTCACCATGTGATCAACCAACCTCCAATTACAATTACTTTTAGTATTTCTTCAACGATATCCCTTAAGGCACTAGCGTGTAAGCCATTATTATTTGAATTAAGCTGTGGCCTGTTTGCTTCTATAATGGGGCTTGCTTTTGCCTTTGGGATCATGTACAACTTCAAATCTTTAGAGATTGTAGTGTCCCCAGATTTGCAACCATACAGCATTACTGTTGGTTTAATATCTGTGTTAAAAATTGTATTTTGGTACTGGAGAGTAGCTTGGGATCAATAAAAACAAACTATTTCTTTAATGTAATCCATCTCCTTTCCTTCTAAATAACTCTGGGCCCAAATCATTGTTCACCTACTATACCTGTCTCAGCTGTATGCAATGATGGACTCACTCGATAGGAAGGCTATCCAGTCACATGCTAGAGTCTAACATCATTTATTCATTTAGTTTTCTCTGTATAAACTAGTAGAGCAAATTCTTTTCAGCTACAATGGATCTCATTAAATTGATAATACAATGTTCTTGGGATGGATGTAATCAGTACCACATCACCTGCAAATTTGGAGGATCTCATCATCTATAGGAAATTATGGTAAGCTTCCATTGGGACCTTGCACAAAACACCCTCCATGATAGCAATAAACTCTTTCGGTAATATTCACGTCCTTGTTCTTTGTATTTCTTATTACTTAGTCAGAGAGTCATTGGATAGAGATATTTCTGTGGTTATATTTATCAAGAATCTTACTTATCATAACATATACATTTACTTGCCTTAAAAACAACATATACATTTACTTGCCTTACTATTCCTTTACAAGGACTAGGTTAAAAAAAAAACACCTTGGTTTAGTGCAACTGTTCTGGATAAGATATGTATTAGGCAAATTTGTTAAAATCTCTCCAATGTAGGCAGATTACTTCTGATAACTGAAAGATCTACGATTTGAGCTTTTCTTCATTTAAAAATTCTCAACATCGATCAGTTCTCCATTTGGCTACTTACTTTCAGTTCCTATGAGCTGGGTCAGGGTGGGGAAGTGAAAGAGCTACATTTATTTCCATCTAAATTTATGGCAAATGGAGCAGTGATGAAAAAGTCTGAATCTCCTGATGCAGAATAAATAAATACACGATATGATATAATGTAATGTAATATAATAAATATAAATTATGATGCAATAATGTTATGTTATGCCATGCTGATGTTATGTTATGTTATGTTATGTTATGTTATGTTATGTTATGTTATGTTATGTTATGTTATGTTATGTTATGTTATGTAACGGGATGGGATATTTCTCATAAAACAGAAGAACACTGACCAAACTATTGTACTCCAAATCATTCCTATCATACAATCATAAAAACTATAGCCCAAGGCTTCACTCCTCACAAACATCATTATTTTGGAACAAGTGAGAGAGAACATGTCACCACTGTTGTCATTTAAAAACTGTTAAACTCATGAAACTATAAGAAATTATTGAGATTGGTGAGGAAAATAGTATTATCTCCAATGACATCAATAGGTAAGACAAGACCATAGCCTAAAACTAGAAGGGAACTTAAAGGTTAACAGCTCCGATGCCTTCTTTTTACAGATGAGGAAACTGATGCCCAGAGAGGCTAAAGGATTTGCTTGCCTAATATCACATAACTAGCATGGGCTGTTTCCAAGAGGGGGGTGGGGTGGGGTGGAAAGAGGGGATTTGAATCCAGACCTACTGACTTCAGACTTCTCTAATCCATTCATTACACTGGTGCTATTTACTGTGAAAGTTGAGCTTAAGGATTTATTTGAAAATGAAACTGCCATTCCTGGAAGGTAAGTCTCTTAACCTCATTCTAAAGAAAGCAGGCTACTCAAAATCAGAATCTGGCAGGTGTTGGCGGTTGAAGGTAACTAATAGTGAGAAGTTGCACGTGCAAGTCTGTGAAAATCCACAAGGTGGCAGGAGCGCACCATCTATCTGCTTCCTCTGCAGCTACTCCTAACAGACATTATCATTTAATCCTCTTTGCTATGTGGTCACAGTACTTGCTGCCAGAAAGATTTCACACCTCAAAGAATAGTCTCTTGTCTTAGGTAGTGCTTGTTAGTACACAGCCTGTGCTTATCACAGACAAAGGGGACAAAAGGAACCAGGAAAATTCTAAGCAAACAGAATTACAAACCTATTCAATAACCACTGGGAGGTGACATATTTAAAGTATTGCCTTTATTATTCCAAACTCTCCCCAAATCCCTCTGTAGGCCAGGTCTGAGCATTTCCTGTTTTAAATCTTTTCTTTTCTTTTTTTTTTGTTATTAGATTCCCTTTCACTTGTGCAGTGGCATATAAATGTGTTAAGTTTAGTTGCAAAGAGCCCTGACTTTAGACTGAGACGACCTGGATGTGCATTCTGGCTCTGCTGTGTGACCATGAGCAAACCACTTTACCTCCCTCATCTGAGAAATGAGGGGGCTGGATTAGATCATTGCGTCATGGTCGCCTTTGTCAGTCTGGTGAGGCCCTTCTCAGAATATTGTTTTAAAATGCATAAATAAAATACATTGAATTCCAAGTGAAACCAATTATAGTGAAATACAGTTGTAAAAATATTTTGAAAAACAGATTCATGGACCTGAGATTAAGAACTTCTAGATTAGATGCAGTCCCTTTCAACCCTAAATTCTTTTTTGGGGGGGGGGGAGGGCTATTGGGGTTAAGTGACTTGCCCAGGGTCACACAGTTAGTAAGTGTCAAGTGTTTGGTTTGAGGTCACATTTGAACTCAGGTCCCCCTAACTTCAGGGCCGGTGCTCTATCCACTGTGCCACCTAGCTGCCCCTCAACCCTAAATTCTAAAGCTTATTTTTATCCTTTTCAGATGAGAGGTGAGTCTATTGGCAATAAGTGAAAGTAAAGTTTCCTTTGTTTCTGGCTGGGTAGAGCAGGTAGTCTCCTACTTTTTTTTTTTGCAGGGCAGATGGGGGTGGTGGTGGGGGTAGGCAGAATTGAAGGCATCTTTGAGCTTTCTTCTTTCTTTATTTCAGTGGATCTGTGGTTTCTTTTTTATGGGTAATCTTCAGTGGTACAGAATAAAACCATCCAGGCTTTCTCATCCTGTGAGACTCTTGTCCCCTGTCTTTGCCCAGAATTCTAGGTCTCCTCTCTAGGTTTGACAGTGTGAGTACTCATGAGGCATATACACAGCCCATCTCCTTTTCCAGCCCTCCTTCTCTATGACATCCCTCATGCCGTTTCTCTTGAGCAAGTCACTATTGATAATATGTTGTAGCCTATTCATGCCCACCCTGTGTCTCTAGGTTGCCTTGTCTATAAAGCTCAACCATAATTCTTCAGACACCATGGTTTTCATGCCATTCCTTAACACCACCAAGAATATCAACATTAAAAAGATCCTGAATTCTACCTTTAGACTTGCACTCATTACCCTTACCACCTAGATTCTCTTTCAAAATGTAAATATTCTTATGTAAAGTAACCCATCAAGTCTCTAACATTAAGTATAGTTTTTGACAACTTGCATTCATATATGCCTTTATGATTATAATATACTTTCAAATATATTATCTCTTTTGATCATTACAACCACCCTTTGGGGAACAAATATCATACTTATTTTGTGGATAAAACTGAGCTCTGACAGAAGTGACTTCTTCAAGGTTACTTGGCTAGTAAGTGGCAGAGTCAACCCCAAACCCAAATATCTATCACTCCTAGTTAGGTGTTGTTCTTTACCTCCTGTCCTTCATTAACACTCCTTTATCAGATAATTTTCCCTTGAATAGAAAATTGTTTTCAACGTTTCTCACCTCTAACACCCACTCAATGTTCAGAAGAGAACACTGGGTACCTAGGAGAAGTAGGTACATATAGGGTGCCTCAAAAACATCCCTTTTTCACCCTTTCATCCAGGGCTGTCCTATGGGCAGATCTGTTAAGTAACCCAGGGCCCTTTGGTTTGTGACTATAGCACTTTGCAGCCCTTGGTTTTGTTTGGAAACTGTCTCTTGGATGCGTTCTTCTACATGCCTTTGTCCAAAATGAACCATCATATTTCTGATTTGTCAGCTCACAGGACTCTAGATAATCATACATGTAGAGCTTGAAGTGAATTTACCCATCCTTCAGATGAGGAAACTAAAGTCTAGGGAGGTAAAAGGTCAAAAAGTGGTGTCAGAAATGGGATTCAAACACAAGTTTTCAGACACAAAATTAGCACTCTTCCCACTGTACCACACTGGACTTCAGAGGCCATTAAGTTCCACCTACTCACTATACAGGTGAAGAAGCTGACTTATGTCCTGGCATTCCACATCCATGCTGCTTTGCTTACAGACGACATGTTTCATTACGCTTAAAATATTTCTTCCATCACCCTACTTGAAGTTGCTCAATTAGATTACAAGCTCCCTAAGGGTAGAGGGGGCAGCTAGGTAGCACAATAGATAGAGTACTGGGTCTAGAGTCAGGAACACTTGGATTCAAATCCAGTATCAGACACTAACTAGCTGTGTAATGCTGGACAAGTCACTTAACCCTGTTTGCCTCAGTTTCCTCATCTGTAAAATGAGCTGGAGAAGGAAATGGCAAACCACTTTAGTATCTTTGCCAAGAAAACCCCAAATGTGGTCACAAAGAATCAGACATGACTGAAATGACTGAACAACAACAAGGAGAAAGGGATGTCCTTTTGTGTTCACTCTCTCCAACCAGCCACCTCATGGTAGTTCCCAATATAGTCCTCTATATATTGTGCATACTCAACAACACTTGTTGACCAATTGACTAATTAATTAATATCATGAGATAGCTGTTTGAATATCCCATTGTCTGCTATGGTCTGCAAAATAAGCACCATCTTCAGGTCAGGTAAGTTGGCTGCACTCTTGTATCATTGCTGGTAATCTTGTTTTGACAGATAATGTTAAGGATGTCTCTTGGATCCTCCTTATGAACCTGCTTAAGAAGTCAGATGGAACATCTAGACCATCACCTACTCTTCCATCTATAGCATAGATGGATCTGTCCCAATAATAACAAAAGAATCCAAGCAGCCATGAAATGATTGAGACATAGTACTAAATTTGTTAAGCCTGTAATCTCCCTAGGTCATAGCTGCTACATGGGTCTGAGTTAACTATTTAAGGAAGATGTGTTCTTTTTTTAACATTAAGGGGCAGGGAGCCAAGATGGCAGAGAAATGGCAGGGACTTGCCCAAGCTTTTCCAAATTCTCCTCCAAACAACTTTAAATAAAACCTCAAAATGAATTCTGGAGTAGCAGAACCCACAAAAGGAAGGGATAAACAATTTTCCATCCCAAGACAATTTAGAAGTGTTGGCAGGAAAGGTTTATCCCACTAGGGTGAGAGTGGAGTTTAGTTCAATGCAGGCTGCACCAATTCAGGCCACTCCCCAGCAAGCTGGCAGTAGGCTTTAGGGGCAACTGAATCAGCAGTGGTAGTAGGACTTCTGGACCACTCAGCCCACAGATAGCAAGGGGGTCAGACAACTAGTCAGGAGATTACAGGGGTCTTCTTTCTGGCACTGGGTACAGGACTCCGATAGATTGCCCATACATGGATCCAGGTCTCAGTCCCAGGTCACAGTCCCAGGGTTAGGGGGAACACTAGCACACCAGAGCTTGCAGCCACAAAGGAGCAGGGATGCTGTTCACTGTTCCAGGGTGGAAAAGAGTACTTGTAATCACTCACAAACCAGCACAGGCCAGGAGAGCAATGGCCACCCATCTCCTTAGATCACACCATGTTGGAAGAACTGAAAACTTACAGAACTAGGTCTAAGAGCAACAGCAAAAAAAAGCCTGAAGCTTGGGACAGTGCCCCCTCCATTCAAGAAGCAGAACCCTACTTTAACGTAGAGTTAGAAGTCAAGAAATAGGTTGGTAAAAATGAGCAAACAATAGCAACAAAAAGAAGCTGACTGTAAAAAGTTACTATGGTGACAGGGAAGCTCAAAATACAGTAAAAAGACAACAAAATCAAAACTGCTATATCCAAAGCCTAAAAAGGATTCCTGGGAGAACTTGAAAAGATTTTTTAAATCAAATAAGAGAGGGCAAGGAAAAATTGGGGGAAGGAATGAGAGTGGTACAAGAAAATCATGGAAAAAAGAGTCAAAAGTTGGTAAAAGAGGCACAAAAAATACTGAAGAAAAAAAATCTTAAAAATAGATTAAACCAAATGGCAAAAAGAAACACAAAAATCCACTGATAAAAACTCCTTAAAAAACAGAACTAGGCAAACAGAAAAAGATGAACAAGAATTCACTGAAAAGAAGAACTGCTTTTTAAAAAGCAGAATTTGCCACATGGAAAAAGAGGTACAAAAGTTCACTGAGAAAGAGTATGCTTTTAATACTCCTTAAAAGGTATACTTTGTCAAATGGGAAAGGAGGTACAAAAACTCAATGAAGAAAATAATTCCTTAAAAATCTGAACCGGCCAAGTGGAAGTTAATGACTTTATGAGACACCAAGAAACAATCAAACAAAACCAAAAGAATGAAAGAAGAGAAGATAATGTGAAATATCTCTTTGGAAAAACAACTGATCTAGAAAATAGATCCAGGAGAGAGAATTTAAGAATTATTGAACTACCTGAAAGCATGATCAAAAAAGGAGCCTAGACATCATCTTTCAAGAAATTATTAAGGTAATTATTAATTGCCCTGATATTCTAGAACCAGAGGGTAAAATATAAATGGAAAGAATCCACTGATCACATCCTAAAAGAGATCCCAAAATGAAAATTCCAGGTATATTATAGCCAAATTCCAGAGTTCCCTGGTTAAGGGGAAAATATTGCAAGCAGCCAGAAAGAAACAATGCAAGTATCTTGGAACCACAGTCTGGCTAACAAGATTTACAGCTTTTACATTAAAGGTTCAGAGGGTTTGGAATATGATATTCTAGAGGGCAAAGGAGCTAGAATTACAACCAAGAATCACCTACCTAATGAAGCTGAGTATAATCCTTGAGGGAAGAAATGGATATTCAATGAAATACAGGACTTTCAAGCATTCTTGATGAAAAGATCAGAGCTGAATAGAAAATTTGACTTTCAAATACAAGACATAAGAGAAGCATAAAAAGGTAAATATGAAAGAGAAATCATAAGGGATTTAATAAAGTTAAACTGTGATTCCTATATGAGGAGATGATAACTTGTAACTCCTAAAAACTTTCTCATTATTTGGGCAGTTAGAAGAATCATACATAGGCAGAGGAAATGGGTATGAGTTGACTATAATGGGATATCTAAAAAAATAAAATTAAATTTAACCCAGCAATACAACTACTAGGTCTATATCCCAAAGAGTTAAAAAAAAAAAACAAAAAGAATATGTACATAAATATTTATAGCAGTTTTTTATGAGGCAGCAAAGACTTGGGAATTAAGAGGATCCCCACCAGTTGATGAATGACTGAACAAGTTGTGGTACATGATTGTGATGAAATATTATTGTGCTCTAAGAAAGGACAAGCAGAATGCTATCAGAAAAACCTGGAGAGACTTACATGAACTGATGTAAAGTGAAATGATAGAACCAGGAGAACATTGTACACAGTAATAGCAATATTGTACAATGATTGACTGTGAATGACTTAGATATTCTCAGAAATACAATGATCCAAGACAATTTCAAAGGACTTATGGTGAAAAATGCTATGCATCTCTAGAGAAAGAATTGATGGAATCTGAATGACGATTGAATCATACTTTTTTTAACTTTGTTTTTCTTTTTTTTTTTCTTTTTGGTCTATTTTCTTTTACAGTGTGACTAACATGGAAATATGTTTTGCATGACTGCACATGTATAATATATTATAAGTTGCTTACCTTCTCAATGAGGGGTGAGGGTAGGGAACAAGAGAATTTAGAACTCAAAATTTAAAAAACAAATGTTAAAAATTGTTTTTACATGTAATGGGGAAAATAAAATATTAAATACATACACATACACACATATTTTACAGACTGAGAGGCAGTAGGGTGCAGTGGATACAGCACTGAATGGGAGTCAATAATACCTGGGTTCAAACCCAACCTCAGACATCTACAGGTTGTATGATCCCAGACAAGTCACTTAATCTTTCTAAGTCTCAGTTTCTTCTTCTTCAAAGTAAGAAAGGGGAAGAGAGAAGGACAATTGATTCTAGCTGTAAATATATTATTGCTATTCAGTCATTTTTCAGTCATGTCCAACTCTCTGTGACCCCATTTGGGGTTTTCTTGGCAAAGATGCTGGAGTGGTTTGCCATTTTCTTCTCCAGCTCATTTTACAGATGAGGAAACTGAGGCAAACAGGGGTAAGTTACTTGCCTGGGGTCACACAGCTAGTAAGTGTCTGTGTCTAAAGTGTCCAGTTCATTATCTTACATTATTCTAACATTCATTATGATTAGACACTTAGGAAGTATCTGGGACAATATAATACATTCTGCTACTTATCTTGTCTTCAATAATGTTACAATTCACTTTCTTTTCATTTATTTTATTAATATTTATTGAGGACCTGCCATGTTCAAGGCACTGTGGGGGAGACAATATAGAGTAGGTAATGGGCCCTTATAGAATCTCAGAGCTGTGGAATGGAACTTAGAAATCTAACCTAGAACCAATTTTATAGATGAAAAAACTGAGATCCACAAAGGAAAATCCAACCGAATTCAATTCAAGAAACATTTCTTTTTTTTCCCTTTCCTCCTTTGTCCTCCCCCCAACCCCTGCAAAAGCGACAATTAAGTATGGATATGTTAATATATAGATATAGATTTATACCTACACATATACATATGTACACCTACATATATACATACATATGTATGTACATATATAGACATATACTTCCCCTAACAAATTCTACTCCTGATTTTTGTTCTTATGTTTGTGCATATCTCTTATTTCCTATCCCTGCTGACTCCTCTACTTTACTTCTACCTGCTACCTTGTCTTCCTATTACTTAACCTAACCCCCCTCCAAGGATCCCTCCCTTATCCTCCCATTCCCATAAATCTAAACACCCTTCTATACCCCCCTTTAACTTATTCTTTCACCCTCCCCTCTAGAAATTCCTCCCTCATCCTCTCTCCCTATCCCCTTACCATTTTATTTTTCTGAATTTAGAAGACTTTTATACTCTTTTAGATATGTATGTATCGCTCCCTCTTACACCCAATCCCAATAAAAGTAGGTTACCAGAACGTCAGTTCTCTTCCCCTACCTAATTCCTCTGTGCCAAGTCTTCTTCTTACACCTCATTTGTATAAAATAATTACTCTTTTTAGATGTTCCTAAATGGTTTTACTTTTTAAAGTAATTTCATACTCAGGTCTACCCCAATCTTTCTCATGAACTATCCAATTACTAATGACAATCTTAGACATGTTTTATATTTTGCATACATAAAAGATAAATGGTCTGTCCTTATTGAATCCCTTGTAATCAGTCTTTGGTTTGTTTCTCTTGGCTCTTCTTCAAATCTTCTATTAAGTTCAGGGCTTTTTTTTTTAAACAAAGTCTTAAAAGTCTGACAGTTGATCAAATGTCCATTTTTTTTTCATTCATGATTATGCTTAACTTTGCTGGGTATGATATTTTCAGCCAGAATCCCATTTCTTTTGATCTTTCATATATAATATTCCAAGACCTGTGGTCTTTTAGTGTCTCCACTGCTAGGTCTTGTGTGATTCCAATTATGGCACTGTCATATTTAAATTGTTTTTTTCTTGTTGCTCTATTTTGTCCTTGAGCTGGGGTTTCAGAATATGACTATGATATTTCTATGAGTTTTCCTCAAAGTATCTCTTTCAAGTGGTGATTGATGGATTTTTTTCTACTTCTACTTTCCCTCCTTATTCTAATGCTTCAGAACAATTTTCTTTAACAATTTCTTGTATTATTGTATCAAGATTCTTTTTTTTTTTTGACCATAGCTTTCAGGTAGTTTAATTATTCTTATGTTTTCTCTTCTTGATCTGTTCTCCAGATCAGTTGTTTTTCTTTTTTTTTTCTTTTTTTTTTTTTGGTTTTTGTTTTTAGGCAATTGGGGTTAAGTGACTTGCCCAGGGTCACACAAGTGTCAAGTGTCAAGTGTTTGGTCTGAGGACAGATTTGAACTCAGGTCTTCCTGACTTCGGGGCCGGTGCTCTATCCACTGTGCCAGCCTAGCTGCCCCTTCATTTGATTTTTAAAGTCCATTTTAAGTTCTTCTATAAATTCTTTTTGGGCAGGGGACCGTTTAATGGTACTCTTTGGGGTAGAAGAAGGTTTTTTTCCTTCAATATCCTCCTCTGAAGATGAACCGGGGTCTTCCGTATTCCCAAAATAACTTTTCAAGGTTGGAATCTTTTTCCTTTGCCTGTGCATTTTTTTTTTTTGCAGTAATACCTTAATTTCAGTAATCACCTCTAGTCCTGGGGTATAGGGGATGATGCCTCTGGCTTCAGATCTTCAGTTCTCCCCTCTAGCCTCTCAAGAAACATTTGTTAAACATCTACTGTGTGCCAGGAATTATGCTAAGTTCTGGAATAGAATAAAATCATAACAGTCTCTGCCCTCGAGGGGTTGTAGTTCTAATGGAACAATACAATGTGTACCTAGATAAGTATGTGTAAACTATGCGCAAAATAATTTTAAGAAATAGCAAGATCTCACAACTGGAAAGGATCAAGAAAGACATCATGTAGGAGGTAGTATCTGAGCTGAACCTGGAAGAAGATAAAGATTCCGGGAGACAGAGGTGAGAAGAGGGTACATTCCAGACATGCAAAGGCATGGAGGTAGGGGGCAAGAGGTAAATTCACTTGCTCAAGCCCACAGACTAGTAAGTGGTAAAGGCAAGACTCTAAATACAGTACTCTTTGCCCTAAGCCTAGAACTTGCAATCTGGTACAGGAGAAATGAATGAATGAATGAATAGCATCTATTAAGCCCTTATTCTGTTGGATAAGACATGCATACAATGAGTTACAATAAATACGAGATAAAATATTGAAATTCAATAGGAGAGATATAAAGTGCTAAGCTGGTTTAAACATGATCTGCCTCAGAGGAAACAGGGATTTCTTCTGGTTGCAGGATGTCAAGGAAGAAGTTAAGCTTTCCTTATTTATAAACTAAATCATCTAAGAAATACATATTAGAATTCAGATTTCAGTATTTTTCAAATGGCCTTAGCACAGTGTATGACACACATTGGGTGCTTAATAAATGCTTGGTTTTTTTGTTCTTGTTTTTGTTTTCTTTTAGGCAATTGGGGTTAAGTGACTTGCCCAGGGTCACACAGCTAGTAAGTGTCAAGTGTTTGGTCTGAGGCCAGATTTGAACTCAGGTCCTCCTGACTTCAGGGCCGGTGCTCTAACCACTGCGCCACTTAGCTGCCCCAATAAATGCTTGTTGACTTAATTGGGTAAAGCCATCAGATGAGTTTGTTGAGGGCCACTTGTTCAAATGAACACTTCCAGATTCTAAATACTAGATTTGGGGTCACAGAACTTTGGTTCAAATCTCACTGCCATCATTTGTTACATGACCTGGCCAAGTCCTTTAACTTCCCTGGGTCTCAGTTTAATCATTTCTAAAATGAGGAAGTTTGACCACATAGCCTCAAAGGTCCCATCTAAAACTTTGATCCTACTTCTTCATGATGATAAGCCATATTTTGGAAAAGCATTAATCACTGTTTTCCAGGTGATTCAAACTGTTGTATTAAGCAGCATGTGACTGGTTTTCATTTAACCAAAAAGCAAGATGAGCAGTCCATGAACAACATATAGGACCATATCTCATTTTAGAATAGTAGAGAAGACAGACTCCTAATATTCTTAAGATCAGCCCTCTAAGTTGCAAAAATGAAATTTAGTCTAGATGTAAAGAAATACTCCTTAACAATAGGAGCTATTTAGAAGTGGAATGAGCCTAATATTAGCAGGATTCTTCCTAACTAAAGATCTGCCATCAAAAGCCACTTACTGGGCAATGTTGCCGATGAGATTATTATTCAGGTAATAGGTTGGAATCAAGAGCCAACTAGGAGAGTATGAAATCCTATAACACTCTCTGGTCATTTGTCTCATAAAAAAATGTTAATGGGCTTCTATTGTATTTAACACCTCACACTAGGCACAAGATAACATCTTATTCATTGCCATTACATTAAGTTTAATACCTCTCTTCTACCAAAAAAAAAAATCCTTCAGTGATTCCCTTTTGCTTGTAAGATCAAGCCCAAAGCTTCTCCCCATTCAAAGTCAATTCAAATCAGTTCAACAAACATTTATTAAATATCTGCAAAATGCAAAGTGTTATTTTCCATAATATGGATTCTCCCCTTATCTATTCTATCTCATCCCATTAAGAGAAGAAGCTTCACAAAACATGCCTGGGAGGAGCAACTGGAAAAGTACCCTGAAATGAACCTTTAAAAATAAATTCAGTTGGGGAAAGGATACAGAGACCCTGGAACTTCAGTTTCCATGGTAGGGGCATTGGAATGCAGAGAGGCAACTCTACCTCAAAATGAGGTGAGGGGTAACTGGGGTAAAGCAGTCCAGGGCACAGCTGGGGGAAAGATGCATGACATCTGGTAGCTTCTTATTTTAAGTAATTATTTTTACTAATTTGGTGCTAAGCGCTATTGTTTCCATAATGCTGAAGGAGTGAGTGCTGTTCTTGCCATCTAAATTTTGACAGCCTAGGGGAAAGCACTAGCTGTCCTTTCTTACTTATGGCTCTTCCTACTACTCTCCAGGCTACATTGTAGCCTGATTCATCTCTATAAGCCATTCTCTATCATACTATAGAAACCTCTTTACCTTGGAAGCTCACTCCACCCTTGGGTTTCTACTTTTTGGTTTTTTAAACAAGTGAAATCATGCAAAATATATTTACATGTTAGCCATGTTGCAAAACAATAACAAAACAAAAGAAAGTGAAAAAAAGATGTTTCAATCTGCATTTAGACTCTCTCAGTTCCTTCTCTGGAAATAGATAGGGTTTTATTTTAATCGTAAGTCCTTCAGAACTGTCTTGAATCATTGTATTGATGAGAATAAGTCATTACACAGTTGATCATCATACAGTGTTGCTGATACTACACACATCTTCTGGTTCTATTGACTTTACTTTGCGTCAGTTCATGTAAGTCTTCCCATTTTTTTTACCTGAAACCATCCTGCTTATATATATTTTTTTTTATTTTTTTATTTTTGCTTTTTGGTGAGGCAATTGGGGTTAAATGACTTGCCCAGAGTCACACAGCTAGTGAGTGTTATGTGTCTGAGGTCAGATTTGAACTCGGGTCCTCCTGACTCCAGGGCCTGTGCTCTATCCAATAATTTCTTATAGCACAATAGTATTCAGAATCATATACCACAACTTGTTCAGTTAGTTCCCAAATGATGGGCATTCTCAGTTTCCAATTCTTTACCACCATGAAAAGAGATGCTATAAATATTTTTGGATACATACAGTTGGACTGTTTCTCACATTGGAAGTACCCTCTATCCCATGGCCTTTTCTTTTGATAATTGGCTGGTTCCTCCCAGAACCTCCATTTTAAGGAGGAAGCCAGGTCAATCAGATCTTCATTCCTCTCCAGGCTGCACTGCTGACTCACTTCCACAGGATGACCTTCTCTACCATAACCCCCCATCTGAATACCCTCACTCCTACCCCCACACCTGTCTTCCAATGTCATTTTATGTGTTGCCTCCCCCCAGTAGAATGGAAGCTCCTTGAGGGAAGGGATTAGCCTTTCTTTCTGTTTGTACAAGTATTCCCAGGGCTTAACACTAAAAAGCACTTAATAAATGCTTGTTGACTAGACTGCTGTCCAATACAATCCTCTACTCCAGCTAGATGTCCTCACTGACCCCCAAACCAAACATACTTACTTATACCCACCACCACCATGCCTTTTCTCATTTGGTTACCATTTCCTGGAATTTATCAGCTATTTCTCCCTACTATCCAAACCCTATCCATCTATCAAAGTCCATTTCAATTACTACTTTCATCATGAAAACCTTCAGGTCCATTGATGTAGACCTCCTCTCAACTCCTGTAGTATCTATTACTTCTACTTATTCTTGAACTTATCAGATCCCATCTTGTATCATTACAAATTGTATGTCTGCACGTACAGCTTGTCTCTCCTTGAGGACAAGTCTTATACTTCTTTGATAATGTTCTCAGCTATGCTGAGCACATAGTAGGTCTTCAACCAATACTATGTAATCTCAAATTGAATTAAGATAATAGGATGATAGATCTAGAGTTAAAAGGGACCTCAGAGTTTAACCCCCTCATTTCACAGATGTGGAAACTCAGGCCTAACAAAGCTAAGTGACTTGTCCAAGGTCACACAGGTAGTAATGATGGGAGATGGAATTTGAATTCAGGTCTTGTGACTCCAAAACCAGAGCTCTTTCCACTATTCCATACTGCTTCCCTTTGAGGGATCGATCAAATGGGGAGATGGGGGAAGAGAAAGGAAATCTATATTATGTGTTAAGGTATAAATATTATTTTTATTGATGTGGCTAAAAATTAGTCTTTTGGAAGACATCTAAAAGGGAAATATATATATATATATATGTATATGCATACATACATACTATATTTCTTTAATAAACATGAATATATAAAAAGCCTGTGACTTAGAACCCCATTTTGTATATTTCACTCAAATAATAAATTCCTTGAAATTCACATCTAATTTTTTTTTAATGTCATGAATATGACTGTCATTAAGGAGAGTAAAATTGTTTGGTTCTTGTTCCACATACTTTCTTTGAGATTCAAGTTCAAAACATAATAGAAAATGGCTAAGACAGAACAAGATATTTCACACTGATTTTTCCCTTCTAGTTCCAGAGCCTGCAAAAATATGTGCTTCAGAATAAAGAAGGGGAGGGGAGGGGCACAAACAATCTTCTCCTCCCAGAATTCATCATGATACCACCCTTGAGGTCAAGTGTAAATATACTGCTGAAGCTTGCAATTTTTCCAGCTGCTGGCTCTGTGTCCTGAGCAGCTCTCACAGCTGCTTCTTCAACAGTTGGAGGTCTCACAGGCCTCACAGCTGTGGGACAGGAAGAACATGTGTGCCTACATACAGTAATCTCCATCCCTCCCCATCCAAGGCCCCACACCCGAACAAGCCTATGCAGCTCCTTCTGTGCTCAGGCACAGTATCTCCAAGAGGGGCAATGGGAAGCATAAATCCACAGAGGGCATCCTTCCAAGTGGTCTATCCTCTGGCCGCAGAATGGAGAGCTAAATCACACATATTTTTCCAATCTTGCTCTTACTTAATTTGTGACTCTTTGCTAGGCTGCTGTGAGTAGATCTTTTCCTAGCTGATATGACATTTGTCTGGGTTTCCATTGAGTTTAAAGAGTTTGGCACTCCAACCAGCTGGAGAAGGGGGAAGGGATGATGGCCAGCAGGAGATAAAAGAGAATAAAGAAAAATATCCCTTTATACTTAGGTAGCCAAAGCCTCAGATCAGGAATTGCAAGTAGGCAATGATCATTTGGACCCCATCCAAATATCTACTTATGCTGGGCAACTTCAGGTAAGTGTCTTTTAAGCTCCTACAGGGGTTCTTAACTTTTTTTGTGTGTCTTGAACTCCTTTGGTAGTCTGATGAAACTTACAGATAGCTTCTGAGAATGTTTTTAAATGAATAGAATAAAATACATAGAATTATATAGAAAACCAATTATGCTGAAGTTCCGTTATCAAAATATTTCTTTTAAAAAGTTTATGGGGGCAGCTAGGTGGTGCAGTGGATAGAGCACCGGCCCTGAAGTCAGGAGGACCTGAGTTCAAATCCGACCTCAGACCAAACACTTGACACGTACTAATTGTGTGACCTGGGGCAAGTCACTTAACTCTGATTGCTTCACACACACAAAAAAAAAGTTTATGGACCCTCACATTAAGATCCCCTGCCCTAACATTTAAGGCACTAGGAAACTGACTTCAGATATTTTACTCCTGGAGTAAAAAAAAAAGTTGGTTTAGAAGTTAGGTTTTTAAATATATATACACACATATATATTTATGTGTATGTATGCTCACTGATTATTAAATACATTCATTCTGCATATTTTTGATAAAAGATATTTCCCCATGTGCTTTTTCATATACTTTGATCAAGAATTCTTCAAGTTTTAAGTTGACAAGCTTTCAGTTTACAGTTATAATGTGGATATACTGAATATGACTTTAAAATGGTAGCTCTGGCAATGTAAGATGTTGGAAGGAAAGATGTGTTTAAAGGTGCTATTCAATTTGAATGTGTGTTTTTTTAAGCCTTCCAAAGAATTTTTTAAAAAATCATCATTCTGTTTTTGTTGAGTAATTCCTTCTGAGCAGAATCCCAAAGCACATTGTTAGCATTGGGCACAGTACCTGTCACCTGACAAGCACTTAACTGCCTGTTGATTTAATTGGTCTGTTGATTAATTAAATATTTAATACCTATTTACTATTTGAGTAAAATGGTAGACTGGGCATCTAGGTGACACAATGAATAGAGCCCTGGGCTTAGAATCAGGAAGACATCTTCATGAGTTCAAAACTAGCCTCAGACACTTATTAGCTATGTGACTCTGGATAAGTCACTTAACCCTATTTGCCTCAGTTCCTCATCTGTAAAATTGAACTGTAGAAGGAAATGGCAAACCGTATCTAGTATCTTTGCCAAGAAAACCTCAACTGGCATGGCTGAACAATAACAAAAAAATGATAGAGAAGTAGGATGACTTGCATAAAGTCAGTAAATTTAATTCAATTCCACATTTTTTTAAAAGATAAAGGACTACTCACAGAATTGGAAATGAAAGCCAAAAGTGTTACTTCCTTTGTCCTGTTACAACTCTACTCCATTGCTCCCTCCAATAGCAAACTGACATCAGTCATGAGTACATAGGAACAATTCCATAGCAATTACAACCATCAGCCTGCATTTCATCTATATAATACTGCTCTCTGCTGTTTGATTTTGATTAGTGGTCAGTGGGTGGTAGCTGGCAGAGATGACTGAGTAAAGATAGGCCTTAAATCAGTATTCACATGTCTAATCTCTTAGCAAAGAATTATGCAAATAGCCTTGCAACAACAAAAAAATCTTACATTGTTTTGTTGTTTTTAAGGCAAGTAAAATATTTTTAGTTGTACACATGGGGAAAAATCACTTGGAAAGAGCCAAGTTTAGACATCTCAAATGATATTAACATTTTTTTCTATCTTGTAGATCCATGTCTGGGTAATGTTGTCATATTTATGGGTTCATTAGATATTCCATTAATAAAAAGATATTCCCTTCCTGGCTTCTTTCTTAGCACCTACTTTTTCCCTCCTCCCTTCCTATCTTTATTTCCTTTCCATTCCTGGAACCCAATCTCTAATAATACTGACAATAAGATTTTGCAATGTTTAATGTGAAGGTAAAAAGAAAGGTGGAAAGATGAGTGCCAGTCTTTCCCCCTCTAAAACACATAATTAAACCTATATATCACTTTTTCCTATAAAAGATTTTTTATTCATTAAATTTATTATTAAATGCAGTTATCCACACTAGAAATAACTCTACTGCTGACATACTAGAATATAAATGAGATTGAAAAGCAGACTCATGGAGATGAGATAATACCCAATTTGCAGAATTCTCTGTGAATAGGAGTACTAAGGCAAAATATGTTGACTCAACAAAAATGGCAATCCCGGACCTTTGTTCCCCCCTCGGACTAGTGATCCTGCACTGGGAGACTCCTGGGGTCAAGGTCAGAAGGGAGAAATGGGTCTGCATACTGTGTCTTAACATATGCCAGAAGTCAAAATCAGCCCTCTGTGGCTAGTGAACTTCACATTTTACATATGAAAACACTGAAGTCTGGCAAACAAGTGACTTGGCAAACGCTGGATTCCTAATACGGGGCTGAGGGTTGTATTTTTCTTACTGCTGGATTCTTGGTGAATGTTGATCATAGAAACATCCGACTGCCTTGTTCAAGGTTCAGTAAAATCCGCCGTTAAGCATAAACAGTAGGCACACAGAAACAGGGATTATTGAGATGACAGATTTTTTTGGAGGGTTAGAATTTTTAAAAAGCTTAAGAAGGAAGTGATTTTTATTCTTAGCCTGATAATAAGCAAAACAATATTCTTTAGCATCAAGTCAATAAGCATTTCTTAAGTACTTTCTATGTTCAGGCCACTGGAAATACAAAGAAAGGTTAAAACAGTTGCTGTCCTCAAAGAGTTCACTATCTAACAAGAGAAAATAGTCCTTAAAATATCACCACATGCTCTTTACATGGGATCAAACTTCCAGATAAGTTACAGGTTTGGGGCAGCTTTCCTTGTAACATTGGAATGGGAGATTCCTCTTTTAGAGGTCTTTAAATTTAGGGTGGGTTCTCCCCTAGGATAATTTAAATAGAAAATTTTTGGAGTGGGCCTATGATTTTATCTGGGTAGAGATGCCCCTTTGAGGAACTTCCTTTACCAAACAGATCAGTCCCTTCTTTGAAATCTGCACTCTCAGAGAGTGGCCCAGAAGAAGTAATTTTCCCCAGTACGGTAGCCAGTACTGTATTGTAGTACTATTAGAGGTGAAACCTAAATTCAGGTCTTCCTGACTCCAAGGCCAGTTCTCCACCCACTACATCATAATGTCTCTCACATAGTTATAGCCCTCACTAAATGAAAAGGTGGATTATCTGACTTCCTGTGATCTTCTTCAGTTCTGTTATTGTGATGGTTGTTGTTAAGTCATTTCACTTATGCCCAACTCTTCGTGACCCTATTTGGGGTTTTCTTGGCAAGTATACTGCAGTAGTTGCCATTTCCTTCTCCAGCTTATTTTACAGATGAGGAAACTAAGTCAAACCAGGTTAAGTGACTTGCCCAGGATCACACAGCTAGTCTGTTATTGTGTATTTGACCAAAATTCATTGCATAAATTTAAGTATAATTTAAGGGTCTTCTTATTAGGTCTTTCCTAATCTCCCTAGCTGTTAGCATCTTCTTGCATTTATTTTGTAAATAATGTATATATACTTCTGTATGTGTGTTGTCTTCCCTCAACAGACCATGATAAGCTCCTTGAAGGCAGACAGTTCTATCTTTGTCTTTATATTTCTAGTAACTAGTACATAGCAGTGCTGGTACATTGGAGACTCAAGTTTTTGTTGGTTAATTGATGGAAACCTCAACAAAGGGAAAGAGCAACCATCGTTATTATTAAAAATAAAAATAGTAATAATTGACTAAATTTTCCTCTTGTTGACACTGTACAATACTAGTCAACAAAGAATTATATTGTCACTCTTTATAGGATTTCTTTGCCTTGGATTTGTGAACTTGTTTTATTTTTTAAAAAGATTTTAATAACTCTTTGAATATAATTGGTTTCATTTGTAATCCTATGTATTTTATTTTACACATTTAAAAACATTTTTCTGAGAAGGTATCCATAGGCTTCACCAGACTGCCAAAAGGACCCAAGATATACACCCAAAAAGGGTTAAGAACTCCTGCTTTAGATTAACTCCTGACAATCTCACAACTAAGATATTTAAAAGAAAGGATGAAAATAGGTACCTAAGTTGTAATTGGGCCAAAAGGTAAGTTGAGTCAAAGGGGTTAGTCCTTCAGATGTTTAACTTTTCATAGTGCTCAAACTAACTTCTGACTAGACTTCCGTGATTCATTGAGCACTTGCTGCCCAGAATCTGAATATAGAAATACCTATAGCATTAATACTAACTCCACTAATGGTCAAGGGCAGCCTATTGCTCTGAAGTATATAGCCTGTTATTTCTTTCTTTATCCCTAACTCATCACTAGTTTGCCGACCACTATTAAAACACTTTCATGTCTAAATGTAAACACCCATATCCTGACATTGATCCAAGGGCGGAACTCCCATTGAAGTCAATGAGAGTGTTGCATAGCAATCAATGACAGGATATGGACCTCACAATTGGACCACCTTTCCCCAGGAACCTTTTTTTTTTTCCTTGACACTCAGAAATTTCAGAGTATTACAAGAAATAAGATACATCAGCAGTTCATCAGGCCTGTTAAGATCTTTGGTTCTCTTTTCTCTTTCTGGTAAAGTCTAAAATAGGTCATATGCCAATATTAGAAAAAAAAGGAAACTGTAAAACTGCCAACTTCAGCAAATGATGTGCTTGAGTAGAATTTCATACTTCACTTACTACATAATCAGGTGAACAGGCCTTATTTGAATCACATCATCTATGCTGGCTAAGGCATAGCCTTAAAAAATCTAATGGGTTGTTTTTCCAGCTCTAGCACCTATGAATTGGCAGTCATGAAATATTTCACAAAGTGCACTTCCATTGAACACTTGGATAATCTTGAAGGTTTTTAGTACGTAGCTTCTATTAATAAATTACAAGAGCTATTCTCTCTCAGCTATTAATGATAGAAATATTATCTTAGACTTATATTGCACCTTCCTTCTTGTGTAATTTATGCTTTGGCACTTCAGAACATAGGTTCCAATTCTCTCAGTAAAATAGTCTTGGGGATGCTAGGTGGGGCAGTGGATAGAGTACACAGCCAGAAGTATGGAAGACTCATCTTCTTGAGTTCAAATCTGGCCTTGGGCACTTATTATGTGTGTGACCCTGGACAAGTCAATTAACCCTATTTGCCTCAGTTTCTCATCTGTAAAATGAGCTGGAGAAGGAAATGACTAACTAGTCTAGTATCTTTACCAAGAACACCCCAAATGAGGTCACAAGGAGTAGCACAAAACTGAAAATGACTAAACAATAATACAACAAAATAGTCTTGAAGATTGATTTCAAAAATCACCAAGTAAAGACAATAAATAGATACAGTACTGGATTTGGAGGTTGAGACCTGGGTTCCAAACCCAGCTCTGCCTATTACTAGCTATGTGACCTTGAGAAAATCACTGTACCACTCTGGGCCTCAGTTCCTGCAAACTGAGGGGGTTGTACTAGGAATTACTATAGTACCTCCCTGCTTTAACTTTCTGGGAGCTTATGATTTGTTTATAGCAAATACAATCAGTTTCCTCTTCCCCTAAATACTCCAAAACATATTATAGGTCTACTTTTGATTTTTATCCAATCAATGACTGGTTTTTCCTACAAGATCAATTTGACTTCATTTCGATCATCTGAGCCTAGGTCTGTGTCTCGTCCTTCTGGCTGGTTTCAAAGTTGTTTATAGGTTTAAGCTACATTAACCTGAAGTGTAATAGTGTAATACATACATACAGATAGATAGATAGATAAATATATATCTAGATATGAATACATAGATATTATGTTATTTACATAGATATTATACTATTAAATACTTTATAGGTGTATATTTGTATGTATATGTACATACTAAATAACTGGTCTATACTATATTATATATGTTGTATATGTCTACATAATATAGATTATAAATTATATTATATATAATAACATATATGTATGTGTATATATACATGTGTGTATATATACACACATATACATATATAGTCTTTGCCGCACAGACAACCATAAAAAAAAAAAATTAGGACCAAATCTTGAACTTTGTCACGGACAGAAACATCCTACTCCTTGAGAGTAGGGATTGTTTCTTCTTTGTAGTTGTATTTCCGGCACCTGGCCCAATGCCTAGCACAAAGTAGGCCCTTAATTAAGTTTCTTGTTGATTGGTTGATCCTATTTCAGACTGGAATGAGGGAGGCCTAAGGGGAGCCAAGAAAAGTAGGGAAAACAAGAAGATAAGAGATAGGGAAAGAGGATGGAATATGTAAGAACCTCGGGTCTTTTTTTTTTTTAAGACCAGCTGCCGGAGCTACTCAATAAGTGATGTCAAGAGATAAAATGAAAGAATTTCCCACCCTGAGCCCTTCCCTTAGCGCACTGGGTAGATGTCCTTCCTGGGAGGCTAGAGGACAGAGCATGGATAGTTGCAAAATCCACTGTTGCACAGTTTGCCCAAATAAATGAGATAATGGATACATTCAATTATTGAAGTAGTTGAGTTGTTTCCTTCTCCTCTGTTGAGTATCTGTCTCTGGAACACTGTCTGGCCTTTTGAAGTATGGGAAGTCTTCAAAAGTGCCTTTGGCAATCACCCTAATTTGATAGTCTAGAAAAAGCTGTTTTATAGAACCTAGGAAATTAAGTCAAAGCAGGCAGGAAGAGAGATCCTAGTAACTAAGTGAGCTTGAAATTAAGCCCCAGAACAGAATGAATATCTGGCCCTCCAGAGAAAATCATCAGCCCAGGGCTTGCAGTGGAATGACTGACCTACCTTATAGGACCTGCAATTTTATAACATTCCATTGGGGTGGAAGACATTTGAGCAGTTACTTTTCTTGGTAGCTGAATTGCAGGACTAGCCTTCCCTCTTAGAGCCCTCCAAAGCCTTGGAAACCTGGTGCTTTTTAAATAGTTCAAATAAATTCAGTAAAGAAGTCAGCAGGACCTGAGTTCAAGGCCCTCCTCTGATACACACTTGGTTGTTTAACCCTAGGAAAGTAACTTTAAACTTCCCAGAGTCTCTGGAAAATTTCTAAGATTTAAAGTAACAGATGAGAAAGTTTCTCACTGGGACACCCACACACTGATAAAATTACACATTCAGTTAAGAGTCAGTTCAGAGTAGATAACTTAATTCTGATTCAGGAATTAATTGTGAGACAATAAATGTTATTCACTACAAGTTACAATGAGCATATTAAGATTTGAGAACAGAGCTTCCATCGTTTTCTCAAAACGTGGATGGATCATTAAACTTGAAAAACATGGAAAGCACATCCTTTGCCTTCTAGAATACTATGATTTGTGAGATTGGTTGTTTGTCACCCCTAGATACCGGAGATTCCTTGTCATGGGGTCCCTTGTCCAGATCTTGGTTCTTGACCTGTCAAATTTAATCTTCCTAAAGCACAAATCTGAACACATCTCTCTCTTATTCAGTCAACTCCAGTGGGCCACTATTGCCTTCAGGATCAAATGAAAAAAAAAATCCTCTTTGGCTTGTAAAGCTCTTCATGACCTGGCCCCTTGGCCAGTCTCTCTTTCCAGTCTTTTTACACCTTACTCTCCATGACACATTCAGCAATACACTGGCTTCCTTTATGATTCTCACATAAGATCCTCTGTCTCTCCACTCTGAGTGTTTTCACTGGCTGTCCCCATGCCTGGAACTTGGTAGGGTTGGAATCTAGATCCCAGAAAGTAAAAACCCTGAACTTTCCCACTTTGTCAAATCTCTGGCATTGGCCAGAGGCTATAATCCCATCAACTGGCCTTTCATTGTGGCTACACCCAATCTCCCAATTCTGTTAACCTAGCCTGGCCTTCCTTTGTCTTACCTCCTGATGTAAGGCCTCCGGCCATTTCCCACCCTTAATCCTAGCTAGGCTCCATTCTCCCTTGGCTGCTAGGTCCAGGTCCCAGGAGTTCTGTTCACCCCAGTTTACTGGCCACTCCTAAGTCTCTCCCACAGTCTTTCTATATATAAGGTCCCCCTTGTCTCCATTAAGATGCTCAGATTCCTAAAATCTAACCACTGCTGAGATTCTTGTAATCTAACCACTGCTCAGATTTTCACAATCTAGCCAATAGCCCACAGAGAGTCTAGCTAATATGGTGACTCTTCAATAAATCTTGTCTTTGGCTGAAAGAAAGCTTTGGTCGAATTCTTTCAGGCAGGACTGATTGTTGTGATTTTGGGGTCCCAGGACTCCTAAACCCCTAAATCGCAGCAGAACTCTCTCACCCTTTATCTCCACATCCTGAATTCCAGGGCTTCCTTCAGATTTCAGCTAAAGCTTCCATTTTTAAAGAAGCCTTCCCAGAATTCCTTAATCTTAGTGCTTTTCTTCAGAGACTATATCCAACCTACCCCGAATATCGTTTGCATGTTGTCTCCCCCTTTAGACTGTAAGTAACCACTGAATGGGTGTTGCCTCAGACAAACTGAGGCCTAGGAAAGATCTGAGCTTAAAAAGGCCAAGGTCTCCCACTACATCCTGGACCATCATCTTGACCTTTGTCTTGTCGCTAGACTCAGGTGACTCAGGAGGAGAGAGTAAGGCTGATGAATTTTCGCAACTCTGCCTCACTTAAATCCAATTCACTTGCAAGTATCAACTACCTGATTATCTTCTCTTCTCTTTAACAACAATCTTTGAGAGAGGACTGTCTTTAGCCTTTCTTTTTATCCCCAGGGCTTAATATGTGCCTGGCACATTATAACTACCTAATAAGGCTTATTGACTGGGCCTCTTGATAAAACAAAGGGATTTTACTAGAACTTCTTGAGGTCATGGTGTCATCATATGTGAAAATAAGGTGGTTGGACTAAATGATTTCCAAGGTCTTCTCCAACTCCAGCATTCTTTTACTCAACTAATTCACAGATAATTTTAGAATTTCTTATGATTAATTATACTACACAGCTCCCCCTAATGTCTGTCATGTCTGCAGTCACTGAATGACTCACATTAAGTTTCTGACACTTAATCTGATAGGAATTTGTCCCCATTTACTTAGGATGTCAAACCGAATTTACATTTTAAACCAGCAGGCGATAAATTGTTCTTCTCTGTTGGCTATTTGTAAATCCTCTTCGTATTAAGATTACACAGTCATTTTCTTCATTAATAACAAGGGCTCAGTGGTGAGAAATTATTTTCTCTAACAACTGGAGTATTTTTTTCATGTACAAAAATAAGTCCTTTCAAGTGATATAACTGTAACACTTTATAATTGGCAGGCATTAATTACTGAAAATGTAGTAAAATTCCCATATAATTTTGTATCAAAGCCACATGAATATTAAATGAATTCATCATGATTAGAATGTCAAAAGACATTCTTAAAAGGGACAAGAATTATTCAACTCCACAATTATTAAGCACCTACTATGTATAAGGCATCCTTTACAAAGACAAAACTGAAACATTTCCTGCCTTCAAGGCATTTACATTTTGCCTAGAGGGTCCAAATATATTTCCTTAATTATGAAGGGGAGATGCCTGACTTTTTCTATTGAATAAAGACAAAAAATTATTAGGGATAAGAAAGATGTGCTTAATTACATTAATTTTAAAAAAATTCTTTACAGCAAAAATAATTAAAAGCCGGAGTACTGGATTTATAGCCAGAAAACCTGGGTTTAAATGTCCACTTTGATAGTAACTACTTATGTAAAAGTGATTTAACTTCTCTGGGTGTCAGTTTCTCCACCCACAAAATAAGAGGGTTAGACTGGATCACAATGTATGCATGCATACATTTAAATTGATATAAATCCCAGATAATCTGAGGAGGAAAAGAACAATGGGAATGAAGTGGGGGGATTCAGAGAAGGCCTCAACACAGTATTTGAGATTTGGAAGGGATCTCAAAGGCTGCCAATTCCAACCCATACCCCAAAACAATCTCCATTACAACATATTCTACAATTACTCACTCAGCCTTAAAAACCTCCAAGGATGGGGAACCCACTATCTTTGAGGCAGCCCATTCCTCCTAGTTCTAATCAGCTAGGTGGCACAGTGGATAGAGTACTGGGCCTACAGTCAGGAAGACCTGAGTTCAAATGTGATCTCAGACATTTACTAGCTGTGTGACCCATGGCAAGTCACTTAACCCTATTTGCTTCAGTTTCCTCATCTGTAAAATGAGCTAGAGAAAGAAATGTCAAATGCCAAACCACTCTGATGGGGTTAGGATCTGGGCCCCAGAAAGGAAAAACCCTGGACTTTCCCACATGGCCAGATCTCTGGCATTCCCCTGAGGCTATAATCCCATCAACTGGCCTTTCATTGTGGACCTCCCTATGGCCCCAGGCCACTTCTCCATTCTCCCTTGGCCAAGTGGTCCAGGTCCCTGGAATTCCATTACCTCATAGACTACTTGGCCATTCCTAGATCCCTCCCATAGTCTTTCTGTATATAAAATCCATCTTGTCTCCATTAATATGCTTAGATTCTTAAAATCTAGCCATGGCTGGGATTCTTATAATCTAGCCACTGCTTACCCATGTTCAGACTCCTTAAGAGTCTGCCCAATATGACAGATGTTCTAATAAACCTTGTATTTGACTGAAAGAAGGCTTGGGTTGAATTATTTTGAGCAGGATCTGTGTGTTGTGATTTTGGGGTCCCAGCACTCCTGAACCCCTAAACCGCATCAACTCCAGTATCTTCACCAAGAAAACCCCAAAGAGGGTCACAAAGTCAGACAAGACTGAAAAACGACTGAGCAGCAACAACATAAATCACTTACAACTGGAATTTGCCTCCATGTGACTTCTTCTCTTTAAGCCTAATTCTGTCCTCTGGGCTCAGGCAGAATAAGTTTATCCCTCTAGCACTTAAAAGTCCTTCCAATAACAGTTACAATCATCAAGTACCCACCAAAAGCCATGTACTGCTGAGAATACAAAGACAAGAAAGAGATACCTGTTGCCCACAAGGAGCTTACATTTCTTTTACTGAAAACACTATGTAGGTGGTATAGCAGGTAAAGCTCTGGACCCAGAGTCAGGAAGATCTGAGTTCATATCCCAACTCAGACCCTTCCTGGTTTCCTGTAACCCTGAGCAAATCACTAAATATCTACTTTCCTTAATTTCCTTATCTGTAAAATAGGGATAAGAACAGCATCTACCTCCAGTTATGGTGAGGATAAAACAAGGTAATATTTGTAACACTTTGCAAACCTTAAAGCCCTAACCTGGGATGGGGAACCTGGCCTGGAGAAATAGATTCCCCACCCCTGCCCTATACAAATGATAGATATTATTCTATAATTGTCAGTTAATCAAAAAAAAAAACATATACAAGGTATGAAGTCACTGGCCTGGTCACACACAGCACTTTCCTAAATACAGAACCAGGGAGTGCATCCATTGCCATAGTCACCATCATTGCTAGGGATTCATGTAGATCCCAAACTCAGAGAACAAATATTCTTAGTCAAGTCAAACTATTGACCCCAAGAGCATAACTTTCTGATATATGTTAGTGATTCCTGTTACTACAGCATCATACATGCTAGTGATTATGGAACTCACAAAGGTTCTTCTTCATTATTCTGAAACAATATTGGTCCATGCTGTCAACTACTCCATTTGATGGAGATAACCAATTTTCAATTCAATTAAAATACATGAAATATAATGGCAAAATGGAATAAGAAACCCATCGCATTCCTCGAGTCCTTTCTTCTTTGGGTTATACATCTCCATTTCTTCAATTGATCCTGATATGAAGCCCTTTGCTATTCTGGTTGTCCTCTATACCCAATTTATCAATTTCCCTATTAAGCCACAGAGACAAGAACTAAACATTCCAGGTGTTATCTGACGAGGGCAAAGTAAAACAGGATTACCACATTGGTATTTCTGGAGGTTATGCCTCTCATAATGCAGTCCAAGATCACAGATTTAGAACTAGAAAGGACTGTTTTGGCCACCATATCATACTGTTGACCCAAATTGAGCATACAACACAAAAATCTTAAGACCTTTTTGGGACGAATGGCAATCCTTTTTCTTTTTTTTTCAGGCAATCAGGGTTAAGTAACTTGCCCAAGACTACACATCTAGTAAATATCTGAGGCCAGATTTGAACTCAGGTCCTTCTGACCTCCAGATTCAATGCTTTATTCACTACACCACCCAGATACCCCTGAGACAAATGGCATTGTAACCATGCTTCACCTAACTTGTCCTTGGGAAATTGAATTTTTTAATCTACATTTAATATTTTACATTGATCTCTATTGAATTTCGTCTTGTTAGATTCAGCCCAACATTCTAACCCATTAAGATCTTTTTGGATCTGATTATCATCTGTGTAATGCCTGCCCCACTCCCCCAACCCTCACCCCAGCTTTGTATCAACTGCAAATTTAATGTGCATGCCACCTATACCTTTATCCAACTCATTGAAGAAAGGTTATGCACCACAGAAACAATCCCTAATCCCTGAAGCCTTCCACTGGAGACCTCCCAAATAGACATGATACTTTTAATGACAACTGCTTGAGTCTAGCCATCTATCCAGTTCTAAATCCATTTAATTGTAATATCTAGCCCACATAGCACCATCATTTCCACAAGAACAGCATGAGCTATTTTATCTGTTGTTTTACTTCTCAAGGAGATGCGCTGAAATGTACAAATTTGTTTTTCATATATTACAGATTCTTGGAGGACCTTTGCATGTGTGTACATGGATGCAGGACCTATTTTGTGTAAGAGTCTCTATTGAGATATTTCTCCAGGCCACATCTAGGTTTAATAGGAAGGGTAAGGACATCTTTATGCGACTTTAACTTTGTATAAATTTACTTAGTCTGTGCATTCTATTCTGAGACTATGCAATTCCTTACATTATTCCTTGTTTTTTTTTTCTTATTCCTTGTCAACCACTGACTAATATTAATTCAAATCTCTAGCCCTGGAAAAATGCATAGAATGAAGGAAGATAGGAAGGGATACCAGACATTTTTTACCATACCAGAGATGGACCCCAGGTCATTTTTGGAGAATACTAAATAAGACAAACTGCATAGCAGAATCAAAAGAATGTTATTACATCTGAAAGAAACTTGGAAACCATTTGGTCCAACATTCACATTTAAAAAAAAAAAAACTGAGTCCAAAAGAGGTTAGAAGATTTACCCAGTCACCTTGCCAGTTTTTGAAAGATCCAGGACTTTAGGACTAGAACCTGAGTCACCTGAAACCCAATATAGTATTCTTTCCACTGTACTATGCTCTTTCAGGATAAGAAATAGCATAGCTGAGTTGAATCCTCTTTCAGATATTTGCTAGCTATGGGAATCTGGGAAAGTCATTTACCTTCTCTGAGACTCAGTTTCCTCATTGGTAAAATGAGGAGATGGAATTTAGTGACCTCTGACATCCTTTACAGGTCTAAATCTATGATCCTATACCTATTTTTTGGTACAGGAAACTTCTAGTTTAAAAAAGAAAATCTTTCTACCAATGCAAGTCAGCACCTTCTCAACAATTTAGAGTCTTAGAAAGCTGTCTAGACACAGACTGGTTAAGTGGCCTGCTAGGTTCACCCAGTCAGTATGAGTTAGAGATGGGACCGGAACTCAGGTCTTCTTGATTCCAAGGCTAGGTGAATTCACTACATAATTCTGCCTCATAATTAATATACATACAACAAATATATATATATATATATATATATATATATATGTGTGTGTGTGTGTGTGTGTGTGTGTGTGTGTATATATGCACACATACATACACCCATATATACATGTGTATATATACATATATGTAGGTATATAGCTCTATATTATGTATACATATATATATATATAACTTTATTACCCCTTTAGTTTATTCTGATTCTGAACTGCTTTGAATGCATTAAACAGCATACCCTCCAAAGTCATCAATGCAAAACCAGTACCACTATGCTACCCCTCACTTCTCCATTCCATTTAGTTTATTCCCTTCCTCATTTCCTATGCTTTAGCACATCTAGAATATTCTTTTTCAAATTTATATAAGCCTTCTGTCCAACCACCTACAAATGTTTAGAGCACTGGGCCAGAAATCAGGAAGACCAGAGTTCAAATCCAGACTGAGACACTCCCTAGCCCTGTGACCCAGGGCAAGTCATTTAACCTCTGCCTCAGTTTCCTGTAAAATGGGAATAAGAATAGCACCTACTTCTCAGGGTTTTTGTGAGGATCAAATGAGGTAATATTTATAAAACACTTAGCACATACTAGGCATCTAATAAATGCTTGTTTGCTCCCTTCTTTCATTTCAAGTGAAGACCTCAGGTTGTGTACAGATACAAGTTGAAAAATGACCCTTTGTGAAAGCTGATCAACACAATAGTCACAACATGCAAATACAACCAGCAGGGATAACATTTGATAGGGATAACATTTGAAACAGAGGATCTTTGACTTTTCTACAGAGACATTTTTTGGCTTGTACAATTGTCTTTGGGTGGTTCTCATAAATTTCAGGATGAAAATCTGCTTTTAGACCACCAAATGGTAATCTGTGTAGTAAAAAAAAAAATAATTTGAAGCAGAATTGGACTTCTTCAGGTTTTAAATAACATTATAAATGAAATTAATATTTCTTTTCCATTTTTAATACTAGATATATGAATAGAAAATTGTCCATATCTCTTTTTTTATTATTATGAATTACAGTAACTCTCAGTTTCACTTGTAGAATATTAGATAAGACTAGCTGCTAACATGTCATCTCCCACATAGTAAATATGAAGTATTCCCACTTTGGTTCCATTTTTTCAGTGCTAGAGGGCTCTATAGCTTCTTCCAGCTCATAAATTTCACCTTAAGAGGTATGCTCAAAACCAATTCACAGAAATCCCACAGAGCATCAAGGACTATAGTGATGAGTACTCTTCTGTGACGCACTAACTATGCCTTCCCATCCTTCCAAGATTCTTTCTGTGATCATTTTTTTTCCTGCTAAAGATTACATTGATAATCTTCATTGAAATTTATTTTGATGGAATTCAATTATGTGTTTTTTTTGCTTAGGCTTGTATAGATTGCATTGTCATTAGCAATTATTTGTTGAATGAATATCAGATGAATGAGTAAGAAATGAAATCACAACTGCATCACCTCAAGGGGCAGACTCAGAGCCAACAGATACAGTTCTAAGACGGCATCCAATACTACAGCTATGGGCACTATTCTTTGATAACTATGAAATCACAATGATTCAGTCAGGGAAAAAGATCATACCTTCCCTAGGCACAACCAGTCGCAAACCTGTATCAGAGACCATCTTTGAAACATGACAAAGGCTAAAGGGAATATCACTAGCTATGTTCCAATCTGATGGGAAGAAAAACCACTGATATCTTTTTAAATTTATATTTATTTTATTTTTAATTTATGGGGTAAAACAAGCATCTACATAACATAGTATAATACAAAATTACACAAGAAATTACAAATCTATTATGTACAACTAGCTATTCCATTTAAATACATAGTAAAGTTTTCATGTAAATTTCTTCTTTTTTATTTTTCTCCCCTCCACATGGCTACCATTAGACACAATACGTATATGTATATGTATATGCATGTATATATATATATATGTAAAATCTTTCTATACATACTTCTGCAAGATAAGATGAGCCCTAATAAATACAATTGCCTGACCAAGATATACCCACCTATAGCATGATTACCATTAAAACCACCAGATTTTAAGCCCCAGGATCAATAGACCCAAATTTCCGTATGCACTTCACCAATTTGTTGTCTCCTCTCAGGTGTCCTTGCCTCTTAAGTGTTCAGACAGCAAAGTCTTTAAATCGAATCCTACTCACTGTATTTTCCCTCAATAGGAAGTCTATGAAAGCAATAAGATGCCTTAAAGGTCAAGTGGCTCAGAAGGGAAATTAATACTGTGTCATTTATGAATAAAAGCAAACCTTTGTAACAAGGAAACCTCCCATTATAATTAAAGTGAACAACTCTGTTTCATATTGGAAAAGGGCAAATATTCCCTTTGAAACAGAGAGCATAGAAAATAAGAAACACATGTATTTGCCTCAGTTTCCTCATCTGTGAAATAGGGATAATAATAACCTTCTAGGGTTGTTGTGAGGATAAATGAGAAAATAACTGTAAAGAACTTAGCACAGTGCCTGGCACATAGTAAATGTCATATAAATATTAGATTTATTAATTACTATTATTATTTGTAAAAAATTTTATAGACTTTAAAAAATGTATAGAAATGCCAAATTGAAGAAAACTGAGTTTTAAAACTTGTTTAATTGAGATTGTTTTTTAAAAGTATTTTCAATATTATTTATCAAGTATTTACTGATCACCTACTATGTGTCTTCCAGGTTTTCATGATCAAAGCATGATTTATGTTATCCATTTGTGGGAATAATGTGCACAAAGATAAATTTGTGATTTAATAAGCACCTTTCAATCCTCTGACAGTCCCTCAAAAAAAATGATTAAATGCTTACTGCATGCAATATACAGGGGGAGATACAAACGTATTTAAGATGCCCCTGAAAAAAAGAACATGCAACAGGAATGGATCAAAGACCGGCAAGGCCATAAGATTTACTTTTACGATTTTATCTTGGGAGGTAGCTTTGTATAATGGAAAAGGCATTAGATCAAGTCAACAGGTACTTCTTAAGTGTTTACCATGTGCCAGGCACTGTGCTAAACCCTGAGGATAGAAAGAAGAAAAAATAGTCCTTATCCTCAAGGAGCTCATGTTCTAATGGGGGAGAGAACTCTTCAACCATCGTGCATCTACCAAATATATACAGGGTGAACACTAGATTGAACTATTTGTGTGGACTTCGGTAAAGCACAGTCCTCTGACTTTCAGTTGCCTCATCTCTAAAATGAGGGGATTGGATTAAATCATCTTTAAAATCTCTGCCAGTACTAATATTCTAGGATTTTAATTTCTCATGGAATTCACACAACATTTATAGCTACTAAAGTTTTTCCAACATTTCTTCTGAAACATTAGCTTCTTTGCTTACTGCATAATGGGAATTGATCATTATTTTTCTCTAAATCTTCATCCCAATAACCACCTAGCCCATTCCACCTCCTGCCACAGGAGGCTTTCCTTCACTTATGGGAAACTAACAGTGTCCTCAGACCAAAGATAGCTGCTTTTCTAAACTGGCTTGGACAGTGATAGATGACAACTGATTCAGACCAAACATGCTCTGAAGACCATCAAGCAGCATCCTGATAGTTTTAGATCCATAATTTGCACACAGTGAGTTTGAGATCAACAATACTATCTACTGCCCCATTTTTTTTTTTGTTACACCCTCCATCTTGCACTTAGATTATGGACCTTGAAGGAAATGTCACCCATTTCAAAGAAGAGCCAACTGTCATTATTTATACACTTTGAAAGAGGAAACACAATGAGGGTGCTGCCATGTCATTAATGATATAATCCTAAGGAAAGTCATAAATCTGTAGGAGAATAAACCAAGAGATCCATGGCATGGCTAGAAGATTGCAAAAGAGTCTTTTGCAATATGTCAATATTGCAAAATTTGTAAACATGACCCCTCACATTCTACTACCAGTTAAAGAATTTTCAATACGACATTGTGGGAAAAGCTGTGGATCTGGAATCAGAGTACCTTGATTCAAATCCCAACAGGTACTTATCAATCAATTAATTAAGCACTTATAAAGAGGTCAAGAACTACTTCATATATGTCTGATAGATGAGGAAATGCCATATTCACTATCTACATACACTTCTATGATGCATTTTACAAAGCTTCTAATGATACCGATGGCCAAAAGTATTCACTATTGCCTCCTGAACCAATCAACAAGCATGTATTAAGCACCTTATGTATGTCAAGCATTGTGTTACACAATGGGGGCACAACTATAAAAAAAATGAAACAATCCACTCTTAAGAAGTTTATGTTTTAACGGGGAAAGAGAACAAGGACAAATATAAGTATATACAGAATATATATATAAAGAGAAGAAATTTGCATAAATAAAACCAGAGGCAGCTAGGTGGCATAGCAGATAGAGTGCTAGATTTGGGATCAGGAAGTCCAATCTTGCCTGAGTCACTGACAAGCTGTGTGATCTTGGGGAAGTCATTCAACTGCCCTCAGTCACATTTTCACAGTAAAATGGGGTTAATAATAGCACATACTTCACAGGGCTGTTGTGACAATCAAATGAGATCACAAACCTAAAGCACTATGTAAATGCCATTATTGTTACTATTATTAAATACAATTTATTTGGAAGCAAAATAAGGTAGTTAAATAGAACATAGGGAGGGTGGAAACTTGAATTTAGGGGGACTTTGTGTAAAGGTGGTGTTTGAATTTCATCTTGAAGGAAGTGAGGGATTCCATGAGGCAAAGGTAAGGAATGAGTGCATTCCAGGCACCGAGTGATGGCCAAAGTCTGGAAAAGGGGAGATGGAGTGCTATGGGAGGAACAGAGATCAGGCAAATTTGGCTGTATTGCAGAGTGCACTAGGAGGAGTAATGTACAATGAGGCTAAAAGCATAGGCTGGGGTTGGGTTGCAAAGAGCTTTCAAAGCTAGAGTTTATATTTGATCCTAAAGATAAAAGAAAACCACTGGAGTTTATTAAGTTTGAGACTGATGTAGTGGGACCTGAGCTTTAGGAAGATGACTTTGGCAGCAGTGCATAGGATAGGCTAGAGCAGAGAGATTCTTGAAACAGAGAATAATTAGGAGGTAATGACAATAATCTAGGTGCAAGGCAATGAAGGCCTCAGCTAAGGGATTGTAGATTTAGGTCTGGAAGGGACCAGATACCATCTAGGCCAAACTCTTCATTTGACAGATGAGGAAACTGAGACTAAGTTGTAGGCATGTAATGTTAGTTAGATTTAACTGAAGATTGAGAAATATGACCAGGGTCACGATAGAGTTGGATGCATTATTACAGGGCCAATCACCAGAGGTTGTTAACTAATTAATCAATGTCAACCAATAGCTGGGTACAATGAAAACAGCATTAAGTCCCAGGATCAGGAGACTGGGGTTCAAATTTTGCCTCTGACACAACTTCTTGTGTGACCTTGGGCAAGTCATGGTAGCTCTCTGTGCCTCAGTTTCCTTATCTATAAAATGAAGGATTTGGAATAGATGGTTTCTGAGTCCCTTCCAGATCTAAATCTATGATTGAATATCTTCAGAGGCGAGTATCTATGATCTTACTGCAGGTCAATGTCCTTTGCTCTATCCTGCTCAACATTTTATCAACAACTTGTGGAAAAGCAAAGAAGGCATGATTATCAGATTTGCAATGATCCAAAACTCAGTGGGATAGCTAATATCCTTAATGACAGAATCAGAATTCAAAAAGATCTCAACTGGCTAGAATGGGTCACTAGATTAATAAGGTGAAATTGATTAAGGATGAATGAAAAATCTTCCCTTAAGCTAAAACAAACAAAAAAATCAACAGCATTAAGTACAAGGCAGAAAACCTTGCCTTAACAGCAGTGAGTGAGTGTGTGCGTCTGTGTGTCTACATGTCTGTGTGAAATAATCTAGAGGTTTTAGCTGGCCCTGAAGCTTAGTGCTATTCAGCAGTGTAAAGGGGCCACCAAATAGGCTGAATTAATAGAGGGATAGAATTCAGAACAAAGGAGGCAAGGGTTTCTCTGTCCTTTTCACTTGTTCGAATCCTTTAAAAGGGTCATCAAAAAGGAGACCACTTTCAGAAGATAGTGACCAGGATCAGTGTCTAGAATCTGTGCCATATGAGGAACAGTTAAAGGAACTAGGGATGTTTTTCTTGGGAGAGAAAAGACTTAAGAGTAATATGATAGCCATTTTCAAATATTTGAAGACCTGTCATGTGGAAGAGGGATTAGTCTTATTCTGTGCAGCTCCAGAGAGCAGAATTAAAACCAAAGCATGGAAATTAGAGGATATCAGATTTCAGCTCAATGGAAAGAAAATCTTTCCAACAATTAGGACCTTCCATAAATGGAATGTCCTGCCTCATAAGGTAGTGACTTCCTCGTCACTAGCAGTATCCAAGCATAGTCTGGACAGCCAACTGTCAGGGTTGTGATAACAAGCTATTCAAGCATATGGTAGAGGATCTCTAAGATTTCTCTCAACTTTAAAGGTTTGAGATTCACTGTCCCCAATTCCCCAATAATCTAGTGGATATAGCGTATTTTAAGCATATATCATATATTCAATAAATATTTATCAGATTAACGTAATAATTGTTCTCATTTCACATTTCGAAGAGATCATATTTTAATAGCAAAATTCATTATGATAAATTGTTACTTTTCTCCATGTTTACATAATGCATAAAAGCCAAAAGCCAGGAGATCTTTTCTACAGGTAATTTTTAAGACTCAGTTCCCTGAAAAGTATTATTAAGAAATTTCCCAATATCTGTGTCACTGTATTCAGGAAGCGTTAACATTAAATTCAGGAAAACTCCAGCACCTAAAATTTAAAAGGAGATCTCTTAAGAGAGCTGGTCACTAAAAGATTATAGAAAATTGTGTGATTGCAGCATTAAATTCAATAAAAAGTGAAAGAACCCATTAAAATATCAGCCCTCCCATTCTTGAATGAACTAGAGCTTTGTTGTTCAAGACTGCTTATTCCATCTCTAAGGAATGCAAGTACTTACTGGTAGCATTAGAGATGAAATGAGCTATCAAAAACGCAGTACTCTGATTCAGTCTGAACTCTGGGGATTTTAATGCCAGACACATCCACCTTCAGCTGGAGGGTATTTGTGGAGAGCTGCCTTGGAAAATGCCCATACTGAGAAAAATGCACACACTTAGCAACCACGAAAAATGAAAATACAAACCTACTGATCAAGATTTGGGAGCTGCAAAAAAGGAATACAAATTTGGCACTTTGAAATCACTCCAGGCATGCAAGCAGGAATAGTTCCAGCAGAAAGGCTTCAATTCTACAAGTCTTGCTCAAGCAAAACTTCCTTTGTCCTCAATGGGAATTCTGCCTAAGTAAACCCTTAAAGATGAAACCCTATTAAAATATACGTGTGTATAGACACATATATTATTTTTTTTTGTCTCAACTGACTTCTTCACAGCATGTTAACATGGTTTTAAAATGGGCTTCTTGTCCTATAATGATGAGGGTAGATTTTTCACCAGTTATTACCAATTCAACCTGTAATTTGTCTACAGAGGTCACTGAAGGAAACCTGGATTCCCCCAGACACAAGTGGCCTATGTTAATGGGAGATGATGAATGTGAGAATTCAGTCACAAGACCAACAGGTCCCAACTCCTTGATGACATTGGTCCCAGTAATTGACTGTTCTAGGAAACCATGATTGTAAATAGAAGTTCATGGAAGAGAAAGATTAGTAAATACTTTGTCTCCTATTTTTTTGGTTTCAATCATACAGTTCTCAGACATCAGTGGTATCTTTGAGGTCCTGACCAGAATCAACATCCAGTAGTGAAGGATGTGGCCTGGAAGTCTGATACCATTTATTCTTTCTTCTACCCATCTCAAACTGATTTTGTTTCCTCATACCCCAGAAGCCATTGAGGAAGCATCTCAGAGGCTTTCGAATGAAAAGCAGAAGAATCATAGAGTTAGGAAAGACCTTAGAAGCCATCCAGTTTAAGCTTGAGGAGACCTGCTCTCTTCTAAGCCCCCATCTATCTAATCTTACCATGTGCAGCCTAGAAGATGCAATAGACATTCTCTGTCTTTGCAACTGGATATGCTAGGACTCCTTTGCTGGTGGATATCAGTGTGATATAATATCGGGAGAAGCAAAAGAGTGGATTCTATCTCTGCAGATTGTTTCTCTGACCTCTGCCATCCCTTTTGCTATATGTGGATTAAAGGAGTGGGAAAAAGTCTGATAGGATATAGAGCAAACCATCCTACCAGAACCAACTTAAACTCAAGCCTCTTGATTGTGAAACATCCTGGGAAAAAGGCTATTATAGTATCTCTAACTACTGAGAACTAAGAGAAAGGATCATGGTATTTAGAGCCAGAAGGGACCTCAGAGATCACTTAGGCCAATTAATCAACATGCATTTTATTAAATGCCTACTACATAAGCACTGTGCTAGGCACTGGGGACATAGAGACGAAACAGTCTTTGCCCTGAAGGAGCTTAATTACACATAGAAGTATATCCAAAAAGTTGGGGGATGGGGAGAAATTGGACCAGGCCTTATATTTCATAGGTTTAGGTAGTCCTCATGAGGAATTTCATTTCCCAATTCAGCTGTGTACCTTCTCCGCAGCTGAGAGTACTAGGGAATTGCCTGGGGTACTCAGAGGCCAAGTAACTGGTATGTGTAAAAAGCTGTACTTGAATACAGGTGTTTCTGATTTTGACCCCAGCTTTCTATCCAGTGATATCAAACTTAAATAGAAACAGAGGCCACTGAATAATACATATAGATCTCTGCTGGCCATATAGTGAATCAGAAAATCACATACTAATATTACCTATGAGCTATTGTATTTTAATTTATTTTGTTAATTATTTCCCAATTACAGTTTAATCTGGTTCTGCCCCCCACTATTTAATGTAACAAACTGCGTTTATACAAACTAAATCTAGAGGAGGTTTTAGCGAGTGAGGTTGGTGAGGAAGTAAGAATCAGAAAAGGCCTCACATAGGTGATAATTTTTTGAAGGGAACTAGGGATATTATGAGGAGAGAGACAGACACAGAGATAGAGAGAAAGACATAGAGTGAGACAGAGACAGACAGCAAAGGCACAGAAATGGAGGAAGAAAATGGAATATCATGTGTAGGGAACAGTAAGGTCATTTTGGTGAGACTAGAAAATACGTGAAGGAGAATAATGTATGATGAGCTTGGAAAGGTAGGTTGGATCAGGGTTGTGAAAGGTGTTGTGCCCTTCAAAGATGCCAAACAGAGGAAGCTGCATTGTTGTTCTAGAGGTAATAGGGAGTTGATGGAGTTTTTGAGTAAGGGAATGGTATGGTCAGATCTGTGCTTTCGGAATATTACTCAAGCAGTTGTGTGGAGAATATATTGGAAAGGGGAGAGAATTAGGGCAGAGAGACCAATTAGGAGGTGATTGCAGTAATCCAAGAGAGTGAATTTGATGTTAAGTGGAGAGGAGACTGAAGAGAGAGCTGTCATGGAAATAAAATCAACCAGACATTGCAAGTGACCATGTTGGGTGAGGGAGAGTGAGGAGTCGGGGATAATTCCAAAGTTGTAGATTTGGCTGACTGGAAGGAAAGTGACAGAAACTGGTAGAAACAGGGAAGGTCAGAAGATGAGTTTGGAGGGGAAAGATAAGTTCTGTTCTGAATCCGTTGAACCAAATATGGCTATGATAGATGCAATTTAATATGTCTGAAAGGAAAAAAATTCCTCGTTATATAATGCAGTGAAATGAAGCCTGGAGAAGTTAAATAATGTGCCTAAAGTCATACAGTTTGTAACTGAGGAGAACAGGGTCCCAGACCCTCTGACTGTAAATCCAGTGCCCTTTTTTTGGTTGGTTATCTCCAATTTATCCTGCAGATAGATAGATAGATAGATAGATAGATAGATAGATAGATAGATAGATAGATAGATAGATATCCTTTGAACTACATGACCAATCTAATAGGACTTCCAAATCTAGTTTTACTGTCTATAAGAATTTAGGGAAATTGAAACTCTACTAATAATGGATCTGTAGGCTTTGGAAAAACCCTGCCACAAAAATATTTCATTAAATAAATACCATGGATACATGAATGATCTATTATTTTGTCAGCATGTGGGAAACTCCTTGAACCTATGCAGATTAGAACCCATCTATGACTTAGTTAGATGGGTCATGGTGACTTATTTGAGATTCAGATAGCTTAAATAACTTTTCCAAGGTCTTAAAGTTATTAAATAATAGAGTTGAGATTTGAACTCATATCTTCCTGATTCCAAGGCCTTTACATCTGACTGCCTCTCACAGAGAATGTAAATATTTGTCCGTGCCTTCCAGCCATGTACGATTCTCCTGAACTACCACAGTTGAACCTAGCCAAAGCATATACATATATATTCCTGTAAGACTGAAGCTAATAAAAAACAAATGACTAAACTGAAAACCAGAAGGAATTTCTGTTCCAGTCAGAATTCCAAACAATAAGCTGAAATTAAAATGGGAGAGGGAAAACAAATGAAAGAGAAAGTCCAAGAGCTCAGTGGTTTTCCCCCACATAAAGGAAACAGATTCCAGCCCCACATAATATCAAAAAGAAGGCACAGAGATTAAGGGGATATTAGATGGAACCGATGAATAGAACAGGAGACATCAAAAGTCCACAGGGCATAGCAAATGAATCAACACATAACCTGGCACATTACATATAGAAACAGGACCCTGGATGCAGTAAAGAGAATACAGGAGGTAATCCAAAAAGAATGAACAATTCTTTCCGTTCCCTTTTCCCATGCCTTTGTCATTCTCGGTGAGTCAAGTACCAGCAACTCTCCCTTCAGGCAAAAGAGACTACAGCTGGCAAAGAAGGCCTAAGATACAATTATCCAACTTGCTTGTAATTGGAGTTTTTCCTAACCATTCTAGATAATACTTTGGGGCCTATGCATGGAGTTTGCTTTTTTGAATGTTAGATGGAATTCCCTCCCCTCCCTTCAAACAGAAAACTCAACAAAAAATGCTTTTAGTAGAGTTAAAATGGCATTTCAGCAAAGACCAGACTAGGGGTAGGAAGGGTAGGTAACCACCCAAGGGTGCAATGAGCAGGGGATGCAAACAAAAATACTTTTTTAAAAGTATCACTCTTTCTAAACATACATATTTTTAATATCAGAAAATTTTGTTTTATGGGGAATGGAGGCATTTTTTGATGTCAAGGGAGTGGTGTGTTAAAGGGAAAGATTTAAAGTCTTCCATAGGACAATTTTCAAATACTGGATGGTGTAATCTTCATTTTTTCCCTTTGGGTGCCCAGTCTCTAGCCCTAAATCTTCATTAAACTACAAAGAATTAACAAGATTTAAAAAATGAATTTGGTACAGTGGAAAAGTAAGAGGATCTGGGTTCAGATTTCACCTCTGATGTTTACTTGCTACCTGTGTGACCTTAAGCAAGTCATAACCTCCTTGGGATTCTGTTTCCTCATTTAATTTAATACTCATAATAATTGAGTTGGAATAGATTGCCTCTGAGGTCCCTAGAAGAGTGCTTCTTAACTCTATAGCTATTTTTTTTAAAATAAAAAGACTTGCAAATGCAAAGCTAGACCTATTTTTCTTTTTAAATTTTATTTTCATTATGAACTTAATCATCAACCAATATGAATATATCAATATATACAGCATAAAAATGAGCATTATTATGAAGATTTTTCTTGTTCATTTATTTTTTAGTATCCTTTAAATTTAGGAATAGTAACAAAATTGCCCTGTGTTGAGTCCTCTTCTGATCTTGTTTTCTTCTGTGTATTTTTAATGTCTTGTTTCTGCTGCTTTTTTTTTTTTTGCATATCCATCACTATCTATTCATTTACAATCTCCACCCCCTACCCCACCAAATACAAACTTTCCCTTGTAAAATAGGTATTGCCAAACAAAATGAAACAACACATTGGTCATGTCTGAAAGAGCATGACTCACTTGTAGTCCAGGAGTTCTTAACCTTTTTCATTTTATGGCCCCCTTAGGCAGCCTGATGAAGCCTATGGACCTCTTCTTTCCTTGGAATAAAGTTTGGGTTTTTTAAATTTATAATTAAAAGAAATACTAAGTTTCATTTAGAAGTTACTGAAAACTCTGAGTTCAAAGCCAGCCTCAGACACTTGACACTAGCTGTGTGACCCTGGGCAAGTTACTTAACCCTGATTGCCTCACCAAAAAAATAAAATAAAATATAAGTTACTGAAAACTAAGATAGATTTTTTCCTTCCCATTAGAGATCATGGACCTCCTGAAATCTATCCCCAGACCTGGGGGTGGTGGTAAGAGGCTAGGGGAGTGGTTAAGGATTAAGAACTACTGCTTTAGTCCATCATCTCATTGCCAAGATTTAAGTACCACCTTTGGGTATCCTGGTGTTATGGTTGCCCCCAAAGTGTTGTGTTGCTACTGAGAAGTGATAAAAACAGGAGGGGAGATAAAGTACGTACATACACATTTTATGGATGTGCATAGTACTTTCTCTTTCATGGATAGACGTTTTATTTACTGAAAGGGGCGGAAAGAGGAGATTTGTGTAAGAAAAGCAGCTTGAGACAGTTCTGATAACCAGAGAGAAAATGTCTCTCAGAAAAATGTACTGAGAGACCCTATTGGAAAACAGCTCCGAGGCACTGACTGAAGGTAAGTACAGTAGAAGGCATTGTTGTCCAACATTTACATAATTCTTTCTGTGTGCCTGACACCATGTAAGTTCCTTACAATTATTCTTCCATTTGGTCGTCACAGCAATACTGTGGGGTTAATACTCCTGCCCATTTTACAGATGTAGAAACTGAGGTTAACAGAGATTATACCAGCATCACATAGTTAGTATTACAATTAGATTTATGTATTTTCAGAGTTTTAAGGATAAAGCTGGGAGACTATAAGTCAAAAAACTGTTTGGAGATGATGGGGAAAATGTATATTGCTTGCATTATGCCCCAGTGCCTGGCATGGTAGGGTATTTAGTAATGTTTATTGATTAATTATTATACCTGATGAAATAATGGACTTTGGCCTTTTTGACCCGGGTTAGAGACTCATGGGGAGGCCCCAATTTTTGGCCTTAACAGCCGTAGATGAGGTTAAGAAATGAGAAGCAGGAAATGAGAATGAGAAGATCCAGGAAGCCACCTGAAGAGAGAAGCTGATGATGGAGACCATGACCTTTCTTTCCTAAATGGAAAGTAAAGGAGGATCAGAAGATAATAGCAGTTGTCTTGGTCTGAGTTTTCTGAGAAAGCCAACTAATGCCAGAGAGGATCTGTGACTGCTCTTCTCATTGGAGGATATCTCAGCAGCTACTAGAAGCTGATTGGAGGAAAGCAGAATCAGAATGCTATGTGCAGAGTTGATTTCAGCACTGTCCAAGCTGTTCCATGAGGTTCACTGCCTTCTGTGACCATAGATGAGATTACTGACCTTCAATGCTCCCTACAGCCTGAAAGAGGGGAACCCCCTCAGGGTTTTTACTATATGGCCTACTAATGCCCTCTCTGGTTTAAGAGAGAGAAATTGCTTAGAGTACATCTGAAGAGCTTAGCAATTCTCACTGAAATAGCTTAACATTGCTTCAGTGCCTAGCCAATGGAGGAGAACTGAAAAGCTGTAGAATCCTACTATTAAACTGATATGATGTGGCTTTACTGTGGCTTTACTAAAATGGCTTAACACTGCTTCAGTGACCCAAGAATAGCATAGAATTGCTCCAGCCTGCCAGAGAGCTGAGAGGCTCCTAAAAAGAGTAAATAATTTCCTAAAACAGTGTAATGTATTCCCCCAACAAAGACCACCAATGTCTAGGGCTGCCATCCTGGAAGGCAAATGCTGTAGATATGATGATCCCTCTTTTGCAGATGAGGAAACAGATTGCAAGAACTTAAGTGATTTTCCCAGATTCAACAAAACCAATTACTATTTCAAATGAAGATGAATATTCAAGAATGCATCTAGTGACTGGCTGTATAAAGTATTCCTTGTTTGGGGGAAAGGGGGAAAACAGTCTAATATGTTTTTCTAGCCTTATTTTCTCTAATTTATTTATCCAGAAAGAATCTTCCAACCATTCAGCTGTAATATGAAATGCATGCCAAACCATTAGGACCAATATACAGAACCAGTGCTACAGAAACAGTTTCCATGAAAAGGTGCTAGAAAAAAATCTCTTATTTTACTATGTTTCCTGAGTGCTAACATAACTAAGATCTTTGATGCCTATAAAAGAACACATGGTTTTTAAAGTACAAAATGAGACAAATTAAGTCTCTCTTTAATATTACAATAAATTTAATTAATCTTAAATAAATGACTTTAATTTGACCACCATGTAGGGAAAAAATGAGTTGGTCTCAGTGTTAGTCTGCTTGACAAAAACAAATACAATGGGTGATTTTTCTTGTATCTAACAATGTACCAAATGATATAAAGCATAAAACAGAAGTAGGAAATTCTGCCATCAAGAAGCACATTATGCAGGTAGAGAAATAAGCCATACTGTATAGAAATGGAAAATAATCCAAAGGATTCTCCAATTTGCAAGTGAGGGGCTGTATGTTATAAATTTTATATAGGACCTTAGATTATGAGCTGGAAGGGACCTTAGAAGTCATTTAGTCCAACATCCTCACTTTTTAGACGAAGAAAATGAGGCCTAGTGAAGTTGAATATCTTATCTATTGTCAGGTAGATGGGAACCATTAGGTGTGGAATTTTAACCCAAGTATTCAGACTCCAAATCCAGCATTTTTTCTAGCTTGAGAGGATTTTAAAGACTATTAGTTCAACTTCATTTTACAGGTGAAAAATCTTTGGCCTGCATGGCCAAGAAGCTTGCCCCAACTCTCATAGTAAATTAATAGCTAAAGGGGTACTGGCAACTCTTAATAAAAGGATTTGGTCTGTAAAACTTGGACTCAGTTAAAAGGCTGCACCCAAGGACCTAGAAGGCCACAGGTTCCCCACTCCTGACCTAGGTCTTCTTACTGAGGCTCTTTCCACTGTGCCAGTGCTACCTTTCCATAATCCTTCAAGAGTAAGGAGTATTGTGGGATGTAGTTAGTTCTGAGAAGACTTCAAAGAGATGAGTTGAACTTGACTGTGAAAGAAGTACCATTATCCCTTCCACATCTTAGGGGTTGGGGGTATGGCATCCTCCACCACCACCCCCAATCTGGAAAATTCACATAAAATTTTTTGACCCTCCCTTCATACCAGAGAAGAAATCTCAATTATTATGGCATTGAAAGATAAAATATGTTAATATTATGCGTACATATATATATTTATGCATTTCTGAGTTTCTAAACTCTTTCTTTGATGGCCTTTGCATGTTGTCTGTGGCTTCTGCAAAACTCCCCCAAATTCCTATTTAATTCCTTATGCTGACCTGTGATATATCAAAACTATGATGGGGAAAGCCACAATGTGGAAGGTACAACTGTGTAGGACTTAGAAAGCAAGTCTGTCCCCTTACCCAGAAGTAGTCTCAAGCATACATTTGCCATATTACAATTAAATTTAGATCTTCCACCAAGCAGTATGGGCATGAGAGTGAACTGTAGCAAATGAGACATAGAAAAGCATTCAATCCTGTCTGATTGTTACACTTATATAAATGTGACCTTGAAAAACTATTTTGGGAAGGGGTATTTAACAGAATTTTGTACAAAGCAGTGTTGGACTGTCCCAAGAGCCTGGAAGAAAACCCAATGAACTGAAAGGGTTGCACTGCTATAGCCAACAAACACCACTGCCTTGGCTGGAAGTTAGTTCAGCAGTTCAATGAAAAGTAACTATTCCCTCACCCCTGGTAGGTTCATTCATGTGGATGGATAAGCAGATAGGTAGATAGGTAGATAGATAGGGAGATAGATAGGTAGATAGATTTTGTATTCTACTAATCAGACTACTAAGGGGCTACTTTATAGAATTTGACAAAATAACAAACTTCATTATGAGGGGAAAAAGATGTAGAATCTCAAAAAAAAATGATGATGAAAAGTAATAATGAAATGGGAATAGCACTTCCAGCCCTCAGCATATAGTTAAAAAGCAGTAATAACTAAACCTGTTTGATTTAAAAATAGAAAAGCAGATTAGTGGAACAGACTAGATAATGTGGGATCACAAATAACTGAATTCAGGAAACCAGTGTTTAAGAAGCAAAAGAACATAGATTACTTCACAATCATTTTTATTGATTTTTTTAATAGTAATGCTATGGTTCTTTCAATTTGTTCAGTATCTTCCCCTCAAATATCTTCAGAATGAGCCTTTTGACAGCCTCAAAATTGCATTATTTTGACCAAATACAGTCTATATTCCTGTGTCAATTTGGTTTTCTTCTCATCTCTGTTTTCTTCAGTGCTGTTTCTATTTCCTCTTGTTGAACACTAAGAACTATGATGTTAGAGTCCAACAGCAGTGGTTCAATTCTCACTGAAGGAGATAATAGTTTGTTATAGAAATCTTGATGGATATTTTCTGCTTTTCATCTGTTTATTGTCTTCTAATCTCTTCCTTAAATATTTTCAGGATGAACTGGCCTACCTGAATTTCATTATGAACTCCCTGTAAGCTCCCTTTTCCCTCAACTGTTTCTTATTTTATAAGCCAATTGTTCTCATAATCTTCCATAATTCTGATCTGCAAAGTTTTAGGAAAGGTTTTACATTCTAAATTAATATTGCCTTCCCTTTTGTAGGATATCAAATATTTACTGGTTGAGACACTTGGATATTTGGCTATCAAATCATATCAGATGTTTCACATTGGTTAAACTAATGTAGGAAATGAGGTTTTCATTATATAATTCATTTTTAGCTTTTTTTCTAATACTATCATTATTTTAATCTTGGCTATGACAAGTCAATGATCTGGCCACTATATCACCAGGTGATTTGGAAATGGTTCCTATATTAGCAGTTAGTTACTTACTGACCATTAAAATATAGTCAAATTAATTTTTTGATGTTATTTCATGCATGCAATAGGTAGCACCTCCCAATTCTCATCTTGAAATAAGTATTATTCTATAGGTATGAGGTCTCTTGCTAGTGTACAAAAACTTTTGACGTCTTTTATTCCTTTTTTCTTCATCTTTTAGTCCAATATTTTTCATCATCCTCCCTTGTGCCTTTCTTTGCACAGAAATTTACTTCCAAAATAAATTTCCCAAAGCTGAAGAAGAAGTAACTACATCTTACAGGTCACATAACTTCTTCTCCAAGGCTTTAGAAAGACAGTCAAAAATGTGTATCAGCTAGAGCCTTCTGTTCTCTTGACATCAACGAGCTTGGAGAGAACTTGGTGAGTGGTGAATGGAATGGAACATCGTAACCTTGTGAGTTGAAAAAGTCAAGACGGCCCTTTGGAATCCCTTTGTTCCAGAATTCTGATTTACAAACAATGCAGTATTAATGCCATAAGGCACAAAGAGAGTTAAGTCTCCCTAGCATCTTATCTTTTCAGAGTCCAGGTTTCAGAGCCAACAGACCATCAATGCCCTGGAAAACAAGGAACATCTGTATTGACCTTAAGTAATCCAGTCCAGTAGTATCTGAGATTCAGCCTCATCTGACAGTAATGCTATTCTATTTGGTGATTTGGAAAATTATTGTATTTTAACACCCTATTACAATGCTGTTGGACTCTAACATCATAGTTCTTAGTGTTCAACAAGAGGAAATAGAAACAGCACTGAAGAAAACAGAGATGAGAAGAAAACCAAATTGACATAGGAGTATAGACTGTATTTGGTCAAAATAATGCAATTTTGAGGCTGTCAAAAGACTCATTCTGAAGATATTTGATCTAGACATTAACTTGGTAGGGCTGATGCTCTGTAGGACCTGAGCTAAGTTTTGAACATAGGTAATTCTGGCCCCAAGGTATTATGTGAAATATTTATATATTTTTTATTGCTATATCTGTGATATACCTTTGTAAAAGCTAGTACTAATCATTGGTTCCCTAATTAATGGGCAAACGCAATCAATGGAGGCTTGCCTACAGAAATGAGATACTCTACAAACCCCTCCAGGTATATTGGAACCCTTAAGGGAGACATAGCAGGCTTGGCTCCCAGAAAGAGGGTCTAGAGCATAAATGTTGTAGGAACAAAGGTAGAATTGAGTTGTGGCAGAGAAGGGAGTGATGAAAAAATATCATTGGTTCTACAGTCATCAAAGCAGAAAACCCAGGCTGAGGGAAGTCCCACAAAAGATCTGCTCTCTCCCAAACTTCCCCTCCAAGTGTCTGCATATCCATAGACATTGTAATATAATCTGTTATTCCATTACCCAAATATTTCCAGTAAAATGAATTTTGTTTCAACCTAATAGAGACCAGGATAAACTAGAGATTGATATTGATACAAAGTTAGGTAGAGATGCCAACCTCTCTTTATGTGTTAAGTTTTTTCCTAACTGGAAATGCAGTGTAAAGCTTTTCATCTAAAATATTCCCTAAAAGCTAAAGAGGAGAGAACTACGTGAACTTTAGAGACCATTATATCTTATACACACTCCACTTCAGGCTTAAAACAAGCTAATTATTGTAATAGGGTGTTAAAATACAATAATTTTCCAAATCACCAAATAGAAGAGGGATTCTCTATAGGTAGTGAGGTTTTCCATATACTTCTGCTTATGAATAGCATAGTGCCAATTTCATTTATGCTTGAAATACTATAGGACCTGGGGGATTTGGTGCTTGAAAAGTCTACTTGTCCTGGGGGGATAGGGGGAAAGAAGGGGAGGAGGTCAAACCTCTCTGGCAACTGGCACATGAAAGAGTATGAGAGCATGGAGTACCAGTCCTGGAGTCAGGAAGACCTGAGTTCAAATCTGGCCTCAGACACTTACTAACTGTGTGACCCTGAGCAAATCACTTCACTTCTGTTTGCCTTAGTTTCTTTGTAAACAGGGATGATAATAATAGCATCTACCTTCCAGAGTTGTTGTGAGGATCAAATGAGTTAATATTTGTAAAGCACTTTAGCACATTGTCTGGCACATAGTAAGTGCTACATAAATATTAGTTGCTTTTGTTATTATTATTGTTAATAATGATGATAGGCATTGTTTTGTAAATAAGTCACAATGGAAAAGAGGAATCCATGGGGTGAGCCCTACAAACAATAGCTGAAAGTGCCTACATAGAATACCTTAGAATGAATACCTTAGAAGTTTGATTGCATGAAGAATATGGAGTAAAGAGAAAGGACAGATAATTATAGGAGTCATGAATCAGAGAGAGAGACTAGAGTAACAGAGAGAATGAGAGAACTCTTTATGGAAAGGAATGCAAAAAATAACATTGAAAAACTAAGAAACAGGACTAGCTAAAGGGGAGGAGAATAAGGGAGAATGTAAAACGAAAACAGGACCAACTTAAAAAAAGATTAAGTAAAGTAACTGAAGGAACATAATACTATGTTTCCAGGAGAAGAGAGAACTTGACACTGAAAGGGTCCTGCACAGACAACATTAATGCATCTATGCTAAGGAAAGAAGTGGCTGAATGGGAAACAAAATCTTTGTATCAAATTTCTGTTAAGGGTTTGGTATTCATGATTTACAAATAATTTATATACATATATATAGTCATTCCCCAATAGATAAATGATCAAAGAATAAAAACAAAGTTTTCAAAAGAACTGCAAAGTATTCACAACCACATGAAAAAAAATGCTCCAAATCACTAATAATAAGAGAAACACAAATCAAAGTACCTTACATGCTGCAAATTGCAAATTTGCCAAAGACGCCAAAAAATGTTATATACTCATTACTGGAGAGCTTGTAGAAGGATAGGCACACTAATACATTGTTGGTAGAGTTGTGAAATTGTACAAGCATTTTGGAAAACCATTTGGAATTACACAAAGAAATTAAAATGTTCATAGCCTTTGAACCAGAGATTCCCATTACTGAGCTTATATCCTAAGAAAATCATTGATAAAAAAACAAAAATAAAAACAAAAACATTCTCATATACTTCAAAACATTTATAACAGTACTTTTTATTATAGCTAAAATTTGGAAACAAAATAGATGCCCATCAATTGAGGAATGGCTAAACTAATTGTGATACATTAATGTAATAGAATAGTACTCTGCTGTAAGAAATAATATGTATGATGAATACAGAGAAGCATGGAAAAATTTATATGAACAGATGACGAATGAAGCAAGAGGAGCCAAAAAACAATATACACAGTGACTACAAAAATGGAAATAGAACAACTACACAGCAAACAAAAAAAAAAGTAAATGTAATAAAATTATATAGATAACATGGGATTCTAATGAAGAAATATGAGAAGACATTCCCAACCTACCCCTTCATGGAAGTCCACAAGTATTACACATTGTGAATGTTTTTGGGCTTTTTCAATATATCTATCAGTTTTGCTGACTTTTTTTTCTCTTTTTTCTCTCTTAAAAAATGCTGTTTGTCATATAAGATGACTGTGGGAGGGGAAGGGATGGAATACATGGATATTGAGGTCATGTAAGAAACAGAAAAGTATTAATAAAATGTATTTTTAAAAAATACCACAGGACTCCTCAATTAGAATCAGTCATTCAAAGACATTAGGTCAATATCTATTGACCTAATCATTCACAGGAGAGACCAAGTAGATAAAGAATGTGTAGTGTCTACTTGACAACATTCAATTAAATAAAAAGTCCATTAAATCAATGCATCCATGCATATATGTATTTTGGATAGTCCTTACAGATGGATGATGAAGTGGGCACAAAATTGAATAAGATTTAATCAAGCAGTATTTATTAACACCTACTGTATGCCAGACACTGTGCTAGGCACCAATGATTGAGAGGAGAGTGGGCTGGACTGCATTGGAAAAATTACACAATACTTTTAATCATCCTACACTGATCCTTGACACAGAAGTTAACTTTTTTTTCTGAACACCAATATTCACCTGTACAGCGGTATGAGTGAGAGTCAAGGAACATCACAATCTCTGAGGAATCAAAATTACCAGGAACCTCAAAGTCAATTGAAAATTGTTTTGAAAAGTGTGAGTGGGTTGCAGTATATTGCCAACAATAACTTTTAGATAAGAAATGATGTGAAAATGTCAAGGGCCGGCACGATGGGCAAAGGATGTGAGCTAGTTGTAGAGCAAAAGCAAGGAATAATTAATGGACAGGCCAAGTACTACACTAATATTAACAAAACAGTGAAAAAAAACTAAAGGAAAGCTGACAATTTATTAGGTAGAATCTCTATGGAGAATTTACAGAATGAAATGGATAAGAATCTTTCAGAATATAAAGGCTTACATGGATGGAGAGTGGGGCAGCCCATGGCAATGAGATCATACCTATCTTGAAGGATCAAGGCATCTGGTGGATTTATATTTCCTTTACGTTTGAAAGGCAGTGTTATAGAATGTCAAGAGAATTATACTGGGAATTAAAAGGCATGGATCTGAACCCTCCTCGTAACACTAATTATTTGACTTTGGGCAAATCATTTTATCTCATTTGCTTCATTTGTCTCTCTAAGCTTTAGCTTCTTTATCAGTAAAATGATGATTATGATGATTATTACTCATCATGATGATGACAATAGCAAGCATTTTACTAGCTGTGTAACCCTGGGCAAGTCACTCAACCTTGTTGGCCTCATTTTTTTTTTCATCTGTAAAATGAGCTGGAAAAGGAAATGGCAAACCACTACAGTATCTTTGCCAAGAAAACCTCAAATAGGGTCACAAAGAGCCTGAAACAACTTAAAAACAACTGAACAACAACAACAACAGCAAAGGTTTGAAAAGCATTTTATATATTGTGTCTCATTAGATCCTTACAAAAACCTGGGAAGTCAATACTAGCACATTTATTTCATGTATAAGGAAACTGAGACTGAAAGAGTTTAAGTTCTTAGATTAGGGTCTCAGAGCTACTACGTGTCTGAGGTAGGACTTGAACTCAGGTCTTCTGAACTCTCAGACTAGCACTCTATCCAATGTGCAACTAGGTGCCCATAATAGTACATGAATTATCTATAACAACGTGTGACATTCATATAGTGTTTAAGGTTTTTGAAGCATTTTATACACATAAACTCATTTGAACCTTACAACTTGTCTGTGAAACTATTATGTCCTCTTTTTAACGGATGAGAAAACTCAGATTTAGAGGTTAAATACTTGCTCAAGGTCATATAATCAGGTAGCATCCAAGGAGGGATTTTGTACTGAAATCTCCCTGACTCCAAGATCAGGACTCTATTCATTACTCACTCTGCTTCTCATCTACTTTACAGGGTAGAGGTAAGGATCAAATGACATATTAACATGAAACATTTTAGAACACATTCAATATAAATGTAAATATAAGTAATAGAAATATAAAAGTAAATACAAGTGGTGTTGTACAGAATGAAGATGAAAAAGAGGGAGAACATAACCAAAATGAAAAAAAAAAAACTGAAACAGCCTATGGCGTCATGGGCAAGATGAAAACTTCCATAATTCACCAGTGAGCACAGTTTGGTGACCTGGATGAAAGATATTTATAAGAAGTACTTACTAAGACTGAGTGGAGCAAATGAACTCCACTAAAGAGCATATACTCTTCATTGTATGGGTATTTAAAAGTACATGTCTATGCACAACTATTATCATGTTAGTACTGGCAAGGGCAAAACAATTCACATACAATCCTGTATGAGTTATATACAAGAATCATCCGTGATTCTTCCTCTTCTTCACCATTTCTTATCAATTACCAAGTCTTGTTGTTATTCATTCAATCAACTAGCATTTTTAAAGCACCTACTATGTGCCAGATACTTGAGGGCTGGAGATATCCTCCCTCCCAAGAAAAGATCAAAGTTCCTATTCTCAAAGAACTCATTCTAATGGAGGAGACAACATGCTTTTATAGAACAATATATATTCAGAATAAATGTGGGATTATTTCGGGGAGAAGGCATTAAGATCAAGGCGGAAGGTAACAAGGGATCAAACCAGGTAAATTCCATCTATGCCAGCTTGAGGCAATTCCCATCTCCTGCTGCCAGCCAGATTTCCCAACAGATATGGAGAGCCTGTAGGGCAATGAAGAGGAGCAACCTTCCCTCAGACCTCAGGACTTCTATCTATTGATCTACCTGTACCTAGAAGGAAGAGTAAGAAGAAAGGAGGTGGGGGGGGGTGGGACTTCTTTCCTCTGTTGTGCAGATTCTACTGCCATCTTGGGCTTCATCATTTCCTACCTAATTCCTTCCTTCAGAGGTAAGAGGAGCAGTGAAATGGGGTTCCCATCTGACCATCTGCCTTCCCTCTTGTGTTTCACTTATCTCTAGCCTGACTTCCACTCTCCTTTGGAAGGAGTTGTGGAACTTTCCACTCAAGGATGAACATTCTCCCACCTGGTCATACTCTACACATCCCAGTGATTCTGAACCCCTGCAGGTCATCATCTAAACCCCATTCTTCATCCCTTACTACCTGATCCCTTATTCCTATCTCCCTCCCTTTCTACTGTGCTCTCTGAAGTGCCTGTTCCATTGTCAACAAACTTTCCTTCATCCTTAATCTTTTTTTCTCCTACTCCTTCCATTTTCTGGCTATTACTGAATTCTGGATCCCCTCTCTGGAACCTTGTGGCTCCTCCCTGGACACTCTTTCCAATACTGGCTTGCCTTCATTCATTGCCCTCAACTCATTGGTCAAAGCAAGGAATTTGGAATATGCCTTGCTCCCCATTGCAACTTTCATGTTCTCTCCCTACTTCCTTCACTCAGTAACCTTTCCTCCTTTCAAGTTCATACAATTCATCTCTGTCACTGGGACAAAATCCTGGTAGCTGTTGTCTACAATCCTCCAAGATACTTCCCTTCCCTCTTCAATGAGTTTGATATGTGGCTCACTTTTCTCTCCTCTCCAACTCCTGCCCTCACCCTAGGGGACTTTAACGTACATATTGACCCTGACCCAAGCACACTAACTATTCAATTCCTCTACTCACTTCCCTTGACCTACTCTTCTACCCTACCTCTGCCACACACAAAGATGATCATAGCCTGAATCTTGCCATCATCAACAAATGTTCATTTTAAGAATCCCAAAATCTCATCTAAACATAATCTATTGGTTGTCTACTTCTCCCTCTGCCTTCCCTTACGAAATCTTACTCTTTGCCCTCATTATAACTTCCAAACATTTGACACTTCAAATCTCTCCCAGGCCATCCCTTCTCTTTTCTCTTTTTCCCATCTTGACCTGTTGGTGAACAAATTGAAATCTATACTGTCCTCTTTTTTGAGTCCCTAACCTAGAGAGTCCTTTATCATTTTACCATTTGCACCCTGACAAACCTCAGCCTTAGATCACTTCCATCATCCACCACCTTAGCTCCCACACACATGCTACTGAAAGAAAGTATAGAAAATCACCCAACCCTTCTGTTTGGGTCCACCACAAATTTATAGTGTGCAATGTCAACTGGGCCCTCACTGCTTCTAGGCAATCCCACTGTACCTTCCTCATCAACTCACTATTCCACATTTCACAGAGACTTTTCTAAACTTTTTCATCCTTCCTCAAATCTCCCATGACACCCCCTTCCTCCATCATCTTAGCTGAGAACCTTGTCTCATTTTACAGAAGAAAATTGAGACCATTTGCCATGAGCTGCCACTTCTCCTCTCTTCTTCATTTCATATCACTTATACCCCTTTTGCCACTATCTCCTCCTTCACCTTTTTCTCATATGATAAGGTGGTCTCACTCCTTACCAGGGATAACCCCTCTACATGCTCAAGCAATCCCATTCCATCCCATCTCCTCTAAGGAATTGTCCCTCTGTCATCTCCACTTAATCTCTTATTTTCAATCTCCCTCTTGTTGTTCAGTCATTTTCAGTCATCTCTGTCTCTTCATGACCCCATTTGGGGTTTTCTTGGCAAAAATACTGAAGTGGTTTGCCATTCCTTCTCCAGCTCATTTTACAGATGAGGAAACTGAGGCAAATAGGGTTGAATGATTTGCCCAGGGTTGTACAGATAGTAAGTATCTGAGGTCAGATTTGAACTCAGGAAGAGAAATCTTCCTGACTCCTGGCCCAGCTCTCTACATTGCACCCCCTAACTGCCCATATCTTTTTCCTCGGCTTCTTCCCTACTTCTTATAAACATACCCATGTCTCCACTATCCTCAAAAAATCCTCACTTGATCCTTCCATTCCCTCTATGATCCCATATCTCTTCTGCCCTTTGTAGCCAACTTCTTGAAAAAACTGTCTACAATAAGTGCCTCCACTTTCTTTCCATTCTCTCTTCTCAACCCCTTAGAATCTGGCTTCCAACCTTATCAACCTTTTGGTGGAAAATCATTCCTCCAAAACTATTCTCTTCAAAGTTACCAATGATCTCTCAATTGTCATATCCAATGGCCTTTTCTCAATCCTCATTCTTCTAGACCTCTCTGTAGCCTTTGATATTGTGGACTACTCTCTGCTCTTTGATATCCTCCTCTCTATATTTTTAAGACATCACTCTTTCCTGGTTCTCCTATCTGACTGATCCTTTGGGGCCATCTCCAGTTGTCCTGATTCATATCTGGCCACTGGACCCAGATGGATCTGGAGGAGAAAGTGAGGCTGGTGACTTTATACACTTAAAGCACTTACATTTGATTTAAGTTAAATCCACTTAAATCCAGTTCAATTGCATTAAATTAAATTAAATTAAATCACTTAAATCCAATTCAATTGCAAGTCATATCATCATCTTCCTGATGTCATGATCCTCTTCGAGGATGAAGGACAAACCACAACCTGTGAGTAGTCCAAGCTGCCCCAGCTGTCTAATTCCAGTTGGGTAACTCAGCCTGTTCTCTCTTCTCTACTCCTCTCTTTTCCTCTACTCTCCTCTTCTCTCTTCTCCCCACATGGGGTATCATACCCTTACCTGAGGGTGTTCTCCCCAAAGGAAGGTAAATTTTGATGGCTGAAACCTACCTAGCTATCTTGGGGTTTACTGGATAGATTTCTTTCTTAAAGACCATGCCTTAAACCCGATTCACTCTAGCTTTTATTGATAGCCAACAATAGGTGCCTGCCCAAATACCACTTAATGGTGATTTTTGGGGGGCCCTGATGGCTCAGAGTGAATGTAAATAGTAGTTATTTCTCTTTTGGCCAGCAACCCCGAGTGTCTTCCCTTCCCAGTTTGATTTTCTTTTAATTAAAGGGGCCATCCCTTGACTCACTTCTTAAACAGGCCTAATCACTGAATGGGTGTTGCCTCACCCAAACTGAGAACTTAGAAAGACCTTAGCTTAAAAAGGCCAAGGTCTCACACTGCATTCTGGGCCATCCCCAGTTGTCCTGATCTATATCTGGCCACTGGACCCAGATGGCTCTGGAGGAGACAGTGAGGCTGGTGACTTTGCACGGCCTTCTCTCCCTTAAATCCAAGTCAATTGCAAGTCATGTCATCATCTTCCTGCTGTCATGGTCTTCTTCTAGAACTACACAACCACAATCACGACTGATCCTTCTCAGTCTCCATAGCTGGATCCTCATTCTGAAAATATCTTCTAATAATAGGTGAACCAAATTATTCTGTCCTGGGTCCTCTTTTCTTCTTCTATCCTACTTCACTTGATGATCTCATTAGTTCCTATGGATTTAAGTACCATATCTATGCTGACAATTCTCGGATCTACCTACCCTGCCCTAATCTTTCTACTGACCTCTATTCTCATACCCAACTGCCTTTCAGAATTCTCAAACTGGATGTCCAGTAGACATCTTAAATTCAGCATATCCAAAACCAAATTCATTATCTTTTCCCCCAAACCCTTCCTATCTCCTAACTTCCCTATTATTGTAAAGGGCAACACCTACCTCCCAGTCTCTCAAGCTCATAACCTAGGAGTCATCCTGGACTTCTCACTATCTTTCACCCTCCATATCAGATCTCTTGCCAAAGTCTTTCAATTTCACCTTTGCAATATCTCTCAAATATGCCTACTTCTCTCCTCTGACACTGCCAACACCCTGGTGCAAGCCCTTATCACCTAATACCTGGATTATTACAACAGCTGCTGGTGGGTCTGCCTGCTTCAAGTCTCTCCCCACTCCAATCCATCCTCCATTCAACCTATAAAGTGATTTTCCTTTGGCAAAGCTCTAATAATGCCACCATCATTGCTTTCCTCCCCCCTCAATAAACTCCAGTGGCTCCCTATTGCTTCCGTGACCAAATACAAAATGCTCTGTTTGGCTTTCAAAGCCCTTTATAACTTAGCCCCCTCTTACCTTTCCAGTCTTCTTACTCCTTCCTCCCCAGCACATATTCTTCAAACCATTAACATTGGCTCCCTTGTTGTTCCATGAACAAGACACGCCATCGCTTAGCTCCAGGCATTTTCCTCTCACTGTCCCCCATACCTAGTGTGCTCTCTGTCCTTATCTGTACCCACTGGGTCCCCTGCCTTCCTTTAAATCCCAACAAAGGGCCCATTTTCTATAGGAAACCTTTTCTAGTCACTCTTAATTCTAGCACCTTCCTTCTCTTAATTATTTCTTATTTATACTGTATGTAGCTTGTTTGTACATTACTATTTATTTGCTTGTAATCTTCCCAATTTGATTGTGAGCTCATTGAAGAGGGGAATTTTCTTTTGCCTTTTGTTCTATGCCCAACACATAGCATAGTACCTGGCACATATGAAATATTTATTGAATGATTGACTTTGTATTACTTTATATTTATTAAGTTATATGCATATAATACATATAAAGTTATATAGTTAGTCAATAAGTATTTATCACAAATAAATATGTACACATGTGTGTGTATGTATGTATATGTTGTATTTATGTATCTATGTCATATTGCCTAGCTGAGTATAAGCTCTATGAGATTAGGAGCCCCTTAGGTTTTTGTCTTCTCTTACGAGAACCCAGAACAGTGACTGGCACATAGTAGGAACCTCAAGCTTTTTTTTTTAAACTGAGTTGTGGATTGAGGAAATGAACTTAGCTAACAAAGACCACCTCCACCCTATCACCACCTCGGAGGCATTCAGTGCTATCACTGGTTCTTAATTGGTTCTTGAGGACAAGAATGATTATGCTGTCATTCTGTCGAAAGGCTAGAAAAATCTGGCCCCAAACACCAAATATAAGTCAATATATAAGTCTTAGACCCTTAAAATTTCTGATGATTAGAGATTGTCTCCTGTAACAACTAGATTTTCTTGAAATGTAAACTTCCCAGTGTGGCATCCATGTATGAATTTACGATATCCCCTATCTTGTAGAAGGAAGTGTTAAGTAACTTCAAAGTTCTAGAATCAAGGTAGGAGAGAGATTTAAATGAAAGTAATCATCCCATCCCACTAAGGAAAAGTCTGTCACATGAAGAGACATTCACATCCAAAAATTTTCTTCTGTCTACTCAGTGGTAGAATCTTTCCTAAATAATTCCTTTTGATAGGGAAAGGATCTATTTGAGAAAAATTAACATCTTTCATTTTAAAGCCTTGGTGTCTTTTACATCCAAGGATATCTCAGCATCTAATATAGTAGCATTTTTTTTATCTTAAAAAAAGGAAATTTTGTACCAGTGTACAAGGAAACATTCTTTTTTCTTTCATCTATGATATTTCCAGCAAGTACATGTTGATTTATTTCAGCAAATATTGCTACTGTCACTGAAATGGGACTGACTTAAGGAAATAATCTTTTTTCTTTTAAAAACTAAGTGATAGAGATCCACCAAACCACAAATTTACCTGCTTAACTCAAAACATTGGAAAAAAGACAAAGGCAGCTATCACACATGTTGCAAATTAAGGCAAATTAGACTCTCTCTCTCTCTCCCTCCTCCCCCTCCCCCCCTCCCCACTTATTTTATATTTTTCTCCTGTAAAACTCTTCTCCAGTGTTTTATTGTGGCTTTAGGCTGACTCAGAACTCTTGAAGGTTATGCCAACATAGCACAAGCTCTAGCAGGTCCTATTAAGCTGGAAAGACTTCAAGGGTTGGCCCCAAACCAGGCTGTATGCCTTTAGGCAGTTAGGTGGTTCAGAAGATAGAATACTAGATTTGTAGTTGGGAAGACTGGAGTTCAAATCTGGCCTCAGACACCAGCTGTGTGACCCTGAGCATGTCACTTAAATTCTGCTTGCCTCAGTTTCCTCATCTGTAAAAATGGAGGTAATAATAGCACCCACCTTCAAAGGTTATTGTGAGGACCAAATGACATGTAAAGCACTCTGCACACCTTTAAACACTATTGAAGTGGTAGCTATTATTGTCTGAGACCCTCATCACCTGAAGGTTGTCCCCAGTGACAAATGTTTTTAGTCCACCAATCAATAAGCATGTATTAAGAACTTACTGTGTGTCAGGCACTGTGCTAAGCACTGGGGATTCAAAGAAGGGTGAAAACACAGTCGCTGCCCTCCAAGGAGCTCACATTCTAAGGAGGGAAACCATATACCAAAAAAATATATATACATACAAGATATACACACAGTACAAGTGGAAGGTATTTTCAGGGGGAAGCAATAGTGGTAAGAAATCCATGGGTTCCTGCTAATACAGAGGGAAGCTAAGCAGGTTCATGGAAGGATCTGGTTTTGCCTCAGTTTCCAGATCCTCTCCTTTCTGACAAGTAGTATAATCTGATTAATTTTCTCAACTGCTGAAGCTGTTTGCATGACTATTCCATCTTAGACTTCAATGAAGTGCCCTTTAATGTTTATTTGGCTTTGACCTATTCTGAGGATCTCTTGGTTCCTACACACTTAGCTACTAGGTCCTTGCCAGGTTCCTAACTTATCATTCTATCTTCATTGTTTGGAATCATTTATACGTCCAGAGTGTCCCCACATCATGATCTTATCATCATTGTGATTCTTGGCTCTCCTTGGCCTCTTTGACATCTTTTCCTTTCCAAAGTTGACTGCTAGGCATATTGAATGAATTAATTAATAATAACGATGATATTATTTTTATAGCACTTTAAGGTTTATGAAGCACTTTCAAATATAATTTCCTTTTATCCTCATAATAACTTTGATTGAAAGGTGCTATTATTACCTCCATTTTACAGGTGAGGAAATTGAGGTAGGCAGAGATTAAACAACCTGCCCAGGGTAAAATAGATTGTATGTGATTGAGGCAGGTTTTGCATTCACTCTTCCACTTTCAAATCCAGCACTCTATCTGTATTATCACCTAGTTGCTGGTTTATGAAGCTAAAAAAGTCAGGAATGGGCCAGCTTTTGTAACTGAAATCCTACAATTCTTGACTCCAGGTCTAGTATGGTATTCATTATATCCTCCAACTTTCTAGGTACATTTTAGTACAGACACTAGTCCCTGGAAGGCAAAACCATGTTTTCCTACCTTGGAAAAGCCCCTGGCACAGTAGTCAGATGCTGGAGAGCCACTAATAAATAGTCTTTGATCATATAAAACCAGAGCGAGTGGCATGCACAAATATAAAGTAAAATTTTCTTTGGTTGAAGTGCTGATATGCAGCTGCCATTTTAATGAAAAAGAAATAACATGCAATCAGGGAATCATAGATTTGGAGCTAAAAATGGACCTCCCAACACTTTCATTTTGCAGTTGAGGAAACTGAGCCCCAGGGAGTGGGAGTAGTAGCAGTGGCAGCTTTTGAACCCAAGCTATAGAGTATTTCCAATGCTTTCTTTTCTGTGGCCATGTTAGAAACACTCTAAGGTACCAGAGAGATTGCTTGTAATTTCTCCACCTTCTTTCCTAAAGGGGAACTGTTGTTGTTTTGGCTGTTTGTTGCTTTTAATAAATCTGGCCGGATGCTGCTAAATGGGTCCACCAATTTTTGTCTTATAGCTGTATCAGTTTAGGGTCTGAGAGAGAAAATGACAAAGAAAATAATGGTATTCATGATGACAATGAAAAGAACCAGAACTAAAATATATGTACAGACCCCAGAATATACTAGGGAAGTTGAAGTTTCTTGAAAGTTGAGCTGCACTGAAGGAACTATTGGGCTTGAATTTAGAGCCTTCCAATGGAATTGTAAATCATGCCCAAACAGATTTCTTATAAAATCTTCAAGTACTTCCTGCTTTGGGTTGGGCCAGTAATATCAAGATAAGAGGTTTAGTGTGCTCCAGTCAGAACCAGGAAGTTAAGAGGAGTGTAAAAATGAAACTTAAATCAGAAATAAAAAAGTACAATCTTACTGGAGGTGAAAAGGTCCTGGATGGGGTGGAGCAGTCCAGTTGCTCATTTTAACTATTAATTCATTGGACCTAAATCAATGTATGCTCTGTTCAGTCAGAGATGCTCTTTAAGGACTAAGAAGGTTAATATTTAGGGGCATGCTTATTTTTCTTTGTGAAACTTTTCAATATACAACAGCGATTAAATAATTCCTTCTGGCTCCCATTTTTTCCTTCCCTGACCTCCAGTAAGCCTTTGATCATTTGAAAGGAATGTGTGGGTGTGCCAGTGGGGGGGGGCCAGGGTGGGGGGGGGTATAACCTTTAGATACCTTTTTTTTCTTTCCAGTTACTAAAGGGATGTCGGGATGAGATGCCACCCACCCCCAACCCCCCCCCTTCCCTGAATTCTGTCCAATAGCTTGTCTCACCATACTATACAAAGCAGTTTGGAGTTGTCCTTGAAACAATGAGGAAAAGAAAGGGGAGTTTAAATTGTGAAACCAGACTACACCCCCTCAAAACCAGAATTCTTTGGCCCCAAAACAATCATGCCCCTTTGTGTGGGACAGCTAGTGATATGTGACTCATCTTAACCTGGGTGTTTTTAGGCGGTGATTTTTTTTTTTAAGAAAAGAATGAAAGAAAATGTTTAAAACAGATACTACTTCCTAAACATTTCTATATAGGGAAAGAATGACCCAGAAGGGTATTCAGAATGTAGGGAATGCTGCTGTCATAAGAAAATAAGCTTGATGCAATAGGGATAATCTAGGAAAATGTGTCCAGAACATCCAATATAGATTAAAACAGTCGGTTTAGCACTCTAAAAGGTGGCTGGAAATAATTTCCCAGATGTCTTTGATAAAGATTATATACTGGCAATACCATTGTGCGCTACAATTTTAGTTCTATTGTTCATAGTATTGTAGATTTAAATCTGGAAGATACCTCAGAGGACATCTAGTTCAACTCTTTCATTTTTTATGGATAAGGAAACTGAGGTAGGTTAAGTGACTTGACTCAAGTCATGCAGACTTTAAACTTTAGCAGCAAACCATGCATATGCATCAAGAAACTACAATTTAAGGGAGGAAATTTCTAGATTTTGATTTTTACTTTAGAAAATGGGGGAGATGGGACTTGACATTTTCAGCCTGCAAAGCATCAGACAAAGGATTTTGTATTTGCCCAAATTAGCTCAGTTTTGAAAATAGCCCACTAACATATTTATCATGTTGGCAACTAGCCTCTTTTCTTAGAAATCTCTCAGAAATCTTTTCTCTAGTACTCCACCCTTTCCCTTTTTGGAGATATTTCATAAAATAGCCTTGAGGTCATTTTAATATGAAAGCCCAAATGAACCCCAGAGGTAGACATGGCATGGAAAAAATAAGCAGAGAAAGAGTGAGGGTGTCCCCTCCAAACCCAAGACTGTGTGGGAGGTGATGATATAAGCAGGGAGTACACTGTCCATGTGTAAGTAGAGGGAGTGTGTAAATGAGACAGATGTGAACCATCACGGAACTGAAAACAGGGACCCACTTGAGTAGTGCAATACACCATTCTCATACACCTCCCAAAGGGTGCTGTGAATGTAAGGGTAGAGAACATTGAGGGGGCCTAGGGTCAGAAAAAAAGAATTTCAAAAGAATAGAGGCATCTGGGTCCTTGGATGTCTTTTGAACTGTAATATGAAGGCTCCAAAGAGGTCTCCCAATTTGGATGCAGCAAGCAGAGAGTTGGTTCTGCCTTATATTTCCTTCTCCTCTATACTTCCACAGTTCTGCCACCTTAGTGCAGGTACTCATTACCACCTACATGGACTACTATAATGATGTCCTAATAGTTTTTCATACTGCCACTCTTTGTCCTCTTCCATCTAGGAAGGAAGGAAGGAAGGAAGGAAGGAAGGAAGGAAGGAAGGAAGGAAGGAAAGAAGGAAGGAAGCAAGCAAAAAAGCATTTATGAAGAGCCTACTATATGCCAGGCACTGGGCTAAGCACTTTTATAAATATTATCTCATTTGTTCCTCACAACAACTCAATGATGTTGGTGCTATTATTATCCCCATTTTATAACTAAGGAAAATGAGGTAGACAGTGATTTACCCACTGTCACAAAGCTAGTTAGTATCTGAGACCAGATCTGAATTCAGGTCTTCTTTATTGCTCTGTGACTCTTAGCTGCTTCAAGGTAACTTCCAAAATAATTTTTCTTATGCATACATAAATTTGATATCACTCCTCAAAAATCACCCCTTAAAAATGGCTCCCTTCACTTTTCTCCATCACTTTTCTGATATTCAAAACATTCCACAACCTGGTGCAATCTGATATTATCTCATATTACTCCTTATCCCGGACTCTACACACTAACCTGAATGTTCTCCCTATCCACTGCATGTTCATGCCTTATGATTTTTCTCAGGCTGCTTCCTATATCTGGAGCACCTTCCCTCTTTTAAGATGTCATCTCTTCTGGAGAGACTTGCTTTATTCCTTAGTTTTATAATAACCTTCCCTCTCAGAGCTTTCTTAGATAATTCTTAAAGGGACTTAGGCTACACACACATACGCACATTTATATATGTTATAATCATTTGTTTCTTCTTTTACTAGACTGCTTAGTGCTTGAGGGCAGGAATCACTTGTCTTTTACTTTATCAATTACCTTTCTTTTATCATTTCTTAACTTCGCAAAGCACCTAGCACAGTGCTGTGGGCATGCAGTAGGCAGATAAATATGTGTGGTCTACACACACACACACACACACACACACACACATATGTATCTGAATTGACTTTAGTTAATGTCATCTAACAAAAATAATGATATATGTGTGAGATATGTATCTGAACTGACTTTAGTTAAGCTCATCTAACAATAATAATGGTAACCAGCAACTTTGGCCTACTCTGATACCTCATCATGGCATGGAGGTAACCCTATTTCTTGAAGACCATTTCTATAGCCTTTCTTTCTGTCTTTAATCTCCTTGGGGTACAAACCTAATAGGAAGATCTCTGAGTCAAAGAGTATGTGCATTTTAGTCACTTTTTTCATAATGCCAAATTATTTTCCAGAATAAGTGGGCTGATTCATAGTTCTGCCAATGTCATATTAGACCCTGTGGATAATTTCTCTAAGGTCACCTGGCAAAACTATGGTGACATTCAAATTAAAGTTTGAGTTTCTCACCTCCTAATCTGTCATCTTAATGATTAGACTAGGACAGGCAAAGTTGCCTGACCTTACACTTCCATCAGTATTTCATCTCTGTGATAAAAAGGATCTAAGATCACTGTATTAATGAGAATATTTTCCTCATTCAACAGATGATAAGAATGCTATTAAACCTCATATTCAGCAGAATAGGGACCCATGTGAAAGTACTAAATACTTCACAGAGTTGTAGAAATAACTCCAGGTGTTTATTAAACAAAAACAGAGGGAGAAAAATACCCTGAATCTAAAGGTCAAGAAGCTAGACTGGTTCATGTTTGCCTTCTCTGTCTTTCTGAAAACTAATTAAGGTACAAAACAGATCTCCTAGTGAAATAGTTTTGAAAGTGGTTTTAGCACGTTTGATGTGTGTCTAAGCAAAAAAAAAAAAAAACATTTCCTCTGCCTGCTGGCTAGTGGGTGCTTGGATATGCAAAAAGGATGAGGTTACAGGTGAAAGGTACTTCCCCAGCACCTCCTAACCTGTGTTTCTAACCGCTGGGCTATTTCCTCTACTTTTGGAGCAGCATTAAGAATGAACACCGGGCTTCTGTGCTTAATACAATATCCTGTGTCGGTTTTTTATCTCTGTTGTAAGGAAAGATAAAAACTTGAGAACTATATATCATTACAGGTGGTTTTAAAAGCAAGGTTTGTTTTAAGGTTGGCCCTATGCAGAAATAAAAGAAGTTTGTCCTGGGGTCCTCCTTCTTCCCATTTTCAACTCTTGGCCTGGTCCCTCTCTTACTCAGTTCTCTCATCCTGGCCTCAGTTTATTCACACTAAGGTGATGGGAATTTCAAGAAGGATTTTTTCCCAGATGAATATTCATTTTAGAAAAAAGACCTTATGGGAAGGAAAAAGGCTAACACAAAATTATATTTAATCTTAGCTAAGGAAGATGTTTTTGAGTAGGGAATAGGGTGATGAGGGGCTAGCTTTAAAGTGCAGGATTCCCTAATGATCTTAAACTTAAAACTATTTCTAATTTCAATGAAATTATTGCTAAAATAGCGTTCTTCTTCTGCCATAAATAATATGCTGATCATTGCATCCTGACATGGTATTGTAAAAAAAGATATATGAAAAAAATGGGTTTTCCTGAATTTTTTAAAGGAAATTAAAATACAAAGAAGTCCAAAGTCCCACCATTTTGAAATCATTTGGATGCCAATCACAGTGACAGCCTACCCGAAGCTATCTTGCTTATCACCTTGCTTAACTTTAGCAGATGCTGGAAAGTCTGAAACTAAATGTGAAAATGGATGCTTTCTCTTAAGACCATGAAAACCAATATTCTTATGAAAATACAGTGAGAAAGCTCATTTCAGGTTCTCCGTTCATGTTGAAATTGAGCTTCAAATTCAAAACATACCAACTTCTTATTCTCACTGGTCTTTCCATTTACTTCATTTCATCAGAAGTAATTAAATAGGAAGAAGAAAACTTTCTGTAGTTATTTTAAAGACTATTACTAATCCTGTATGAGAACTCATTCTTAAAAGATATCACTAATAGTAATTGACTGCAAATACTAATTGAAAATTGCAAAGCACTTGATACATGTATCTTCTTTGGAGCTCCCAACAATCATGTGTGGTCCTTACTGCTGGAATTATTATTCCCATTTTACAGATTAGGAAAGCAACAAAAATTGGAAACCTTCAGAAACTTAACCATGGTCGCAAAGCTGGTAAGTGTGAGTCTAGGGATGCGAGTTCAAGTCTTCCACATTCCCAGCCCAACACTGTCTCCTATGGCACTGCCTTCCAAATTCCAAGTTCTGCTTATATGCAAAAGTTTTTGATCTGCCTCTGATATAGAGACCAAATATCTCAAGAGGCAGATATAATATAGTGAAATGGTCCTGACATAGGAATCAGTCTCAATGCTATTCTAGTTAACTATTTATGTGACTTTGAGAATACCAATTGCATTTTCCAGATCATTTGTAAAATGTGTTTGTGCATTCCTTAGAGGCTTTACATACTGTCCCCTTTAATTAAGACTAAAACAAACTCTGGGTTCTAACTAAATGGCTTACTAACTTGATAATTTTTTTCTTACCTCTGAAATAGAGCCTGTGTGCCTGCTTCAGCTTTCCTTTTTCTGTTGATGATATCATCATTCCAGTCACCCAGGCTTAAATCCTAAACCACTATTCCTTCTCCTTCACTATCTATCCACCATCCAAATACTTGACATGTCATGTTAATTTTCCCTATATAGAATTATTCACATTTCTCTCTTGTTTGGGCCCTTATCACCACTCACCTGGACTATTATTAAAACATTATAGAAAACTAGTTTTCCTATGTCCAGCCTCTAATGTATTTAATCCCTTGCTTAATAGTACTTCCTAATGTCATCTGATCGTCAAGTACTTTAAGTAGCTCCCTATTATCTAAAAATAGAAGATAATCTTAGCCTGGCATGCAAGGTCCCCCATGTGGTTTCAACCTACCTTCCATCTTTACCTCATGCTACTTAATATATTCTATGTTCTAGCCCAATTAGATAACTCTCAATCCCCTATTCTCATTGAACTCAGTTTAGTGTTAGAATTATTGGTCATGCTGCAATGGATCTCCCCTTCTCCCCCATGTCTGAACTTTAAGGGGAAGGAGACAATTGAGTCACTGCTTCCTTCATTTTTCTTTTATTTTTCTGCTGAAAGGGTTCTCTCTCTCCCCTCAAAAATTTTTCCTTCTTGAATCATAGTTTTTTTTTCATATGTATCATCTCTCCAAAAGATTACAAAGCCCTCACAGGTTATATTTCATCTTTATATCTTTAGTACCATGTTTAATTTCTATTGAACAGGAAGATGTTATATATACACATGAGAAAAGAAAAAAAAACCCAAAACACAAAAATGTCCATATCTTGTAAAATATATAAGCATTCTGCCACTAAATACGTGTTTTCCTGATATCATTCACTCTTTTATCTGTAGAAAGCTTTTTACAAATCTCAAGTTGAACCTTATATATTCACATTATGCCAGCATAGAATTTTAGAGCTTAAAGTGACCTTAAAAATTATCAAGTACCAGCTTAAATCCATTAAATAGGACAAGATAGTTAAAAGTGATAAGGTCCAGTCTGATAAGGCTGTGTAAAACCAACATGCTTTTTGGGAAGCTGGTAGAACTGTGGATTGGTACAATCTTTTCCAGGAGTATGAAACAATGAGAACAACAAAATGGGTTCAGACCTTTTGACTCAGTGATTGCATTACTGGGATTCTACTATAAGGATCTTATTGACAAGGGTGAAAAAATAAAGATTTGTTTGTACAAAAATATTCCTGTCAATATTATTCCAAATTTGGAAAAAATATTTGCAACAATTGAGGAATTATTGGGCGGAAAGTATGGTATATGAATATATGGCATGCTATTATACTATAAGAAATGATAAATATGAAGAATACAAATAAATATGGGAAGACTCACAGGAGGTGAAACATAAGGAAGAAAACAAACAAAAAAACACACACTAGTAATAACTTTTATTATTAGTCAGTCATTTTTCAATTGTGTCCAGCTCTTTGTGACCTTATTTGGTGTTTTCTTGGCAAAAGTACTAGAATGGTTTGCCATTTCTTTCTCAAACTCATTTTACAGATGAGGGAACTGAGGCAAACAGGATTAAATGACTTGCCCACAGTCTCACAGCTAGTAAGTGTCTGAGGCCAGATTTGAACTCAGTAAAATGAATCTTCCTGACTCCAGTCCTGGCGCCCTATGCACTGTGCCACCTAGGAGCTGCTTTATTAATAATAATAAAAATAAAATCCAGAAAACATATAGAAAAAAATTCAAAACAGTACCATTTTGTTACTTTTTAAAAATAACTAGTTCTTTAAAAAAACTTTTAGCATTTCATATACATCTTTTTTATTTTGCACACTTGTGTATGTATATTTATTTATTGTTGAGTTTATAATAATTTTATAAAAGAGTATAGGATCTGATCCATTTAGTTTATAGTTGAAACTAAGATCCAGAGAAAGGAAATTATTTTCCCAAGGTTACACAGTGCACGGCAGATACAGTGCTAGACCTGTAAACTAGATGTGGAGTTGGAGGGCCTGGGTTCAAACCTTCCTTTTGCCACTTACTGTGTGAGTTTGAGCAAATCACTTAAACCCACTGAGCCTCAGTTTCCTTTTCTGTCAAATGGACATGACAATGCATTTGTACTACCAGCACGGCATTTAGAATACTGATCCTCAAAATCAGGAAAACCTGAATTCAAATTTGGCCTCAGTCAATTACTAATTATATAACCCAGACCCGTTGCTTAACCTCTGTCTGCCTCAATTTCCTCATCTGGAAAATGGGGTTAATGATAGCACCTACTCCTCAGGGTTGTTATGAGGATCTAAGGAGATAATATTTGATAAGTGCTTTGCAAACCTCAAAGTACTATAGAAATTGTAGACATTATTATGGGTAACTATTACCCCCATAGGGTTGTCTCACCACACTGTACAAAGCAGTTTGGAGCTGTCCTTGAAACAATCAGGGAAAGAAAGGGGATTTTAGGTTGTGAAACTATAAGCTATAAGGATCAAATAAAATAATTTACAATGAAGCATTTTACAAACTCTGAAGTTTATAAAAGAATATACATGTGAACTATAGATCCCAGATCTCCTAATTCCTAGTCCAGAGTTCTTTTTTCTTCTTCAGGTTTATCTATCCACTGAGCTTACATATAAAAATGAATTCATTGATTAACCATATCCTACATTTTAGCAACAATGCATTTTTTTTTGTTTCTTCTGGCCCTAGATCAAGTTCTTTCTATGAGATAGCCTTTCCTCCAAATGTATTCATAAGTTTTTTTCAGTCCATCAGTCTTTTATTTCCTTTTTTCTCACCCATTGAAACTACATTCACTTCTTTTCATCTTCCTCCTGAAAACTCCTAGGGTACCCTGTTTGTGCCACTTATATGGCACTTATATTTAATGACTTATGTTGAGGGTGTGCCCAGCAAGAGGCTGGCAATGCCTTCCTGATCCCTCCCATGTCTCCTTTACAATGCTTTGATCCCTTGAGGAGGTTAATGCTTTGATAAGGTATGAGCTCATCTTGTTCTGGGTACCCTTCCTTCCCCATTTGACAACCATATTAAGGGTAATTGATTTGACACAGGCCAGGTCATCCACCTGAGCTACCCCTATAGACTTGGCCTTTAAAAAGTGGGGTAGAGCTCTGGAATCTAGAGCCTGTGTGCTGAGAATTGATACACTCAGAAGGAAAAGGGCTGACATGGAGATTTGGACTGGTTTCCTGAAGAGAAGAACTGCACACCCACAAGGCCTATCTAGTGAACCACGTGGCCCCAGAGTTGGCAGCAGGCAAAGGCGACTGGGCATTGGGAAGAATTCCTGGGCCCAGTCAGGAGCTGCAGGAATGCAATCCATCTGCAGCGGCAGCAATAAAAGCCTTCCTAGACCAACGCGGAGGGAGCTAGAGTGAAAGAATGGCACAGGACTGAGAGACTGAGGGGGAGTGATCTTCCTCCCTCCCACCTCTCCCCCCACCTGCCAAACCTGCTCATCATCTTCATAGTGACTTCTAGTCCATCAATTCCTATTATCTCCTACTGGCTCCAGAATCAAATTCACAGATTCTAACTCTATAGCCAGGCATTTTAATAATACTCAGTCTTTGAGTTTACAATCCCTTGCCCTCTTGTCATTCTGCTGTCCTTGCCCTGAAAATATCTAACTTTGGCACACTGCACTATGTTGACTAAGGTCCACTATAAACTTCTCTGATAGAGGAATTATAAGAGAGTGGGTAGAATGCTGGATGGGGAAACAGGAAGTTTTGTTGTTGTTGAGTCATTTTTCAGTCATGTCTTACTCTTCATGATCTCATTTGGGGTTTTCTTGGCAAAAATACTGGAGTGGTTTGCCATTTCCTTTTCCAACTCATTTTACAGATGAACAACTGAGGCAAATAGGGCTAAGTGACTTGCTCAGAGTCACGTAGATAATAAGTGTCTGAGGCCAGATTTGAACTCTGGAACTCTGGATTTGAACTTCCTGATTCCAAGTGAGTGCTGTATTTATTGCCACCTAGTTGCTCTGTGGAAATAGGAAAATCTGGTTCAAATCCCATCTGACACTAACTAGGTCTATGGCATTGGGCAAGTCACAACCTCTCTGAGCCTCAGTTTCCTCATCTGTAATAATAGAGAATGGGACTTGATGACCTCTGCCTTCCCTTTCCACTCCAATGAACCTCTAAGAGGCAAACAAAATGACAGAAGTACTTACATTGAATCTCAGTCATACTCCTCACAGTAACTTTCTAAATCATCTCTCCTTTCCTTAAGCCCCTGACTCCAGCCTCTTCTCTTTCTTAGCAGAACCTCACCTTTCATTTTCTTGATATAAACCAAGCATCTTAGGGACCCCAAGAAATAAATGCATGACAGTGGTCATGGCTGTGGCGGCATCCACAGGCAGGACCTGGGGGGTTTAGGAACAGCAAGTGTGGCACCTAATGCATAATGACATTTGGAGGAAAAAAAGAGAAAGAAAAATTTTGCAATTAGTATCAGAGACTAGAATCCTAGGCTTGGTCCCAGTAGCCATGTCTCCATTCTCTAAGACAAAGAATTCTGATGGAGGTGTCTGGAACAGACTAATTTTAATTCTTAATTTTAGAATTAAATTAATTAAGAATTCTCAATTCTTTAATTCTTTTAATGCTAAAGATGGTCACTTCTCAGGATCAAAGAAAGGACAGTAAAGATTTAACTATTTACTTTGGTGCCTATAGATAACATTCCCTTCCCAAATGGTTTTCTCTATTTCTTAAGCTGTGCTTATTCCCTGATTATGTTCTCTATAAGCTGTGCCGGTCATAAGTGAGCCATGACTCATGTCTGTTAATTAACTGTGTTCAGGGAGCGTCCTCAGTGGATGCCAGTGACTAGTTTGGCATTCATCAATATACAGAACTGAATAGGTCAGAGGCTAATCTTTTTTTTTTCCCTACTACGAGGTTGAACCAATTGAGATGAGAATTTTATGGTTTTGATTTTATTAGTAAATCTCATAAGCTCCTAACAAGCACAGAGAGATGAACCACATGGATTGGGATCATGTGCCCCTCAGCTAATGGAGTCATTTATGAGACAGATTCAAATGGTTTAGAAAATAGTTATCTCAGGGAAATATTAGCCTTAGTAAAAAAAAAAAAATGAGTAGAGGTATGGACCAAAGGAAGGTCACACCTAATGGTCCACCCAGTGGGAGGGGGAAGGTGTTGTCTGGGAAGAGTAGCCATTCTCTCTTTAGAAGCTACTTGAAGTTTTGATGGTGTGAGGAGAACAACTGCCTCTTCTTTCTGAGATATATCTATCTATCTAATCAATTCTATGGGGTGTTTTCACCAGATACATGCCATGAAATTCCTATTAAGGAACTCCTCCTAAGAGGGAGAATGTTGGAATCACTCCAAGACGCCCATAACTGTACTGTAACCATTTTTAAGATGAATTTTTAGGTATGCAAAGTAGAAAGGGAAGTATTTACTAATGCCAACAAAATCCTCTTTTCCCTCCCTAAGGAATTCATGCTTGTAGTAAATAGACTTTCCAGAATACTCTTAATTAAATCAAACAAATCTAAAAAGAAGAAACCCCAGTTTAAGCAACAGAGACAATCTCCTTCATTAGTTCAACTTCCTTTGACATTTAGTATACATAGGTTGTTTAAAGTATGGTGGTTTCAGATAAGAAGATGACTTGGGCCCAAAACTGAGGAAAGAAAAAAAAAGAACAGGTTGGATTGCACTGGGAGAATTACACAGTACTTCTAACAGTCTCAAGTTGTTCAATTTCACAAGACCTATCTTTTTAATATGATTTTTTTTTCCTGGTGATGCTGTAGAATCAAAGTGTTGGAGGACTGAAGGAACAGTGGAAAAGTTCATGGTGAGCAAAAGTGGATTGTACCATCTTTCCAATGATGATTTAACTGCAAGAAATGCCATGAAGAATATTCACACAGAATTGTATGATCAGAAAAGGAGGTGGGCTGATCATGCAGAAGAGAGAGGGATAGCAATGGAACAGTCCCAGGGAGGTCACGGTAACCACAAAACATAGAAAGACCCAGAGAGTCTTTCTGCTGTGCACTGAGCAAATCCTTCTGTTTAGGATGTTTGGGAAAACATGTGTAAGAACTATACCAGATGAAGTATGAATGGATTGCCATGTTCGCCAATGAAGAGAATTACCACAGTGGATGATGAATCACAAATCCATTGAAATATATGGGTAATATCTGGATCTATCCTGCTACTTTATCCATCCTTCATGCATCCTACATTCCAGTTCAACTTTTCTCCTAATTCTTCCTCAGTTTCTGTTTTGTTTTGTTTTGTTTTTTTCTGTCTCTGCTCTTTCCCCAAGGTCGTACACCATGCTGGTAAAGCATCTTTTCCACCAAAGAATTTACATTCTGTTAGAGGGAACATGGAAGAGATTTAAAATACACATGAAGCAAATATAAATTAATTTGAGTGGGGAGAGAACCAAAGATTGAGGTTGAGTGGGCATGGGAGGAGAGCAATCAATAAAGATATCCTTTTTTTATTGAGCCTTGAAAGGATCTAGAGAATCCTAAAGACAGAGGGGAGGAGGGAGGACATTCTAGACTTCAGAGCTGGAAGATAAAACACTATATATGGGTGGAGAGGGGTGGTAAAAGGGAGGGGAATCTCTGGATTGAGATCATTCTCTTTCTCAAGGGTCCAGCTCGGTTGCTTCCCACTCTGTGAATCTGTTCTGATTTCCCTGCAGCTAAAAGTAATCATTCACTCCTCAAAATTTTTTATAATTTTTCTTTTGGATTGTCCTTCTGCTCTTAGCACATTCTGCCTCGAAGTACACTTGTACATGTGTTGTCCTTCCAATTGGATCACAAGCTTTCTGAGAGTAAGGACCATATCATTTTTTTTTCATCTTCATAATTATATCACCTGGCACAACAACAGACTTTAAGCTTTGATAGCTTTAACATGCACTGAGACTTTGGGGATGTCTTGCATAGTAGAGAGTTAATAAATGTTTATTGAATTGAAAGGAACTGAATAACCTATGGAGATGAAGAATAGATCGTTGTACTCCTATAAAGTTGTGAGCATAATGAGATTACCTCACGATTCCTACACATTAATCTCTTCCTTAGGCATTGTTGGCGCTTACTATTTTAACAACATTCAGGCAGCACTATATTGCTGACTCATCTTAATAAGCAGATAATTTGGCATCAAATAAAACTATTAAAGGCAAGGCTAACAAAGTCATGCTTTGATTTCAGTGTTGAAAATTGCATTACCTATAAACCTTTCAGGAATGAACTAATCTCTAAAGTGTAATTCAGAGGAGAGCTAATTAGTCTAGTTGGTTTTTCTTCCAATAGGCAGCATCAATTAGGCTATGCTCAAATCCTATGAGCTTTTGTAAATGTACCCATTTTCAGTAGAAGACATTTTATCAGTTTGGATTTTGGTCTACATTTAGAGATGAAAGGAAACAGGATTCCATTCCGTAAATAGGTAGCATCCATGCCTCACCCATAAAACCGGGGGTGAATGGAAAGAAAAAGAGGGGAATGAAATAGAGAAAACTGAGTCTGAAGAATTTACAAAGAGTTTGAACACGAGGGAATAGGTCGGGAAACAGTAACCTGCTTGTCGCAGTCTGTCAGTTCTCTCTCTACAGCTGCTTGGGGGTGGGGAAGTGTAAAACACCCCAGAATTAAAGAGATAGAAAACAAATTAAATGCCGACTTCCGGTAGACAGGTGGGGAAGGAGACTGAAGATCTGGAAGCAGAAACGAGGCCATCTGGAAGCATTCTGCTTACCTTGTCTTTGAGAAAGAAAAGCAGATCCCTCTGAGCAACACTGCAAGTCTTATTCATTCATTAAGTGCTTATTAAGTGCCTACCATGGCCAAATCACTGTGTTAGATTGCGGGGATACAAAAAAGTGGACAAGAAAGGGGAAAAAAAGGCCTTCCTTCAGGGTGTTTATATTCTGCTAAAGGAGAGGGCATTCTAGGCACAATCTGCATAAAGGCAGACGCTGGGAGCTGAAATATCAGTGGGGGGGGCGTTGGGGAGAGGAGGGGAGAAGGCAAGATGAACACCAAGAGACCAGTTTAAAGGTAGTGCTGAGGGAATTTTATTTTACGCTAGATGCAATAGGCAACCACTGAGTATTTTTGAGTAGAATACAATTGATTACAATTACAATTCTACAATTGAGTAGAATACAATTGAGTAGATACAATTGATTGTATACAATCAATAAATTGATACAATATTTATCTTGCTAATTGATACAATCCAACCTGTGCCCTAGAAAGATTATTTTGGCAACTGTGTAGAAGACAGATCATAAAAGTGAGAGGCTGGAAGAAGGTGGACCAACCAGGAAGGATTGGCAATAATCCAGGTTAGAGGTGAGTGTCCTTAAAGGCTGGGAGGGCAGTCTTGTGAGTAGAGAGACAGGGTTGAAAGTCAGAGATGTGGAAGCTAGAGATTGTGAAAGGAGAATTGACAATACTTGGCAACTGATTGGGATATGTGGGATGAGGGACAGGGAAGAGCCAGTGTTGTGAAACTGGGTGAGTGGAAGCACATTGGTGCCCTCAAAGGAAATAGGGTGTTAGAGAGGAGCATTGATCACATGGGAGCCAGTAAGACCACGGGGAGAAAGAGTGGTCCTCTTTCCTGGTCCTGGTCCTAGCTAAGTCCTGTAAAGGAGACTGAAAAGAAATGGTCAGACAAGTAGAATTAGAAGAAAAGTACTGTCGTGAAAACCAAGAGAGGAGACAATAATTAGAAGAAAGTCATGATCCAAGTGGGTCAAATACTTCAGAGAAGTTAAAGGACTAAGAAAAGGCTACCAGATTCAGTAATGAAAGGATTAGAGTGAAGTTGGAATAGGGCAGGGGTTTAGAAGCAATGGGTATTCAACTTCCAGGGTTTTGTTTTGCCTGCCATAGTGGGGTGGGAATGTAAGAAATGGGTTATGTTACTAGCTGTGTGACCTTGGGCAAGTCACTTAACCCCATTGCCTACAAAAAAAAAAGAAGTAAATTTTTTAAAAAAAGAAAGAAATGAGCTATGTAATAGGAGTGTCGTTGTTTCTCCTTAGTTCTCAAAGACGACCATGATGTCAGGCAGGAGATGTCATCACTTACAAGTGAATTGGATTTAAGTGAGGAAGGGCTGTGCAAGGTCACTAGCCTCACTTTCTCCTCTGGAGCCATCTGGGTCCAATGCCAAGATATAGATCAGGATGACTAGAGATGGCCCTCTATAGTAGGAATGTGAACCTGTTTCTATTTATTTCTATAATTCTCCTCAAAGTTTTGTATACATCTGCAAAGTTTCTAATCGACTTTAAAGATAGTAGGTATGGAACAAAGCAGAAGAAACAATTGGATGAGGAGCCCTGAACCGTGAGACTTAATTTGATGATGAAGATTGTATTTGTTGTTGTTGTTATTTTTGAGTCATGCCTGGCTACTCATGACCTCATTTGGGGTTTTCTTGGCAAAGATACTGCAGTGGTTTGCCATTTCCTTCTCCAGCTCATTTTATAGATGAGGAAATTGGGCATGTTACTCAACCCTGTTTGCCTCAAAGTCACACAGCTAGTAAGTGTCTGAGGCCATATTTGTACTCAGATCTTTTTCACTTCAGGTCTGGCACTCTATCTACTGGGCCACCTAGGTGTACTAGATGGAGATGTACCTGGACTAAACTAAGACTGTCACTATCACCTACACAGGGGAAGTTACATAGGGGAACCCACAAGAGATAAATGACATCCAGCAATTCTGAAAGCCTGAGAAGAACAGGAAGCATGGTGAATACCATAGTATGCCCTCTATGGAAAGATGAAACAAAGCAAATGGGGAGTTGGGGTGATACAGAGACCCCTGTTATGGGATTTAGAAGATGAAGAAGAATATCAACCATTTTAATATATTTAAGAGGGCTTCTACATCAATTTCATTTTAACATAGGAAGAAATAATACACTTTTTTAAAATGAACCTAGGGTTTTCTCTCAACAGTAGCTCAACTTTTTGATACTAACATAACTACTTGGTGGCACTGGCCAAAAAAAAAAAAGTTTACAGAGAGATCTATCAATCATTCATTATGTGTCAGGTACTGTTAAATTCTTGGAGTTCAAACAGAAGCAAACAAGCTATCCCTTGCCTTCAAGGAGCTTAAATTCTAATAGAGGAAGACAACACACAAAGGGGAAAGGGAGCAACAGGCTTGAAATGGAGTGGTTTGGAAATGGTGGCCAAGAAGTGAGGTGGAGGCCTTAATTCTGGGAAAGACAAAAGCTCACCTACCTGAGCCTCTCATTCCAGGAATGAGGTACAAGGTTCCAGAGGTGGGAGGAGGGGGACATTGCCAAGAAGAGGTGGCGGGGGGGAAGATGGGGATGATGACCAGAGTGTAGGCAATGTGATTTGGGAATATATTTCTGTTGTGTGGCTATGAGTCAATGTATACTACAGTCTCTGAATAATTGGAGGTTGAAGTTTACCTGAAGGTCAGTAGAGAGGCTCATGGTGAGTGTAGATAGGCATCAATCCATTATAAATGTGAAGTCATACCCAAGAAGCAGTATAAATGAAAGATTGTCATCAGAGAAATAACTGGGGAAGAGGGGGAATAGATGGGCCAGTCACATGGTAAGATTAGGGGACAATCAATGGACAGTCTAAGGATCTCTGATATTATTCACACAATATCAAGGGAACAAGGCGCAGGCTTTCATTATTCTAGGCAGAACCCCAGTGGTAGATTTATTGGAGGACATAGACAGAAAGACAGATTTGGAAAGGTTGCAATCTGCAATGAGGTATCAGCTCCATTAGTGCATTGGATTTTTGTCCTCAGTGACTCAGGGTTTCCGTTTGCAGATTTGTAAGAGAAGGAGGTAGCCCTTTTAAACATTAGCCCAGACCTTTATCTGGCCTGGAGTGAGTAGGGTTTAATGCTAGAGCACTGGCAAGGGGAGAAGGTAGGGTACGGGAGATAATTCCTAATTATGACTGTCTCTGGAAGATTCTGTTCCTTTAGCTTGTTCTACAATCAAGAAGAGCCTTCTGGGTCTGGGTTTTGAAAGGAGGGTGTATTTTAAATAAACACTCATTTATATTCCTGTCATTCTCAACAATCTCCACAAAATGGGTAGCAAGTTTAAAGAAAAGAAAACTTCACATTCCCCATAATTATTCATTGATGTCTTTCATTAACCATGATAGTATAAATGGGCATCTTCCTAGTTAGACTGCTAAATGTATATTAAAAAGTGCTGTTGAGGTGCACGAAATTACCTTTCCCACTCCATTGTAAGCGGGATGCATCCCGCACTCCCATCAGTGCAGATAAGGTGCACAAAATTATCTTTCCAACTACAGCTGTGTCACCTGAATGCAATTAACACCTTACTAAATGTTTGACCATTTCTGCAGGTTATAAATTAGTCATGGCCCAGCTCCCCAAGCGACTCTCTCTTCTTCCATATAGTATTTGACATTCCCCCTCTTTGTGCACTGTGGAAAATGCTGAAAACAGTTCAATAAATTGTTTAAAGCATTGCAATTAAGCGGAATAATATTATTTGTCTGCACTTTTCCCATTGTTGAGGTTCTCTGGGGTTGGAGAGCAATCAATTAAAATGCCTTTTTGTGAATTTGTGAATTCAAGCTTCCTTGTGGTCTCATATAAAGCTCCAAGCCAGTAGACCCATTATTTGGTTACAGATGTCTGCTCAGGTTCTGTTTTTTGTTTTTTGGGGTTTTCTTCTACTAAATTGTCATTGTGAGTCAGCTAGGTGGTGCAGTGGATTGAGCACTGGAATTGGAGTCAGGAAGACCTGAGTTTAAATCCTGTCTGAGACACTAACTAAGTGGGTGACCCTGGGTAGTTCCTTATCTCTGCTTCAGTTCCCTCATCTGTAAAATGGGGATAACAATAGCACCTATCTCCCAGAGTTGTTGTGAAGGTAAAATAATATTTGTAAAGTATTTTGCAAGCCTTAAAGTGTTACAGAAATCCCAGCTATTGTTCTATTATTAAACCATGCATTTTCAGACTCACTTTCCCCCAAAATAATAATGATATGTATACAATGCTTTACAGACTACAAATTGCTTTAAATCCATGGTCTCATTTACCCTTACAACAACACTGTGAAGTAGGTAGTACAGATCCTATACTCATTTTTCAGATGAGAAGACTGAGACTCAGAGATTGAGTGATTTGTCCATGGTCATACAACTAGTGTCAGCAATATGATTAGAACCCAAACGCAGCACTCTATTTACTACACCAGTTCTTAATCTTTTCTTGTGTTCTGGATCTTTTTGGCAGCCTGGTGAAGTCTATATAACCTTTTCTCAGAATAACATTTAAAAATAATTGAAGGAAATTCCAAATTTTGGCTAGAAGTTGGGGACTATAAATATTGTGTATATATATATATATATATTTATTTATATATATATACACACACACATATGTACACATATGTTTATTTCCATATATATTGAAATATATGTATATATACATATATTTCCAATCGAAGTTCATGAATCTCCTTACATCTATCTTTAGCCCCTTTAGGGAGCCATGGACCTCTGGGAAAGAACCCTTACACTTATACCATTCTGCCTCATTTTATCCAAAGACCTCATTTTACAGAAATGAAACTCAGGACCACAAAAGTCAACTGACTTAACCATGGACACATGTAGCTGGTGCCTTAGGGAGGATTTGAATGCAAGTCTTCTTGATTCCAAAGCTAATGCTTTTTTTTCCCCCCACTATCATATCACCTGTCTTGGTAAACTGAAAATTTTGATAAAATGGAAATCCTAAAGGCAGAAAATAATCTGCCACCAGTTCTGTATGCAACTTTAAGGTGAACAGGAAAGAGGCCTTGCACTTGAGGGCGGAGGGGTAAACAGAAATAAGATTAATCAAAATGTGGAGAAGCGGTATGGTGTGCTGATTAGAAGGCTAATCTTGGAATCAGGAAGACCAGGGTTCAAGTTTTTCATCTGAAATATACTAGCTGGGTGACTATAAATGAGTCACTTAACTTCTCATTGCCGTAGGTAACTCCCTAAATTTGTAAGTAATAGACCAGTTGATTATCTGTTATGATGGAGAGTTTTCCACCAATGAAAATGCAGGCCTGGGCCAAAAAAAAATTCTAAAAATTAAAGTGTGAAATTACATTTTAAAACAGGCACCTGTTCCTTTCCTATCCTCTACTGGGAGTGAGCATCATATCAAATCAAGACTACCATTGCAACCAGGAAAGGGCTTGTCATTTGGCTGCTCAATGAATCAATTCAGCCTCCTCAGACACCATTCTCCTATATGTGTAAATCTCTCTTTATTATACAAAGGTCCTTGAGGGAAGATAATGTCTCACTTTCCTATCTGTATTCCCAGGGTTTAGCTTAGTGCTTGGCACATATTAAATGCTTAATAAATAGTTCTTCATTCATTCATGACAATTTTCTCTTAAGTCATATGATGTATCTAGAGGTTACAACCATTTAAGCATTCAAATTCTCTCATTTAAAAAAAAGTCTTTGTGCATTCACGCTTTTTTTTTAATTAGCTATAATGAAGGAACTTCTTTTTGAAGTAATTAGCTGAGGATCAGGCTCTCTTTCATTCCTTTTAGGATTTGACACTGTTACCTTCATTTGCCCTACCAAACTTGAGTACGTGTTTTAAATGGCCAAAGCAGGACACAGCCTGCTGATTGAGTATTTGTAACATCGTCATTTCCACCAGGGGAAATAGAGAAGGATACCTGATTTCAGATCCTGGAAGTCAGACTACATGCAAATTCACCTTTAAACAGTCCCTGTGGAACAGATTTTAAAGCAAGCACTCAAAATATATCACAAATATCAAAGAAGGATTTCAAAAGCTATATTATGTAAGTGTGTGTAAAGAACATCTCTCCTGTTTTACATTAACTAACACAATTTGTTCTCTTCTTATACAGACATACCTCTGAGACATTGTGGCTTCAGTTCCAGACTACTGCTATAAAAAGAATATTCCAATAAAACAAGTCATATGATTTTTTTTTGGTTTCCCAGTGCATCTAAAAGTTATGATTACACTATCTATAGTCTATTAAATGTGCAATAGTATGTCTTAAAAATGTATGCACCTCAATTAAAAAATACTTTATTGCTAAAAATGCTAACCATCACCTGAACCTTTAGCAAATCATAATCTCTTTGCTGGTGGAGGGTCTTGCTTAGATGTTGATGGTTGCTGACTGATTAGGGTGGTAGTTGCTGAAGGCTGGGGTGCTTGTGGCAATTTCTTGAAATAAGATAACAATGAAGTTTGCCACGTCGATTGACTCTTCTTTTCACTTGAACACTCAGAGGCCAGTGTAGTTTTATCGATTGGCCTAATTTCAATATTGTTGTGTCTCGAGGAATAGGGCAGCTTGAGGAGAGGAAGAGAGATGGGAAATGGTCAGTTGCAGTCAGAACATATAGCATTTATGGATTAAGTTTGTAGAGTCATATGGGCGTGTTTCATGGCACCCCAAAACAATCACAATGGCAACATCAAAGATCAATGATCATAGATCATCATAACAGATATAATAATAATGGAAAAAAAATGTGAAATATTGTGAGAACTACCAAAATGTGACATAGGGACACAATGTGAGTACATGCTGTTGGAAGAATGACAACAATAGACTTGCTCAAAGCAGGGTTGCCACAAACCTTTAATTTGTAAAAAATATAATATCTATCTTTGCAAAAAAGCAAAGTCCAATAAAATGAGCTATACCTGTAAAGCAATTGGATACTATTATGATGAATGCAACATGAAGAAGTAATAGTAAAGAATGATCAGAAAATGATGCAAATGTCTTTTCAGCCAGTAGTTCCAAACTTACAGAATCAGAGCTTTAAAAAACCTCCAAGGTAGGTCACCCAGCACAACCCTTTCATTTCACAGATGAAGGAAATCTGTTGAGATGGAACAGAGGAAAGTGTCAAATATTTAATAGAACTTTTCAGTGTATGCACAATGAATGTTTCTTTTATGAACTATGTACTGCTTTGAAATAAAAGTAGAAATCAGCATCATGATCAATGTGACTCAAGAAATTTAGAGCTCGGGGGAACTATGAGATGACTATGGGATTCCTCTCATTTTACAGAAGACAAAACAGGGCCTTTAAGGCCCAGTGACTTGCTCAGGGTCACAGTTCCAGTAAAAGACAAGCCTGGAGCTTGAACTCCCATCTGACTCTCAGTCTAATATGTGCCGCTGCTCTAATTGCCAAAAACAACAACAACCTCCCATAAAGGGAAGCCGACAGATTATTCTTGTGAGAATTCCAGTTAGACTACATGATCTCCAAGGTTCCTTTCAACACTCCTATGATTCTTGTGTAATCAATCCTCTATGTCACTTTAAAATGGGTATTTCTAAAAGTCTAACCACATCACTTCCTTGATCAGGAAGTTCAGTGGCTTTCTATTGCTCGGGGAATAATAAAATATAAACTCTTCAGCTTGGTATTAAAGCCCATCACAGTCTGATGCCAATCCAGCTTTCCAGATTATTCACCATCACTCTTTCCCACACACTACTTTTAGGACAAATTGGCTTCTTCCTCTTCCTCCTTTTTCCTCCTCCTCTTCTTCTTCCTCTTCATCCTGCTTCTTCTTCCTCGTCTTCATCCTCTTCCTCTTTCTCCTTCCTTCTTGCTGTTGTTGTCATCATCATCATCATCATCATCACTAACATTTAACACCTATGTCCAGGCACTTTGAATTATAATATAATATAATAATTAAAATAATTATCTGATCCTCACAACAACCTTGGGAGGTAAAAATACTATAAACTATTATTTTCCCCATATTGCAGATGAAACTGAGACCAAAAGAAGGAAAGTGATGCCTAGAGTCACACAACTTAGAAGTGTAAGAGTCTATGTTGGAACTCAGGTTCTGGTGTTCTATGCACTATGCAGCACCACCACTACCCCCCGACTGCCCCGTGCTTACCAGCCCCACTTCCTTGCCTTTGCCTAGGTGACTCCTCCACACCTGAATGCCCTCCCTCTCTATTTCTGCCTTTTGGAATCCCTAGCTTCACTTAAGGTTCCATACCTTCTCTATTAGGCCTTTGACAATCCTTGGGATTGTTGATGATGTCTCCCACACTCCAGAAGTTACTTGACAATGACTCATCTATGCATGTGTTCCTTCCCCCAGTGAAATAGAGGCTCTTTGAGGGCGAGGACTGAGGGCAATCATTCTTGGTTTTTTAGCCCCAGCACCTAACACAGTGACTGACACATAATGAATTCTTAATAATGCTTTGAATCAAACAGAGATAACTCTTGGATCTTGGAAGATATGTGTCAGAGGAGCTCAGGTTCTGGGACATTCCACCAAACTGGGCAAGCTTTTAGGTTTGGTCCTAGCTAAGGACTATATCAAATGTGCGTGAATAAACCTAGAGATGCAGGGAGAGGTTTGTTATCATAAGTGATGAATTCTCCCAGCAACCCCATGAAACAAAACCAAATCAAAATGGCCCTTAATCACATACTGCTGTCTTCCCCCTTCCTAGTGATAATAGCAAAGGGGTAGAAAAAAGGGAAAGAATGCTAACAAATATTGTTAAATCATAATGGGTACCCTAATGGAAGATCTTTTTCCAATGAGTAATGATTTGATTTGCTACTGAAGGAACTAAACTATAGCATAACTGTCTTTCCCTCTACATACAAAACTGGAAAACACAAGGAAGTTGAATCTTAAGGGAAAGATGGCTCCTCAAAGGGTCAAAAGAGGAGTTAGCTTCATTATGTAACTAAAGGAATTAAGAAACATTTTGTGGGACCCTTGGTGATTATATATCAATATATTGTTGTTGTTGTTGTTGTTATTTCAGCTGTGTATGACTTTTTGTGACCCCATTTAGAATATTCTTGGTAAAGATACTGGAGTGATTTGCCATTATCTTCTCCAGCCCATTTTACAGATGAGGAAACTGAGGAAAACTGAGTTAAGTAACTTGCCCCAGTAAATGTTTGAGGCCAGATTTGAACTCAGAAAGATTAGTGTTCCTGACTCCAGGCCTGGCACTCTATCCACTGCATCACCCAGCAGCCCCCAATATTATATAGAGAGGATAAAATAGGAGAAAAATTCTACCAAGTACCTGGCATAATCCTTCCAATCAAGTGAACATGCATTTGGATATCCAGTGGCTTCAGTGTAAACGAAGTAAAAAAATATATTGAGAAATATGTTTCAATGACTTCAGGGTAAAGAGGGGCTCACAACATCATCTTGTAGGACCCTTGTCATGAACAGATAGAGAAGATGGAGCACTAGAGAAAATGTACCAGGTACTTGGTATAATATCCCCAATCAAGTCACCACATACCTGGATACTCAATAACTTCGGTTGAAAGGAAGTGAAAAATACATTGGAAAATATGGCTCAGGATTAATTGACAAGAGGCTACAGGTTTATTTATAGTCTGCTTGCAAGCTTCCTAACTATGTGATCTGCCATTTGTCTTGTCCACAGAGGTGTGGTCATGGAAGCTCTGAGAGAAGTCAGATGACCCAAAGGGCAACCAAAGACCTCATAGTGAATGAGGCATGCAGGACCATAGTAATAATTAAATATTCTAAATTAACACATGAGCTATCATCTAGAATGGGTATGATTTAAGAAAGAAGGTTGATCAGTCATGTAGCAATAGCAAAACATAGCAGATGTACATTCAAACTATTTGGCTGGTATCCATAAAATACTTAAAAAAAGACGTAGAGGAAATATACTAGTGCATTGGATGGATCTTCTCTGGGAAGTTATGGAAGGGCATCAACAAGAATCAGAGAGGATGAGGAGGAATAGGTGGGTGACAAGTTTCAATAAAGGAAGGAGTACATTGGTAAGATCATAGAGCTACTTAAGAATTGAAATATTTTGCATAATTTATTAGCATTGGGACAGCTAGGTGGCATAGTGGATAGAGCACTAGCCTTGGAGTCAGGATGACCTGAGTTCAAATCCAGCCTCAGACACTAATTGTGTGACCCTGGGCAAGTCACTTAACCCAGATTGCTTCTAACAACAACAACAACAACAACAATAATAATAATAATAATTTATTATTAACTATACTACCCTATTGAGAGCAAAACTATGGCTTATTACTTCATTTTAATATTTAAGAATACAAATTTGAGAAAAGGAAAGAGGCTATAATTTTTTATACTGTTGGTTCAATTCACTTCCATATTAATGTCCTACAAGGAGAGAAAAGAAAATTGAATTTATTATCCACAAACTATGGACAAGGATTGTACAAAGATTTTTTTTTTTAAAAAAAGAAAGAAAAAGAAAAAAATAGCACTGCCCCTTGAGGAGCTTCTACCTAATAGAGGTGACAGGGCATATATACAAATAGATTATTTCATTCTTTGTATTTGTGTCTCTAGTGCCTAGCACAGTGCCTGGCACATAGTAAGTGCTTAATAAATAATTGATGATATATAGCAAAGTGTGGGGCAAAGAATAGCAGCTCAAAACATAATGCTTAAATAAATTTTTGATAGATCTTTTTACTATTCTAATATATTATGCAAATGTTAGTTTTATTTCATAAATTAAAAATAAAATCAATAATTAAAAAAAAAGTTTTTGATAGGTTTGGATCAATTTCAGCCTGATAGGGGAGGTGGGGGCAGGGGGAGATGATTCCTGGCAACTCAATTGCACCTTTGGAACAAACTACAAGGGCATGATAAGAGCTGTTGAGGACATCCAAATAATAATTAAACAAGCTATCTTTCCTTTCAGAGAGTGTTATTGGTGCCTCCTTGATTGTAGCTAAGTGTTGCCATGGGGCCTGGAGTCAGAAAGAAGATCTGTGTACAAATCTGACCTCAAACACTACCTGTGTGACCCTTGGCAAATCACTTAACTTCTGCCTCAATTTCCTCAGCTGTAAAAATCCCTACTTCCCAGGGTTGTTGAAATGAGATTATGTTTGTAAAGCACTTAACACAGTGCCTAGCACTTAGTAAATGCTATATAAATGTTCGTTGTCATTGTTGTTTTTGTTATTATTACCAAGGCTACAAAAGGACTGATTGCAACAACCACGTTAGCTGGCGACAACCACATTAGCTGGTCACAAAGGAAATTCAAAGGAAGGGGGGGGAAAAGAGTTTCTACCAGAATTAGAGAGAGAGGACATGTAGAAGGCCAGAAAAAGTCTAAGTCAATATACAAAGGTCCCTTCCACCAACACATGCCTAGAACAAAGCTTTGTGCTTTTGTTGCGTTTTGTTTCATTTTGTTGTTACTGCTTCCTTCAGGTAATGGCACTTGGTGGGTTGAGATGTATTGCTATATTCAACCCCATTTAACACTACTTTACTAAAAATTTTGACTTGATACACTTCACAGTTATTATAACAGTACAATATTGAAAGTACTTCCCTGCCTTGTAGCATTTTTATTCTGTAAGTGGTTTCAGAACATTTTCTTCATTATTTCTGGAAATATATCAAGACATAGGCTGATGGATTAAATATGAAATTTCAGCATTATCAAAGAGGTCCTTACCTTTTCTTGTGTTGCTCTTATATGATTCATCCACTATTACAATTAGCTAAAATTGAGCTGTCAGGACAATGCTTGATTTTTTTTTCTTATTCTCTAAAGCATAAAGTCCTCCATATTTAACCCACAAATTGTACAGTTAAGAAATTCCATGTAGCCTAGGAATTAAGACCTCATTTAATTAACAATCAAAATATGCATTGCAAGGAAAGGCTTTTCTAAAAACGAAACAAAAAATACTTACATAATCTTTTATATCTGATATGTGTGTATGTGTGTGTATACACAAGCACACTTGCTAATAAGAATTTCCCATGAAGTTAAAATTCTTAGTTTAAGCATATATTTACTTATAAAACTCTTGCTGCCCCATTAGGACAATTTGTCAGATTGACCACCCTAAGTTCCCATTCCTTTCGAAAGGAGATCCATTTTAAATTGTGAAAGTTATGTGTCCATATATGGAAATTATGTGGCCATAAGGACATTTCAGAGGGGAGATCTTTTATGTCACTCCAGTATACTATCTTTGACAGGTATATTGAGACAGGGCTTCTTTTTTTCCTCTAAGATTTTGTCTGGGGTCTATTGCTCTAATAACTTTCATTAATTTTTTGAAAAATAAATATTACTAATCACCATCTTGAAAAATATCAACCATTGCCAATTTCCTGACTTTAGATAACAAGAAAGGAGCAAAACTAGCAAAGGGATCTAAATCTTTTAAATTTTTTCAGCCTTGTGCCCCAAGCACTCAAAAAATACACATGAAATGAGTGATGTCTTTTAATTTTCTATAGAACTGACCAGATTTTATGATTTTCAGAAATGAAATAAGCAATTTTAGAATAGAATAAAGTATTTTATACTGTGTATTTGAATCAGTTTGTCAACTCAAAAAACAGCTCATTTGATCTAATTGTGTCCAGAAGCTGATACTGATGATGAAGAAAAGTTTTTTGTTGTTACTGTTGTTTTACATGGAAGAAAATGTCCCAAAGATTTGGCTACTCCTAACTTCCAGAAATACAAACCACTTACCACTCTACTTGAATTCATGCAGTAGTTCCTGAAAACCCTGGATGAGAGTCATAGGACCTAGGTTTGACTCCCCCTTCTTTTTGTGACTGGGGACCAGTCATTGAACCTTTCTGGGATTCAGTTTCCCCTTTTGTGAAATGAGGAATTTGGATTCAATTATCTGTAAGGTCCCCTCCACTTTTAATTTCTATGATCCTAAGTACAAAAAAAAAACCCTGCTCTTCTCTTCTACGTCATAACATCCCGATCTTTAGCACCAGTCAAACTGTATCTGAGCTATTTTGTTTCCTGGCACCTTATTTGAGGCACATTATCAATAAGCTAGAGAATATCAAGTGGAAAGAACCTTTATGGTGAAGAACCTCAGGTTCTTACACATAAGAATCCGTTGAAGGATTGGGATTATTTACCTGAAGTATACAAAAACCTGTTGTCATGTGAAAGAAAGGAGAGATTCGATCTGTGCTCCTTGACCCATGAAAGCAAAGCTAAGAGTAGTGAGCAGAAGGTGCAAAGAGGCAAAGTTTGATGGAAGGAAAAAACTGTACATGTATGTGTATATATATGAACACATATGTGTAATACACATATAAAGATGTACATCTATATTGGGAAACCACAATCTCTCCTTATACACATGTATACATGTATTCATGTATATATAAAGTTATATATCTATGTAAAGTACATATATAAAATGACTACATATAGATGCATGCATACGTACATATATATGTGATGTGTGTGTGTGTGTGTGTGTGTGTGTGTGTGTTCAAGGAATCCTAAAGTGCCTTGGGAGATAGTGGGGTTCCCTCTCAACCTGATGCCTATTTTTCTGTTATATTGTAGAGAATACTTTTCTATTGATACATGTACATCTAAGGCCCCTTTTAACTCAGATTCTATGATTCTGTGAATCACATTGATCTATCTATGTCAAATGTCAAGCTTACTATTTGAGTGGATGAGCAGTGAATGGTAGCTGGGCAAACCAAGTACCTGCCCACAATTACTACTGATATCTGCTATACATTTGTCATAGATTCTCTCCCCACAGCCCACTGAAGATAGATCTAGGGCACCATCTACAAGATGCATCATATGCAGTATTTAGCCTGAACAACTAGGACAAATGGGGGAAAGAGGAAGAGTAGTTTTAATCACCCAACGTGTCCTATAAAATGAAACAATAAATGAAATTAGCTCATTCTCCCTATATAAGCATGGGAAATTGGCCAGACTCACTCTCTAAGGTAAAACTTAGAGAACTATCAAAATAAAGAACCAAAATAATGGTTTACAGAAGTATTAACAAGGAAGAGAGAACAAAATTTAATATTTAGGTGCCTTTGTCCAGATATTTTTAGTCTTGAGCTGTTACCAATATTCATGAGATGTCTTAATTTTTTTTTCTGAAACACATTTTTCTTGAGTCTCTATCCCAACTGCATTTCTCTTTGTTGTTGTTAAGTCACATCAGTCATGTTCAACTCTTTGTGACCCCATTTTGGGTTTTCTTGGCAAAGATACTGGAATGACTTACCATTTCCTTCTCCGGCTCATTTTATAGATGAGGCAAACAGTCAAGTGACTTGCCCAGGGTCACACAGCTAGTGTCTAAGGCCTGATTAGAACTCATGAAAATGAATCTTCCTGAATCCAAGCCCAGTGCTCTATCCATTGCACCACCTAATTGCCCATCATTCTAAGCAATTTCAATTGGTCATCCAAGTGTTTATTTCAGGCCTGTTACCTACAGAGCTCCAGATTAGATAGTATGAGTGATACAAAGAATTATAATCAATTAATAGCACTTATTTCACACTTACTGTGTGCCAGACACCACGTTAAGTGGTAAGGATACAGAAACAAAAATTAGTCTGTGAAATCCTTGAGAGCAAGGACTGTTGCTGTTGTTCTTGTTTTTGCCTCTCTTTATATTCTCAGTTTAGAACAATGCCTGGCACAGAGTAGACGCTTAAGAAGTACCTGTTGTTTGACAAAAATGAAATAGTTCTTGTATTCAGAGAGCTTACATTCTACTGTGTATATATACACATATATATACACACACACACACACACATATATATATCATATATACACACACACACATACAAGTGTCCTGGCCACATGTGTTCCGTACATGTGATGCCTTCCAAGTGTACCCTCCAGTTACACATTTAAATTAATTATATCCTTTAACTAACTAGTATGAAATAGAATGAACAAAAAGATCTAATAAAATTTGATTATTAATTGGATATGGGGGAGAAGAGGAAGGAAGGAGAGACAGGAATAAAAAATAACCATGATTTTGAGCCTATAATGTAGAAAAATAATGGAAATAAGGAAGGCAGAATGAAGACTCAATTGGTAATGAAGATGAGTTGAGCTTTTTAATTCAATTCAATAAAAGTATAATAAACACATGCTATGTGCAAAGCACTCAGACGATTGGGCTAAAAAGACATGACAAATTGCAAGTGACCATGAGATATCCTAACGGAACTCTCCAACAGGTGGTTGAAAGTAAGGGACAATCGTTTTGGAGGATTTGTGAATCATGCATGTAGGGGTGTTAGTGGAAAATATATGAGTAAATGAGATCTCAGAAGCAGAACCCACTCTTCTTATGGGGAAGAAGTAGCACCTCAGCAAAGGGCTCCAGGTGACGTCTTGTAGCAGATAGAGAGAAGTTCCCCAACCATATTCTCAGGCGACCAATTCCTGGAAGTGACCATGAGACCAATGGAACACTGTCTTACAGGAATGAAATGGCATACCCAGTAGGAGCAGGAAATTGATATTGCCAGAATACTTTTGTGGCCTTGCAGCAGTAGAAATGTGAGCTGCTCCTCCATTTTGTGCTCTGGACACATGTGTTCACTACGTGTGATGCCCTCTAAGTATACCCTCCAGTTAACATATTTAAATTAAGTGCATTCTTTAACTGACTAGTAAAAGTATACACATTGAGAGTAAAGTGAGCAGAACCAGGAGAACAATCTATACAAGGAAAACAACATCGTAAAATTGACTTTGAAAGACTTTAGATTGATTAATGCAATTACCGACCACAATTTCAGAGAACCCATGATGAAATATGCTACCCATTTTCTGACAGAGAGATGATAGACTCAAGACACAGAATGAGGCAGACATTTTTCAACATGGCCAATGTGGAAATTAGCTTTACTTGATCATATACATTTGTCACTAGGGTTTTGTTTTTCTTTTTAATTTTTTTTGGCGGGGGCGGGTAGAAGAAAGAAAAAAGTACTTGTTAATTTTTGATATATGTGTGTGTGTGTGTGTGTGTGTATGTTTTTAAAGGACACTGTCAGTGGGGTCTTTTGAACTATTGGTTTTGAGTGAATGTAGACTCAGAGTATCTTGAACCAGGGGTAGCTTTCCTGGAGGTCCCACATTTGAGAAGAGGCACCGTGGGTACTATATCCATACTCATACAATTTTATAGGTCTGCCTTCCACACCCCGAACACCCGTACACACACATTCATTTCAATTTTTGACTACTGATGTTTGCTTGTTAGCTCGTCCAGTATTTCATCATGAATCAAATTTTCTCTCCTCAGAGCCAAGTTCTTTTTTCTCCATTGAACTTTCATAATTCATCTACTTTTTTTTAGCAACCTAATTACACTGACATAGCCTATGGATTGTTATATTCTGGAAAAGCATATGCAAATTGCATATATTTTTAGAACATAGCCTAAAGTGTAAGAGCAAGATTCATTAATGAGTATCATTGTTTACATTTGTTCTGGGCAATTAGGGGTGTCTTCCAGGTCTAACAAGTGCTAAAAAAAATAAAACAGATAATAGAACATATTAATTATGTTGTACCTGAGTGTTATAAAAAGTTATAGTGGGAATGAAGAGATGAGGAATCTTCTTTTAATGAAGCCAAATAACTTTTAATTACAACTGTGGAATTTTGTATGAAAGGTTTAAATAATGGTATGAAAGTAATAACAACAATAATAGTTAACATTTAAATAGTGCTTTGCAAAGCACTTGGCATACTTTGTTCATTTGATCATTATAATAATTGTAATGATAGCTAACACTTATATGGGGCTTTACAAAATACTTTACATATGTTATCTCTTTTGATCCTCACCCTGGGTGGTAGACCCTACTATTGCCCCTATTTTATAGAGGAGATCTAGGAGGTAAAAAATAATGGGAAGCCGTGTGCCATGATAAATGAAGGACCAGTCTTCCCAAAGATGGGAAGTTCTGGGTTAAAGTGTAGCCTCTAATACCTACTGTCTTTGGGTCCATGGGCAAGTTGCTTAAACTTTCAATGCCCCAAGTCAGGGGTGGGTAACCTGTGGCCTCCAAGCCACATGGGCCCTCTAGATTCCTCTAGATCACAGAACAAATCCAAGGTGAAGTTTGGATTCAGTCAAAGGGCCACACTTGAGGATCTAGAGGGCCCCATGTGGCCTCAAGGCCGCAGGCTACCCACCCCTGCCCCAGGCACTTCTAAGACCTGATGTGCCCTTCTGCTTTAATAGAAGAAATGTATACATCAGAAGTTCCCAAAACCAACAAAATCACTGATATATGTTAAATTACAACAAACCAGGGGTTTTTTTTAATATAGCAACTTCTAGGCAATCTTCCTATCTTAAACCAGACATAACCCAATCTCTTTGCAAGCTATAATACTTGTTCATTATTATACAATAATAACTGATGTAAAGAATGAGGATGTAGCACATCAAGATATATAATCATTTAAAAATATATTATGAACTCTCAGGGCTAGAATGGACTTTCCAAGAGTTAGGAACCTTAGATCTGACATGTTTTATGGTATTTTGATAACTGTATTTCAATATTATTGGTTTCCATTGTAATCTCGTGTATTTTATTTTATTCATTTAAAAATATTATTCTGAGAAAGGGACTCTGGGCTTCACCAGAGTGTCAAAGGGGTCCATGGAACAAAACGAGGTTAAGAACCCTTGATCTAGACGATATTATTTACACTATGCTTAACTTACCAAATCAGGAAAGTTGACTAATGCTTTTCTCAACAAACGCTGAAACAATAGTTTTCTAGTAAATAAAAAAATTAAATTAACCACAGCATCCTTTTTCCCCAAAAATTCTGATCGAAGCTTTTTCTGGGTATGATATTTTTAATGGAAACTATACTACCACAGAACACTCATAACAGTCATATAACTTAATCATCTAAACCAGAAATTCTCAATTTTTTTTACCTCAAGGGTTCCCACACTTTCTCATGCTTTGTATCAATCCACCAGTCAAGAATCATTTTTTATAAGTAAGTAAATACCAACATGGGGCAGCTTGATGGTGCAGTGGATAGAGTGCTAGGCCTGGAGTCAGGCACACATGAGTTCAAACCTGACCTCAGACACTTACTAGCTGTGTGACCCTGGGCAAGTCACTTAACTCTACCATTTGCCACAGTTTCCTCATCTGTAAAATGAGCTGGAGAAGGAAATGGCAAACCACTCCAGTATCTTTGCCAAGGAAACCCAAAATTGGGCTGTGAGGAGTCAGCCACAACTGAAACTACTGAACAACAACAAAATATCAACATGATTGGCTCATGTAAATGAAACGGGACCAAGACAGAGAAGAAAAGAGACAGAAGAGCAAGGGGCTGATCTAAACTAAATTCTTGCTTGTCTATCTGATTCCCTGCACTTAGCACACAGTAAGGACAATAGAGGTTTTCATTCAGGTGTCATGTTGGTTAGTTTTTCCCTCTCTTTTTCTATTTTATTATTGTCATAAAGTATCTCCCTCCTAGGAAGGGAGAGGGTATATATCTGGAATTGAAAGTAATGTTAAAAACAAAAAATATCAATAAAAATTTTAAAAGAAAAAAATACAGAGCTTTGTAGAAGTCTGTTAGCTATGGTGACTACTTACTCCCATAATATTGTAAGTTTCTTGAGGGCAGAGCCTGTCTTTTGCCTCTTTTTGCATCCCCAGTACTTAGTATGGTACCTGGTATATAGTGTTTTGGTTGTTTGGATTTTCAGTCACGTCCAACTCTCCATGACCCCATTTGGGGTTTTCTTAGCAGAGATACCAGATTGATTTTCCATTTCCTTCTCCAGCTTATTTTACAAACGAGAAAACTGAGGCAAACAGGGTTAAGTGACTTGCCCAGGGTCACACAGCTACTAAGTGTCTGAGTCCATATTTGAATTCAGGAAGGTGAGTGTTCCCTGGCTCCAGGCTGGGCACACTATCCATTGTACCACCAAGCTCCCCCTGGCATATAGTAGGTGCTTAATAAATGTTTATTGACTGATCTTGGTCAGTTTGGCTGTCCATCTTACTGTGTTTGACTAACAATGATTCACATTTACATAATACATTATCATCTACAAAGTATTTTGCATACATTATCTCATTTTACCTTCAACAACCCAGTGTTGTAGGTAGTGCAAATAACATCATCTCCATTTTATAGTGAAGGAAACTGAGGCTCTAAAAGGTTGAGTGACTTCCCAAAAGTCACACAACTAGTAAGCAGCTAGCACAGGACATGAGACCAGGGCTTTGACCCCAAATCCAAAGATTCATTAACCAAAGAGTTTCGGATTTTGAGCTGAAGGATACCTTGGAAATCATCTGGTCCAATCCCTTCATTTAACAGAAGAGAAAACTGGAGCCCTGTGAGGCTATCATTCTCCCAAGTTCACTCGCTTGTAAAAAGGCAGAGTGAGGAGGTCAAGAACTCAGATCATCTGACTCTTAAGCCAGCATTAGGTTCCCTTACAGAATGAGACAGCCCTGCTCATGGTACTTCCATAACCAGACCACGAGAAAATGTGACTCCTCTGAATATTAACAATTCCCATTTTGAGGGGCCTCTATTAACTGTGGCTATTCTGCAGTGCTTGGATTCTTCCATCATTAAAGCACAACAACCACCAAAAAGCATTTTTTAAAGTATCCTGCTTTACTCTAGGGAGGTCTTCAGCAGCTACATAGGCATGTTGTCTTTGTTCAGCCAAAAAGCTTTGGTTAAACACCAAGCGAGGTGCAGTGAATGTAAGGACAAAACTAAATGAGTCCTGCCCTCAGGGAGCTTGTATTCCTTGGGGGGAACAATACACACACACACACACGTATGTATGTAGTGTATATATACATACACACATATGTAATACATATACACACACGTAATGTATATATACATATACACATATGTGTATGTAACTTTGGTTCCATTTACGAGGTAGATTTATGTAATAGGGCCCACATTCATAGTGATGATGCCCTCAGAAAGGTAGTTATGAAATTAAGTAGATAGCACACCCCTCTCACAGTGGGCTGGAGGGGGAGCCGTCAGCCCTGCCATAGGAAAGGTCTCTCTCCTATGTGGCCCTTATTGTACCCGCAGGCCACAAAGAGATGCCAGGCATAAGGCCAGGGTTGACCACAGGTGTTTTAGAGAAATCATATTAAATCCTACAAATGTATTCTTTAACAGAATCAATTTAAGAAAACACAAACGGAAGTAAGGCTGGGGCACAGTAGGGCCTGCCCTTGTTTCTCTCCACACTCTGGCTCCTGGGTGAGAGAATAGTGTCACACACCTTTCAATTTACCCATTTTGATGGTGATCTCTGATCTGTCAGGGTCTTATAGAAGGTAACTGCTGATGTGGCAGGAAACAGATGCTTTTTCTTATGCCTTTGCAGCCACCTCTCCCTTCTCTTTCCTGTTTTCCTCCAAAGTTCCCCCAGCTCCCAGCATTGGGCCCAGTCCCTTTCTGAGAGCTGATTTTACCTTAGTTTCTTTTTGTCGCAAAGTGAGAACTACCAATCTCAGGGGATTTGTGGACCACCAGCCCTTTGCCAGGGGTTGCTTGTTTAGATAGATAGATAGATAGATAAATAGACAGAGAGACAGACATACAGTCAGATGAATAGGAGGACAGATAGATACATATAAACAAAGTAAATATAAAGTGATGGAGGATAGGGGAGGACCGGCAAACTGGGCAGATCAGGAAGGGTCTTAGGTAGGGGTAGTCATTTAAGCTGAGCCTTGGAACAAGCTATATATTTTACAAGGCAGAGATTGAGCAAGGCATGCATTTCATTTGTGGGAAGCGGTAGAAGAAACAGCAAGGGAGCAGCTAGGTAGTGCAGTGGATAGAGCACTGGCCCTGAACTCAGGAGGACCTGAGTTCAAATCCGGCCTCAGACCAAATATTTGACACTTACTAACTATGTGACCCTGGGCAAGCCGCTTAACCCCAATTGCCCAAAAGAAAAAAAAAAAAAAGGAGAAGAAGAAACAGCAAGCACACCAGCTTGGCTGGAGTGTGATGTAAAATGAACGAAGAGCAGTAATGCGTAGTAAGCCCAGAACAGAAGCGGCTTTCAAGTGCTAGAGACGTTTGTATTTTATCCTAGAGGCAAGAGGGGGACGCTGGTACTTCTTGAGCAGAGGGGTAGCACAGCAGACCTGGGCTTTCAGAATGTTATTTTGGCAGCTGTATGGGGGATGGACTACAATGGAGGGAAACCTGGCAGCAAGACCAATGAAAAGGTTATTGCTATAGTTCAGGGAAGAAGCGATGACAGTCTAAAACACAATCTAGCACATAGGACTTTTTCTTTAATTCGCTATTGCTATCAACAATCCTGATCTTTCCCAGAGAAGGGGCATTTCATAATTAAATTATCAATCTCATTTTAAATATTCACTTAGGCCATCAAATGATTGTCATAACAAAAAGTTATTTGAAAAAGTGATAAATGTATTTATTCTTACTAAATCACGGTATGAATTATATCTTACTACTGTCCATTAAAACAGCATCATGAGCTTATTTAATTATATTTACATGCTGAAGAGATACATGTTTGTGTTAATTAATGACAGTAAAAGATCCTTTCCAGTCTGGGAAATTATCAAATTAATAAAAATCAGATATAAATATGCTTAATCCATTCCCTTTAAATACTGGATTAATTCTATTCATTTCAGTAAAGTTACATAAGTATATCTCACTAGTCTCCACAAAGCAAGGTAGTCTATATGACACGAGAACCCAGTCTTTTCTTAACTGTTATTTGAAAAACAGAAGAGGGTTTACAGTTTTGGTGAGAATTACAAGTTTTTTTAGTTCAACAAGTGAGAAATAATAAACTTCTTTGTAACATCAGAGCTGAAGAAAATTTGTTCTACTAGTTTCCTTCAAAAGTTTCCACTTAACCCTGATTCTTAAAAAAAAAAAATTGCCCTTTGTAGACCACAGAAAGATAGAGAAGATGATGATTCTACCTGAAAGATACATGGTAAAGATTTTATGTAAGGGTTTTTATCTGATTGTTGTCTGTCTTCTATCATAATTTATGTACTCATTTTCAAATGTGCCATAGACCTTTCAAATGAAAAGATATTCAGTAAAAAAATCACCACCTACCCACTCTGAAAATCAAAACTATGCTACCATTTGGTTAAGATCTTTTTTTAAATAGAAAATCAGATATTCATGCCTAAATCAGAAATAGGTATCAGAAGGGAAAGTTTCGTAGTATCTGTTGAAAGAGAGTTGGTGATTAACTCTCGTAAAGGATAAATACTTTAGTTTTTAAATGGGGCTTGGTGGTTCCAGTGTTAGGGGCTTAGAAAAAGAACAGGGCCTGAATTTCAACTCTGCTTCTTACTACCGATGGGAGTCATGGTGGGTAAGTCACTTGATCTCTCTGAGAGTTTACTTATCTGTAAAATGAGGGGGCTTCACTATAGCTTCCTATCTAAAACTACTATGCATTATCCAAATTCTGAATTCAGTTCTAAATTCTCCCATTCCAACTTCAATTGTATTTGCCAAATAAAATGCTTTGGAGTATGGTTATGGACTTAAGACATTCAATTCCAAAAAACATTGATTATGCTTCTATTTGCAAAGCACCATTGTAGGTCCTGGGAATACGAACATAAAAATGAACTAGACATCCCTATTAAGGGGCCTATATTCTGCTGGGGCAGAGAAAAGAGAGGAATGCAAAGTGAACACAGGCAGGTCAATATAAGGTAATAAGAAGGGAGAGACCACTAACAAGGATGAGGGGTAGGGCAAGGAAGATCCAGGAAGGTTTTATAGAGACAGTGGCATCTGAACCAAGCTCTGGAATAAAATCAGGATCCTTAGAAGTAGAAATGAAAAGGAATTCTAGAAATTAGATATGTGTGATTGTGAAAATGAATGGAGAAAAGAGATTGAATGCAAAATAGAAAGAACAATGTTTCTATAATATTGATTGCATGAAGGGGAAATAATGCAATATGAAGCTGAAAAGCTGGATTCGAACCAGATTAGAGAGACATGCTTCAGTATTGTTGTAAGAGACAGAGAAATTAAAATATTTACACAGTTTTATCAATGACTTGGATAGAGGTCTGGATGACATGCTTGTAAAATGTGCAGATAGCATGAAGTTAGAAGGGACAGCTAATAAACCAGTTGCCAGAGTCAGACTCCAAAGAGAGCTTGATGGGTTAGGGCACTGAGTTGACAGAGATTTGGTAACAGTAAAGGTAAAGTTTTACAGTTGGGTTAAAAAAAATCAGCTTTACAAGGATAGGATGAGAAAAACATTTAAACAGTTTATCCTTAAAAAAAAGTTCTGGGGGTTTTAGTGTACTAAAAACTTAATATGAATGAGCCAAGTGATGTGGTAACCAAAAACATAATGAGGTCTTGGTCTGCATTAAGAGAGATCCATATCCCCTAGGAATGGTTCCTTTGTACTCTGTCCTACAAAACATGGACTTCATATCTGAACACTGATAGCTTAAAAAAGGACGTGGTTAAGCTGGAGAGCATTTAGAGGAGGGCAACTAAGATGGGAAGAGACTTGAGTCCCTCTCATATGACTCTCAATTGCAGGGACTGGAAAAGGGAAGACTAGAAGGGGTGGGGGTGGGGGTAGGGAATAGTAGCTGTCTCCCAGTGTTTGGAGGACTGCCACATGGAGGAAATGATTAGACTTATTCTGTTTGGCTCCCCCAAGGAGAGAACTAGGAGCAATAGATACAAATTTAGGCTTGAAATCAGAGGGGAAAAAATCCTATTGGAATCATTCAAAAAGGAAATGGACTGCCTGGAGAGGTGATGGGGTGGGTCTTCTACCTTGAAGGTCCTCAAGCTGAGGTAAAACAAGCAGTCGTTTGGCATGTTACGTGTATGTAGGTATGGAATAAACTAGATGGTCACTGAGGGACCTTCCAACTCTCAAATTCTGTCATTCTATCTTTTATTTTACCAATAATGAACACTTACACTTTCATGGCATTTTCCAACTGCAATACACTTAATATGTAAAGTTTCATGTGATCTTTATAATGTCCCTATGAGGTAGATAATAATATGTAATCTCACCATTTTATAAATGAGGAAACTGAGGGTCAGAGAGGTTACGTAACTTGTCAAAAATAACACAGTTATTGACTGGCAAAACTGGAATTTTAATCCAGACCCTCTAATTCCAAGTCCATTGCTTCCCCCTCCCCTGCCAAACCCCACAATATCACATAGATAATAAGCTAAGAATTGTGGTGCCTTGGGAAAAGTAAGTGAGTGAGTGGAGCAGGTAGGCCTAAAGTGTGACCACTTCTTGTTGAATTAGACTTAAGACAGATGTCACATGATTGTCGAAGAGTTTGAGAAATTAAGATACCACAATGAGAGGTGGCAGGTTTTGGAATAGAGAAGAAAAAAAAAACTTTAATCTAATTATTGAACTTATTGGGGAGAAGAGAGTAGCCAAGAGATCAAAAAATGGTAGCAAAACTAAATAATATAAAATAAATACACTCCTGATATAAATGATATTTTATGATATCGATACAAAAATCAAGTGATTTTGTGCAAGTAAGAGTTTAAGGGGTAAAAAAGACTCTTCTCTTTCCATTAGTTATGAAGAACTTTCCAAATAACAACAACAAGATATGCATAGTGCTTTAGGGTTTGAGAAGTAGAAACAAACATATTCCATTTGCACACATTTATTTGAGCCTCATAACAGCCCTGTCAGGTAGATATTATTATTATTCCCATTTTTACAAATGAAGAAACTGAGGCTGAGAGAAGTTAAGGGACTTCCCCAGGGTCAAACAACTCCTAAGTGTCCAAAGCAGGCTTGTAACCCAGGATTTCCTGACTCCACGTTCAGCTTTCTTTCCACTATGCCACCCTCAGGGAGCAACAAGCATAGATTAAGCGACAGTCACATTCTCCTTTGGCCTACCCCTGATGCTTTCAAGACCTGAGTGCTTATCTGGGCAGGGAGGCTGAGAGAGCAAAGTCACAGAGGCACCACTCTGGAGCCAGTATCATATCGTAGAAAGAACATTAGACTTGGACGGGGCAAATCTGAGTTCAAGCCTCATCTCTGCCACATATTAGCTTGGGCAAGTGGCTTCCTCTTTGGGGACCTCAGTTTCCTTATCTGTAAAATAAAGGGGTAGAATAAATAGACTCTGGAGTTCCTTCCAGTTCTAGAATTTTGTGATTCTGCTTTGTGGGGAAGAAAGGAATGGACAATCAAAAGTATTAAAACCTTGCCCCAGGGGCGAGGTAGCTTATAGAGAACTCTGGCTGCAGTTGGAGTTGATGCTCAACAAAGTATCCTTTAGTTTGACAGAGATTAAGCTACTATGTGTTTATGCTCTGGGCAGGTCTTGTTAGGTTTCATACTGAGGAAAAAAGAGATACTAATGGGTCACTCAACAGGTAACAAAAGGAAATATACTTAGCCATAGCAAAAGGACATTGAACAAGGATAGGTATTGTGAACACCCTGAGTTGATTCACCTTGAGGAAGCTCCTTTGCCTAAGCTGCCCATGATGGTCCACCAGCCAAGCATCCTAGAGCTTCCGGTGCTCTTCCTGGCGACTTTGTACTCAGGATGTCAAGAGCCTGCTGAACCTAGAGCCAATCAAGTTTCAAGTATGGGCTCAATACCTTTTAAGGAAAAACTAGCTTAACTTGTACAGGAGGAAGAATTAGGATATTGCTTCTAACACGATGGGCATGCAACAAATAGTCATTACTCTTCCATAAACGTAGACTCTAATGAAATCCAAAAAATAAGGAAGGATAAAGTTGATTTTCTTTTTTTTTTTTAGGCTTAGATCAGTGAATCTGTGATCTCATCAATGTGAGGCCTCCCACTGGAGTTATGGATTAAACCCAAATTCTTGAACATATCCTCTCATAAATCAGCCAAGAAGAGCATGCCCCAAATAGTCTCATAGGTTCATCGATTTAGAGCTAGAAGGACTTTAAGAGACCATTGCTCTCATTGCATAGATGAGAAAACCAGTGCAAAGAGAGGCTAAGTGATATGCCCAAAATCCCACAACTAGGAAATATCTAAAGTGGAATTCAAACCCTGGTCTTCTTCATTTGAAGGCCAGTGCCCTAGCCACTACACCACATATCCTTACTTTGACATTGAATAGATATCAATGGAGCACAGGAGCTAATCAATTAGTCATTTCTCCTTCTTGCTAGTTAATAGTTCCCTCCCTCCCACTCCCCCCCTCCCCCACCAAAATGTCAACCCCAGCTTAGGCTTAAAACCTGATATTTAGTATACACATTGCTATTGATTTCCTTTAGTTCCATCCCATTATGCTCAATTCTATTTTTAGAGTTGACCAGCACCCCTATTTCTGAAAGTTTCCTATTTTTAATTTTTGCAAATGAAAACATTACAGTGACCATCAGTAGGCTGCAGTCAATCAGGGTCACACTCTGATTGCATCAGTGAAGGTGCTAACCACCATAACAAGCACAAAATGGGACAGTTTTATTGTCCTCTGGCCCTTTGTTGCTGCATCCATATCCAGGTCAGGGCTGGTGGCTGAGATGTGGAGGGCACAGAATGGAGGGGGTACTGATTGGGATTAGCCACCACAAAGGGAAGGGAGTAAGATCACATCCCTAATTTTTTTTTGAGATACTGAAATGACAAGATACACCACCCTGTTAATCTTTAAAAAAAAAAAAAAAAAGCTTTTAGCTATCCCCTCCATTCTCAACTCCCAGTTCCAATCACCATGTATCCTCACTTCTAGTTAGATGAAGGCAATACTGGTATAGTGAAAATAGTATTAGATTTGGAAACAGAAGATATAGTTTCTGCTTCTGCTACATACTGATCAAATTCCTAGGGGAAAATGCTCAATATATATTGTCTCTATTTTCTTTTCTATTAATCACTTTGCAATCTAGCTTCCAAACTCTCTAAACTGAAACTGCTATCTTCAAGGTTACTAATGATCTTGGAATTTCTAAATCTGACGGGTATTTCTCAGTCCTCACCTCATCCTCTAGGTTGTAAGGTAAGATTGTGAAATAATGTTTGAAAAGCACTTTGTAAACAATAAGATGCCTATGATCAAATGAAATAATGTTTATAAAATATTTGGCGTAGTGCATAGCACATAGTAGGTACCCATATAAATGTTTACGTCCTTCCTTTCTCTATAGCAATGTTGATTCTTGTAATAAATTACAAGATAGCTTATAGCTCAGTTTTTATTCTTGGAGGTAGTACTGTTTGCTGATCACTGCTTTGGAATGGAAGGGGTTACTTTTTTTTTAAAAGAATCTATGGTTTTTCTAGGATCAGATTGGAAAACCACAGTCTTGATTGACAGGATGGGGTACTAAACCTCATACCTGATACCCTAGATTCATGACTAATAGAGAATCCTGCTTGAAAGCAGGCATATCAAGTCAAACCTTATTATTTCAGAAAAAAATGGAGCACTAAAGTTAAATTTTATTTTCATTAATGTGGAGTGGAATTTCTTGGCCCATTTAACTAATATCTTGCTTGGTACAGTTTAACAAACAAATTTTAGTTGCTGAAATCTATTATATCTGCTTTAAATTACATAGCCTTGTAGCCAGAGGCTCAGGCTCTGGTTAAATTCAATTTGAGTCACCAAGGGCTGTTAATGGGTAGATTTTTCTATTTATTCTCCTAATTGTTCTCTAGCTAAATTGTCACCTGATGATGAAATTCTGTGTGCTTCTTTCACATACAATCAAAAGGTCTAAATATTTTTCCCCTTTGAGGATAATGATACAGAATTAAAGAACTATTTAAAAATCTTTAAGGAAACTTAAAGAAACTTAAAATTAAAGAACTTTAGGGAACTTTGTTATTCAATTCTGTTCAAAGAGTATTTATTAAGCACCTACTATGTGCCAGGCATTTCAAAATAAATAACAATTCCAGGTGGGCAAAGGCACTTAATATCATTTGAGCAAAAATGGCAAAAACACATGGGAAGCTAAATAATGATGACGGATATAGTGGGCTCTGGGAGGTTATAAGATATAAAATAGTTGCCCATCTGCTTTGACAAAAGGAATTCCCTCACAGGGAAGCCCCAATAACAGTGAAATCACTAGATCCCTCTGATGTTTGTTGTTGGGTCAAAAAACCTTCTAAACTACCAGTCAAAAGGAGTTCTGACTCAGAAGTGCTGACCTATTTAGTGTTACTTAGATTTGTGACCAAAAATTGAAACTGCATTATTTAATTCTTGTCTCAATGCCATTTTGATCTTACAAGCACACATACAAACTGAAAAGATAGTCGGAGAGAGAAACTGGAGGATGACCATCCCTCTCCCTTCCAGCAGAGGTCATTATAGAGCAAAGAACAGTATGGAAAAAGGGACTGCACATTCAGTCATTTCAATAGAAATCCCACCCCTGGCAGCTTCGTGGGAGCCCCCTCTTTTACCCACTCCCCTTTCCCTTTTGATGTCTGTACTCCTTCATCTGATAAAAGGTTGTCTAAAAAAACTGATCCAAAGGAGACACAAGAGAACAGGTTAATCCCAAGTGCTGCGGTATAATGTGTCACTAAACAGACAATGTAATTATCTTGGCAGCCTGTTTAACCAGCTAATTCATCAGCTTTGCATACCAGCTCACCTTCTTTCTATATTCCTAGCCAGGACATTTTTTTCTTCCCCACCAGCACCACTACAATGTTACAAGGGCTCCAGTTTATTTTCTTGAATGTGGTTAATTATAGTTTTCTGCAGGCTTCTTTCTCTCTCTCTCTCTCTCTCTCTCTCTCTCTCTCTCTCTCTCTCTCTGTCTCTCTGTCTCTCTCTCTCCCTCTCTCTCTCTCTCTGTCTCTCTCTCTCTCTCCCTCTCTCTCTCTCTCTCTCTCTCTCTCTCTCTCCTCTCTCTCTTTCTCTCTCTCTCTAGGTTGGGGCTGAAGGAACAAACTAATAAAGACAGATCTAATAAATAGGAATTAATCCTAAAATTGGACTTAGCGATGAATGGTCATACTCGTTTCTTTTAAAAGCTTGGGGGAGGGCTATTAACTGGGAAAAATCTGACTAGGAAAACTTTTATTTAACAGAATCATGGTATCTAGCACATACTTGTAAATTGCATTTTGCTTTTCACCTTCCATGTATATAATAGTTTTCTTTTCCATCCAACATTCACTATGCTTTGCTAAAGTCAATACTGCATAATAACAGAAACATTGCTTCTTTAGGAAGGGATCTAAACCTTCTCAGCCTTCTATCCACAAACAGAAAATCAAAATGCAATATTAACTGAACACTAAAACCCCACATCATCAAATGAACCTTTTCCTTCATCAAGATACTCCATAGTACATTGGTGGGTACATGGCAGCTCAGCACGTAAGTGCAACCAAAACAGGTATATAGAGGAAGAAAGGGGAGGGAAAATGATCACTACAGATCAAATTATCTTAGTGGGAATCCTCATTGAATGTTTAAGTGGTAAATTTCCATATTCAATAGTTGATAGAAAAAGTGACCAGTTCATCTTTTAAAAATTATTATTTCTATTTCATCCTGAAAAATGATATGTTCAGTAACATAGCTATTTTTATTTAGATAACACTTTTCATATCCATTTATTCTCTCTTCATTTCACATAGTTAAACTGCCAACAGTAGCAGCAAAGCTGCTTGGAATTTATTTTTATGAGATGATTTTTCAAGGTGGGATAGAAAGAGTAAGATTCTGCAAGGGCTGAAGAAATAGCACCAGCCAGCTCAATGAGCTGGCAGAATTGTGTGAAAATGGATGTGGAGGCCAGGACTAGATGCCTACTTATCAATGAGAGGTAAATTGCAATGGAAAAAAAAAAAAGAGGGAACACCGAAGCTCTAGGAACAATCAGAATCCTAGAAGAAAGAGCAGCCAACATAAAAAAGGTTCATTAAGGTGGCAATAAAAGGGCTCTCCTTTTTTACAGTTAAGGACAAAGCCAAGAAAAAATTCAATAATCAGAGGGAAAAGGAATCAGATGAGTATATCCAAGTTTCTGTGGACATAAAAATAGCTTGTTTCTTGGGGGTTTTTAAGTTAAAAATAATATTCAAAAACAACTTAGAACTAAAATTAAGTTTCTTTAGAAGAGAGTGGACCAGTTCAATCCAACATTTATTAAACACCTGCCATGTACAAGGCACCGTATTAAGCACTATCAAGGAGAAAATGAACCAGTTCCTGCCCTCAAGTAGCTTATATTGCCAGGATGTTTAACATATTTTATATGATATATATTATATATATAATATATACACACAGATAAGCATATACCTGATTATATGAAGAAGGACAGAATACTAACAATGAAGGGAAAATAGAGAAAGACTTCCTGCTGAAAGTGACAGGAGCTGAGCCTTTCACAGAAGTCAAAGATTCTAAGAGGCACAACAGGTAAAGAGGAAATACGTGCTTTATGGGAATGAGGGCTTGTTTGTACCTAAGCAAGGAGGCAGGAGACAGAATGTCAATGGTAGGAAACAAAAAATAAACTGTATTGGCTGTAATATAAAGGTGCATGATGGAGGAATGTTGTGAAGAAAGTCTGGGAAGGTAGGCCAGAAGTTTCAAGAACTTGTTCTTTATGTTACAAGCTCAATTGGGCCTGATCTAGGACAGTAGCGATGTGAGTGGAGAGTAGGGGTAGATGGGAGAAAAGTAGCAGCCATTGTTGTCCTGAATAAGGGTGGGACATGGTCAGATGTGTTTCAAGAAGACTTTGGACAGTTGTGTGGATTTCTGTCCACCACCTTACTTCAAACCCTCATCACCATTTGCTGTACTACTCAAATAGCCTCCTGAATTGTTCTTCCTGCCTCCCTCTTCCACCTATCCTCCACACAGCTGCCAAATTAGTATTCCTAAAGCACTCCTCTGCTCAAAAGAGTTCTACTGGCTTCTTCTTGCTACTAGGTTACATCTGACTTCAACATACTTTTCTTGATTCAATTCATGCTACTCCTTCCCCACCTCACCATTTGTTCAACTTTATAACCAGACCAACCTATTTCCTTTTCCCCATATTTACCCATAGTGAGAGCTGTTCATGTACTGTGAGAGTCTCATTGTGTGGCTTGAAGGGAGACAAAATAGATCTCTCCAGCCCTTCTCTGAGAAAGATTGCAATTCCTGCCAGGTAGAAGGTTGGGGTCAGAAGCTGTCCAATGCCAGTGCTCTATCCATTGCACCACGTAGCTGCCCCTGGATCCAAGCTTTATATCCAAGGTTTGACTGCCTTTCCAAATACCAGTTCCACAACGAACAAATAACAGTAACAAAGAAACCCATTTATCTAAGTTGATGGCAAAACAGAAATCAGAGGAAGTGTGCCTGGGAGAATACATACCAGATGATACAGAATCAAGGAGCTCTCCTATGGGGGGGTGGGCTGAAGGTAACTCAGTTCAACCAAGAGAGTCCCAGATCTCCCCCAAGGGGAAATTCCCCAGTGTCTAGTGTAGCAAGCTGGGAATAAGGACATGATGGAGACTGGTAGCTGCTCTCATATCCATTTCTTCCCAGAGTACTTTCCTTCAGCAACCTTGATCTCCACAAAAGAGGGACTAATGAGCAATGAATCCCATACCAATGGACTTTGGCTCAGATTATATACAATATTCCTTCCTTAAGCTGCCTTGGATTCAGTCAAAGGGCCGCTCTTGAGGACCTAGAAGGCCACATGTGACCTTGAGGCCACAAGTTCCCTACCCCTGCCAGCTGCTTTCAAAGCTCAGCCCAAGTGCAACCTCTTACAGGAAGCCTTTTCTAAATCACACACCCACACACACACATACACACACACACACACACACACACACTTTATATTGACTTGTTGGTATATGTGTTGTTTCTACTCGTGTGAAAGCCCCTTGAGAGAAGGGACTATGTTGAATTTTGGATCCCTGATAAATAGCGTAGTGCATGGTACAGGATAGGGAGGTTAATAAATTACCTTAGAACTGAATTTTGAAAGGAAAAACTGGAAGCAAGTGTTCCATTAGGAGTTAATTAAAAGTGATCTTCCTAAAGCGTAGGTCTGACCAAGTCAAACCCTCATTCAGTAAACTCCAATGGCACCCTATCACTTCCAATATCAAAAATAAAATTCTCCACTTGGCATTCAAAGTCCATAACCTGCCCCCTTTGACCTTTCCAGTATTCTTCTACCTTTTACTCACACACTTGTACGCTTATCCAATGGCACAGATTTCCTTGCTTTTCCTCAAAAAAGACAATCCACCTCCCAACTCTAGGCATTTTCACTGGATGTCCACCACACCTGGAATTTTCTGTCTTCTCAGCTCCACCTCTTGGTTTCCCTAGCTTCCTTCAAATTCTAGCTAAAATCTCAGCTTCTTCAGAAAGTCTTTTCCGATCCCTCTTCGTTCTAGTGCCTTTCCTCTGTTGGTGGTTTGCTATTTATCATGTATATTTTTGTACACGGTTATTTGCATGTTATCTCCCCCATTAGATTGTGAGCTCCCCAGGGGCAGGGACTATCTTCTGCCTTTCTTTGTATTCCCATTACTTAGCACACTGCCTAGTACTTCATTGATTGACTGACCAGACTATGGTGTCTGGTTGGTTGTCCTTTGTTCTAGAAGACCAAAATGACATCACTATGTTGGAGTCAAGTTACAATTCATCTGAATGTGGCTTATCAGACCAATACAAGCTCAGAATGCTCTACCATAGGTCAGACACAAATAATACACGTGAACATTTGGGATGGATTCTCTCAATTTCGCATCTCCTGTTTCTTCTGAGCTACTTCAATTCGGCTTTGTTCATAGACCACAACACCTTTAGAGATGATGAGAGAGTGAACTAGCAAGTAGTATTATGATTGGAGAGGATCTGTGAGCCAGGCTGATAAGAAGGATGATGGTGATGCCCTCAACTAAAATAGGGAAGTTTAGGGAAGGGATGGATTGGAAAGGGAGAGGGAGAATGAGTTCTATCTTGTACTTGGGTGATTAAGACACTTATCAGACATACAGGACAAAATCCTTCTTCTCCTGAGCTGTGTCACCAACTGCCTGTTAGAAGTCTTCACCTGTATGTCTGGTAAGGGTCTTAATCACCCAAGTACAAGATAGAACTCATTCTCCCTCTCCCTTTCCAATCCATCCCTAAACTTCCCTATTTTAGTTGAGGGCATCACCATCATCCTTCTTATCAGCCTGGCTCACAGATCAGAGTCGTATTTTTCCCCTTAGTTCCCCACCCTCCAACCAATAGAATTAGTCGCCAAATCTTGTCAATATAACCCCACAACACCTCTCCTATGTGTCTCCTCTCCAATCACACACACACATCACACACACACACACACACACACACACACACCCTTTCCATTCAATGAACTCCAGTGGCTCCTTATCACCTGTTTGGCATTCAAAGCCATTCATATCTTGGCCCTTCTCTACCTTTCCAGTCTTCTCACACCTTACACCCTCCTCCCTCCCACACACACATACTTTAGTCCCCTAACATTACTTGCTGTTTCTTGCCCAAGACACTCCATTTTCATTGGCTGTCCTCCAAGCCTGAAAGTTTCTTCCACCTCATCTACCCCTCTTGGCTTCTTTCAAGTCCTAGCTAAAATGGAACCTTTTACCAGGAGACTTTTCAATACCCCTTAATGTCAATGCCTTCCCTCAGTTGATTACATCCTTTTTATCCATAAATCTCATTTGTAGATAGCTGTTTCCATGGTGTCATCCTCATTAGACAGTGAGCTTCTTAAATTCAGGGACTGTCATTTGCTTTTCTTTGTATCCCCAGAGCTTAGTATTGTGCCTGGCACATAGTAGGTGCTTAATTGATGCTTATTGATTGCCTGACATGAAAGTCAGCATCACCATCACCATCTTTGACATACAGTCCTTCAGCAAATGATCTTCTGAACTTCCACTATTTTGTCTGTGGGTCTTAATGGCTCCTAGCCATCTCCTGCCTCTCCTTCTCCCCTACCTACCCACATCAGAGTCAACAGCTCCAAGCTATTCATTTGAATGATGAATTGCTTTGGTAACAATGCAATGCCAATTTCTTAAAATTAAAAAAAAGGTCATCAATAATAAATGCATATCTTCCCCCTCCAAAAATAAAAGGGTATATGAGTTAATGTTTTCCCGGGGCAGGGGGAGGGGTTGCAGTCATTTATAATTCACGAGTCTACTAAGTATATTTAAGGAAAAAAATGTTGCCATACCTTGGCAATACCTGTATTTCAAGGTACTTTTGTGATTTATGAATTTTTCTCTAGTACAATGTGAGTGATGGATAGCCCCAGTCTAATCCACTCTTTATGTCCACATGAATTTTCTAACTGCAGATTTCCTTTTGAAATCAATAGGTATTTAACACTGAGTGGATGTGCTAGAGTATTTGAAAGGAGGCAAGGATGAGATCTGTGGGCCACCATTGGCGTAGACACCTCCATTTCCACAATGTTCTGTGATTGACCTTGGGCAAGTGCGGAATTATATATGTTTTTTTTAAACCTCCCTTTTAGAAAAACCAAAAATATTAAGGAATATTTTTTTCAGTAAAACCTTTTCTAGAACATTGGGGAAAACCCCTTGAGACTAAAAAGTCTTTTCTTAGGGAAAACATTGTTTTAACAAAGAGTGACTCTTGTCTTGTTCAAATCTTTGCCTCTCCACTCTTCTTTTTTTCCTTCTTTAAAATTTTTTTTCTTCATCTGAACTAGACCAACAGCAACAGTATGAACTTTTCCACTTGCAAAGAAAGATTATATGTAAAATTGAGAATCTCTGTTACATAAAACTTATTTAAATATGTAATAAATTCAATATATTAGTTTCTTTTAAAAAAATTTCTATTTAATTTATGGAATAAAACAATCTTTTCTATAACATGGTATAATAAAAATGATTGCATATATGTACAACTTGCTATTCCTTTTAAATATATAATCAAGTTAGCAGGTAAATTTCTTTTTTTTCCTTTTTCTTCCTTTTTCCCCCTTACCCTAGAGATGGTTGCCATTAGACACACACATACACACACACACACACACACACACACACACACACATATTTGTGCCATTTTGTGCCATTAGACACACACATGTATGTGATACATATACATGCACACACACACACACACACACACATATATATATATATATATGACCTTTCCAAGTTAAGACCCCTTTATATATCACTTGGCAAAGGTAAAGTACTATATTAAGTAGTCGTTGATAGTAAACTAACCTTTGGTTTTCGGAATCACCTTCATGTTACTTCCTTGATGAGATGTGTTTCATGGTTTTTTTCAATGATGTACATGATAAGGCACTCATCAGAGTAGTGTCTGTCATGTATAAAAAGTTCGAAAGACATAGTTTCTGGGTAATTAATCATTTTATTAATTATGGCTAGTGAGTAATTAATAAAAGGATGGTCAATCGGTCATCCCCAAAAAACCAAAGAAGGATCATGGTGGTTTCTTGATGCTTACATGCCCTTGGCAGAGTGGATGTTCCTGACAGGTAGTGATCAACTCTGATTGGTTAACAATTAATCAGAAGAATGAATATTATAATGAGAGGTGGACTCTTCTAATGAGAAGTTGGGGGGGGGCAGCGGAATTTGACTTTGATTTTATCACTTTTATTCCCAGACTACCCTCAACCCTGGACAATCTAGACAAAGGATCATCTCCCACCTACTCCACGCCCCCCTCCAAAGTATGAGTAGAACACAACGGGCTTCTGAACAACAGTGAGGAAAAAGTTAATCCAATCTCTTTATCAGACCTATTCTTCAGATTTTGATCTGACTGAGTAGAGAATGAAGAAATAGGAAGGGAAAAAATGTTAGATCTCCCCAATAATAATTGGCTATTAATATGAGAGAAATAATTATTCCTCTCAGTTTCAAAGTTCTAGAAGTAGGGATTTCAAATCTATCGTTCCACATTAGAATTCTCCAAGGATTCCAAATTAGCAACCAACTCTGCTTCATGCTGGTATGATGACTAGTTGGAATAGCCCTTTCTCCCCACCTCTTTTGACTCAATCACTAGAAATAAACTAAAGTTTGTTGGGTTTTATGATTTATTTTCAAAGTTAAGATAAGGACAGAAGTAGAATTGTTGGATCATAAATTTCGAGCTTGAAGCTATCTGAGAAGATGGTTAATTAAAACCCTTCATTTTACACATAAGGAAACTGAGGCCCAGAAAGTAAGTGATTTGCCCATGGTCATACTGCTAGCAAGTAACAGAATACTACAACATACTACTAGTAAGTAACAGAGCCAGGTACTGTAATTCCAAATCCAACACACTTTCCACTGCACCAAACAGACATAAGAGAGTGTAAGTAATGTAGGGATATGGGGATAAATTGTTTCGAGGTACCCGGCATTTCTCTATGCTATTTCTTCGATGTATGTCTCTCCCTTTTCTTGTTTTCTTGCCTCCAGCTAGGTGGCAGAATGGATAGAGTGTTGGGCCTGGACTCCCTGACCCCAGACACTTACTAGCTGTGTGACCCTGGGCAAGTCACTTAACCCTGTTTACCTCAGTTTCCTCATCTGTGAAATGAGCTGGAGAAGGAAATGGCAGACCACCCCAGTATCTTTGCCAAGAAAACTCCAAATAGGGTTAGGAAAAGTTGGATATGACTAACAATAAGCCTTTTGAATACCAGGGAGAAGGGGGAGAAAAAGTTTGTGGTGATGCAAAATTGAGCTCTTTGGATACAATAAAGGAGGGACAGACTTTTTTCAGGATGAATATACAATCAGATGGATTAGATTTACAGAAAGATAATAATGAAAGAATTTGATGTGGGGAGGGTGCTCCACTTGAAGTCAGGAAGACCTGGTTTCAAATTTTACCTCTGAGTCCCTTAACCTCTGAATCTCATCCCAATCTCTAAAACACAGAAGGGCTACCATCTGTTTCAGTGGCAGAAAATCCCACATCCCGAGGTCTCACAAGACCAAAATGCTAAGTCACAGATGAATCAACATTCTAACAGTAGTAATTAGCTGACATTTACACAGGACTTTAAGGTTTACAAATCAATTTTCATACATTCTCTCATGTGAATTGAACAGCGATCATGTCAGTAGTTTATAGGACTACCCGAACAAGTAATTTGAGCTTGAAATTTTCCTTGTAGAGGACATTGAAATTTCATGATCAGTGGGGTGACAATTACAAATGGTGATTTGTTCTCAGAAGCAACATAGCATAGTGGGTAAAGAGCCAGCCTTGGAATCAGAAGACCTAGATTCCTACTTCTCAAAAATTCAGGCTAGGGAACCCTGGGCAAGTCATTTAACTTTTCAGTGTCTGAAGTAATTCTAAATTACAGAGAAGGTGCTGATCTGCAATGGCAGAGGAAGTTTGGTCATCAGGAGTCCCCTGCATTCAAGAAAAATTACGAGTGCAAAACCACTCAGGCCTTATCCACATTTACTTAGTCCACACAGAGATAGATTTTAAAGGGCTACAAGAAGTTTGGCATGTGTCACATAAGTACAGCTCCAATGTATCATTGAATCTAATCAAATTAATAAATCCTTAATAAAAGGATTTGTTCCGTGAAATGTGGATTCTGTCAAAGAGCCACACTTGAGGACCTAGAGGACCGTATTTGGCCTTGAGGCCGAAGTTCTCCACCCTTGGGCTATATAGTCTAAAAGTCAGGTCCATGAAGGGTTATGGAAGCAGTATTACGGCTTTCTTCCGCTGATGAGAGAAAAGGAATTTGGCTTTCCAGGTAGCCCAAGAGATACAGGAAAGGCGTACTTTTAGGACAGAAAATTAAACATTGGATTGGGACATTGAGCAAGCACAAAGGTCTTTCTAAAACAATTTCTTAGCCAGAGCCTGTGAGCTTTTAAAAATAAGTATTTTGATGGCTGTATTTCACTGTAATTGATTTCCTCTGTAATCCTACACATTTTATTTTATGCATTTAAAAACATAAATCTGAAAAGGGGATCCCTAGACTTCGCCATACTGCCATAGGGGTTCAGGGCACACAAAAAGGTTAAGAAGCTCGCAGATTCATATTATTCTGGGAAAGTTTAGGTGTCCTTTTGCTACAAGGTGAAAGGATTGTTAGCTTGTGGCCCCATAAATTCATGACTGATGTCAGGAGTAACTTACCCAAAGAATCAGATCTAGTGTACAAAGTGATGATGATGATAATAAGAGTTAACATTTCTATAATTCCTAGAACTGGATTTTTTGTTCATTTGTTTTTGGTCTGAGCCTATCATTTCCTAGTAAGAATCTGCCAAAGAACTCCCTTTCCCAAAGCAGACAGGCACCTTCTGCTTCTTCTAGCCCAGAGGGTTGCCTGGGACCCTGGAAGCTTAAGGGATCTTCCCAGCATCATACAGCCAGAATATACAAGAGGTAGCAGTTGAACCCAGGTTTTCCTGATTCAGAAGCTGGCTTTCTATTCACCATGCCCAGCTGCTAATGCTCTGACCTTTGCAAGGAGCTCTTCTCATAGCAGCCTTATGAGCTATGTTGTGAAAGCACTTGTCACTGCCATTTTACAGATGAGGTAACTGAGACTGAGAGACTAAGTCATTTGCCCCAAGTCACATAGCTAATAAGTATGGAATAAACATTATTATAAAAGTGGATAAAAGTGTCTATGGTGAATGAGGATCAAGAGGTTGCTGGTAAATATTTAAAAAAAAGAAGCACCTGACACACTTTTAAGTTTAATCTACATTATTAACATTTTCACCATTACTCTCTTAAGCCTAGACAATCAACAAAACAAGTAAGTTAAGACCTGGTGGGTAGTATTTGTCAGTTTCTGAGATATAAATGCTTGTTCACATTAAAAATTTAACAATCAGCTTCTGAAAATCAGTACAAACTGACTCCAGCATACCATTGAGGGTTCCTTAAAAGTTCTGTCTACCAGAGAGAGAGAGAGAGAGAAAGAGAGAGAGAGATGCATATATGTATATGTTTATATGTGTATGCCTGGGTATATGTATATACATGTATGTATATGTGTGTGTAGTATGCTTGTATGTACATGCACATGTGTATGTGTTATATATACATATATGTGTATATGTAGATACATATATGTGTATATATGTAGATACATATGTTTAGATCTTTATGCATGCACAAGTAAGGCAGGGACAATGAAGCGTTAATGTCTTGAAGGATAAAGTTTATACTATTTTCATTGATTCTTCAACCCTACATTAAAACATTTATTTTGCATGAAAAATCATAACAAAATGATCCTCTGGTAAATCTGGCCGATATCGTCCCACAACGACACACAACCTAAGTGAAAAGAGTGAGCACACATTTAATGTCCACTACCAGAGGGACAGACACTTAAGAAACATGTGCTTAAGGCACCCCTCCTCTTCCAGTCATCCAACTCCCCCATGTCCTTTCTCTTCTCTTCTTCTTTTCTCCCTCTGTTCTCCTATGGGCACGCTATCTCTACTGTCAGGACACTCAGCTGGTCTCTCTGGGCTCAGCGCTCTCCTCAGCTCAATTCTGAAGTGTCAGCCTTAATTCTTTTTGTACTTAGAGCCCTTTTCCTGTCTCTTGCCTTCGCTCACAGCAGGACTCTGCTCCACTTGCCCCACCCTTTGCCAAATTCTGCTCTAAATAATCCTCACAAATGGCTACATATCCTGACTCTAGATCAGGGTGTTCTTGCCCCCTTTTTTCCCTTTGTCATGGACCCCTCTGGCAGCCTGGTGAAGCCTCTGGACCCCTTCTGAGAATCATGTCTTAAAATACATAAAACAAAATACATAGGATTTCAAAGGAAACCAATTATATTGAAATATAGTTACCTATAGATTTTTAAGGCCACGAACCTCAGGTTATTAACCCCTGATCTACAGCATGTGTCTCACTTTTTAAAAGTCACCAGTCAATACCTGGGAGCTCTAGCATTCTATCAAGTTTGAAGAACTTTAGTTGTCCTTAAAAAATAACAGTATAAACTTCATGCTTCAAGACATTAACACTTCATTGTCCCTGCTATTGCCTTACTTCCTGGAATTTCATCAAGTGGGCTCAGTGAAAGCAGGGAGGAGGAAGGGATACTCCTCCCAACACTCCACTCCACTCTTTTCCTACAGGAGAAAGTTTCCACCCATCAATTAGTTTATTCACTTTGGCTTTTTCTTGCAAGTGTCCTATGAATAACTATAATAATGACTCAAACTTACATAGCTTTTTAAGTATTTCAAAAAGCAATGACCAGAATAGTGTTTTGAGATAGGCAGTGCAAGGATTTTTACCATTTTCCAGATGAGCAAGTTGAGGTTCACAAGTTAGGGGATCAGCTCAAGGTCAAAGGGTAAAACTGAGCATCTGTCCTGGTGCCCTTTCCACTCTGCTGCCTCGCTTTTGGACTACTGCAATAGCATCTTTTTTTTTTTTTTTTTTTTTTTTTTTAGGCAATTGGGGTTAAGTGATTTGCCCAGGGTCACTCAGCTAGTAAGTGTCAAGTGTTTGGTCTGAGGCCGGATTTGAACTCAGGTACTCCTGACTTCAGGGCCGGTGTTCTATCCACTGCGCCACCTCCCTGCCCCTGCAATAGCATCTTAATCGGTCTCCTCGCTCAGGTCTCTCCTCTCCAAACCATCCTTTACAGAGCTGCCAAAAATGATATTCCAAAAGCACGATCCTGACCAGGCCATTCCTTTGTTTAGTAAACTGTAATAGTTCCTTATCTCCTTTACAATTAAACAGAAACTCTTCTATTTATCATTTAAAGCCCTGTGCAACCTCTCTGGGGTGCTAGGTTGTGTCAGTGGATAGAGAGCCAAGCCTGGAGTCAGAAAACTCATCGTGAGTTCAAATCCGGCCTCAGACACTTACTAGCTATGTGACCCTGGGCAAGTCACTTAACCTTTTTTGCCTCGATTTCCTCATCTGTAAAATGAGCTGGAGAAGGAAATGGCAAACCCCTCCAGTATCTCTGCCAAGAAAATTCTAAGTGGGGTCACAAAGAGTCAGACACAACTGAAATAATTGAACACCAATAGTGATCTCTCTACAAGCTACTTCTCTAGACATTTACATGTTACTCTCCTTAATACACACAACAAAAGTCCAGCAAAATTGACCTTTTTTGCTGTCTCTCACATGACATCTCCTGCCTCCATATCTTTGTCTAAACTATCCCCTATACCTTCAATACACTATTTCCTCACCTCTTTTTCTTAGAAACCCTTTCAAAACACTCCTCATGGACCACCTTCTCTATAAGGCCTTTCTAAGCCCTCCAACTGTGTCTCCTCTTCAAATAGGCTTATGTTTATTCTGCATATATTTTTATATATGCTTATTTATGTCCATGATGTTTCTATTGATAGAATGTAAGGTCCTTGAGGGCAGGGATTATTTCCATTTTATTTCTTTTTCCCCAAGACGTACCACGGTGCCTGGCATCTACTTAATAATTGCTTGTTGATTCATTGATGAAAGGATACATAAGAAATCATCTTTCTTGTTTGTTTGTTTGTTTTTTTTTGACTAGGAAATAGGGTTAAGTGACTTGCCTAGGGTCACACAGCTAGTAAGTGTTATATGTCTGAGGCTGGATTTGAGCTCAGGTCCTCCTGAATCCAGGGCTGGTGCTCACACACACACACACACACACACACACACACACACACACACCTTCCCCATGGCTGCCACCCTTGAGGAAACCAGGGAATAGGACAAGCAGAGCCCAAGGTCAAAGATACCACCTCTATTTTTGTATTATTTATGTATTCCTTAACCATTTCACATACATAAAACTATGTTACAATTTTTATTTGATTCCTAACTTTTTGTTGTTAATGAAGTTTTTGAATGTGTTACCCCTTCCATTTTCCCCATAGCCCTGTCATTCTTATTGAGCACTATCAGGGTGATTTTTAGGAACAGATACATCATGTTATGTTAGAACTGAATATTTCAATATTTAGCTATGTGTGTTTGCATTGAGATAAGTGCTCCCTCTCTTGATAAAGATTGCAACCCCTCCTTGCCTTATTATATAGTTTTCATAAGTTGCTTTGCAAAAAAACTTCTTCATCTGGCAGCCATCTTTCTGGTGATAAGCCTCTTTGCAGTCAGGTAGGCTGGTTATTGGTATGACAGAGGATTAGTCATTGGAAGATAATTAAAGTCTTTCCAAATTCTTACACATGTTCCTCTGGTAATCAATACTCAATATTCAATACTTAAATGGATGTAGGATCTATTTGGTTTGGTTGTTCCATCCAATGATGCAGATCATAACTTTGCCAATCCTGTCTACTCCACATGTCTCTTGTCTACGTTTTCCTAAAATTTCCCCCTACTGGGTTCACCCAATATTCTGGAGGTCTTCCTTGATTTTTTCTGGTATTGCAAAGACAGCAATGGGACACTCAAGCTATCCACCTGTCATCCCTCACACTTTTTTTTCTTTTAAAATTTATTTTATTTTTAATTGAGGGAATAAAACAAATATTCCCATAACCATGTAATAAAAAAGATGATTGTACATGAAACTGCAAATCAGTTATGTATAACTTACTATTACTTTTAAATATATATTAAAGTTATCATGTAAATTTCTTTTTTTTCTCTTTTTTTTCTTCCCTCCTTCTCTGCTGCATTCTAGAGATGGCTACCATTAGACACACACATATTTATTTATTTATTCTTTACATCTATTTATCAGTTCTTTCTCTGTATACAGATAGTTTCTTTTTTCATATGTCCTTTATTTTTAATTTTGTATTTATAATGGCCAAAATGACTTAGTCACTCAAAGTCATTCTTAAACAATATTACTGTTACTGTATACAATGTTCTCTTGTTTCTGCTCACTTCACTCTTTAACATTTCATGCAAGTCTTTCCATGCCTTTTCAAGATCATTGAGCTCATCATTTCTTATAGCACAGTAGTATTCCACCACAACCATACAACACAACTTGTTCAGCCATTCCCCAGTTGGTGGGGATCCCTGTAATTTCCAGTTCTTCACCACCACAAAGAGAGTTGCTATAAGCATATCATTCACATTCAAAGTTATAATTACTATTTGCAAATTTCCCTCCATCTTATTTTTACTCACAATTTTCTTTCTAAGCCTCTTTTTACCCTATTGCTATTACCTTATTTTCTCCCCCCATCTTTCCACTCCCACCCTTCTAAGAGTTCCCCCCACCCTCCCAAACCCCAATCTACATACCCCTCTAAAAGCCCCTCCCCTACCCTGTTCTCCAGTTTTCTCACCCTTCTACATGTTCAGAAGACTTCCAAGACCTTGCAGATGTCCATGTTGTTTCTTCTTCAACCCAGATGAGAATAAAATTCCAACATTATCAGCCCTCCACCCTCACCTGCTACCTCTCTATTAGTTCTCCCTTTCACATCTGATTGTTATAATTGCTCCCTTTTACCTTTTCCTATCGAATTTTGTGTTTTAGCATCACCCCATTATATACATCTCAGCCCCAACATTTCTTTCAAACTACTTTAGTAATGATGACCATCCCTCACACTTGCCCAGTGACCAACCCATCTTCTTTTCCTATCAAACATTTCCCTGTTGATTATTTTTTTCTGCTGTTCTTTAAAATTTTTTTAAATTCTTCACTCAGTTTACATTATAGCCTGCTCACTCCCACCATATGCCTCATTTAAAATTGATACTCAATTTTATTTAGTTCTTTAGAGATTGTAATATTCTATGTCTCATTACTAAATAGCAACATCAGTAGAATAATGTTGGCACCAAACAGATTGGTCTTTGTTTTCAATCAAGGCCAGGGCACTTTGCAATTTCCCAAAGGTGATCCAGGCTTCTCTCCTTCTCATATTCAACTGAAACCAACTCATTGAACATAACTGTTGTATAAACTTGAGGTTGGCCATCCAAATTTCTGACATAATCTGGGCAATAGACATTCTTCATCTATTTGGTCTTTCCTGTATGGATGGTCAGGCTAAACTCTTTTGAGCAATTATACATCACTCCCAGGAGGTTCTACAGTATTCTGGGGCTAGATGCAATTAGCACAACGTCATTCACAAATACGATTATCTAAAAGACCTCACCATCTATGAAAAATACCTCTTCAGCTTGAACTCTGAACTGGATCTATGTTATCACAGTGGTGAATATTGTTGGTGAGTACACACCTCTCTGTTTTATGTCTTGATATTCCTCTGGAGTAGCCTTTAGAAACCCAGGGTAACCTCCTCACTAGGCTGAGATATCGGATTAGGACTTTCATAGAGGCCTATGCACATGATCACAACGGTCTCACAACTCAATAGGCCACAAAATAGTAATTTTTCTAAAATTCACAGCTTGTGGTGAAAACAATATCTTAACTGTTGTCCCCATTCAGGTTAGGCTAGTTTTTCCTTGAAAGGTGTCAAAACCATCCTCAAAACTTGGTTGACTCAAAAAATTTAAGGAAATAATATCATTTCTTGGTCAGCCAAATAGAAAAGAGACAGAAGGAACTATAGGAATGTGTGGTGCTTGGCTGGTGGACTGGGGTAATCCACTTAGGCAATGAATGAACATGGGGTGTCCTCAGCACAAAGCCTTGTCATTAACTGTTGAATGACTTGCCAATGTCTTATTGCATTACAATGTCAAAAATAAACTCCCAGGAGACCCCCTTAGTCAGGTCCAAGCCAGAGCGCAGCCACACTAAAAATCACATTTTTTAGATAACTCAGAAATTGACCATTAAGATGGAAGAAACTATCAGATGAAGCATGGTTCCATTATTTTCAATCCTCTGAACATGGCCTGTTACTACTTAAAACTCAACGGATTCTCTTTTAGTTTTTAGAAGGAGAAAAGTGTTTGTTTTGGTTTTGAAATACATTCCTGCTTTACTCTAAAACACAGGCCCATCTGGGGCCAGGATATAGATAGTTTCTTCAAATGATTCAAAACTTGCCATTATGCAGGATAAAAGTGACACTAATCAGTGTGTGCCAGGAAGATAAATTAAAACTATACACAAAAAGGGGAAGGAGTCGCGATCAAGGAAAATGACAGATGTGGTTTGGAAAAGTGGAAGAAATTAAGGTCACAGCAGGGAACTTTAAAAACACATAGCTGATACTTCTTTAAGTGGAAAACAAAGGAAGACTTTAAGTATGTCTTCATGTTTGCAGAAAAAATAAAGTGCATTGGAGCAAATACAAAAGGCTATGATTTTGTGTCTTGCACAAAGGGCATAGCCTTCAAGTTTGTTTTAGTCCACAATTAGAGAGTCATTTTTCTTATGAGATTTTTCCCTTTTATTTGTCACTTAAGTGCCTTATAACTGAAATGCTCACTCGTGTTTCCGAGGGTACCACAAATCAATGCAATAAAGTCTTAGAAGGTTCTCTGATGATATAGATTAGAAAGATTACATCTAAGGTCCTTGTTCCTCATATCCTCCAAGGGACAATCCATCTCCTATCGCCATGTTTTTGAACAGGCTGCCCCCTCAAACCTGGGATGTATTCTCTCCTCCTCTCTACTTCTGAGAATCCCTAATTTCCTTTAAAACTCAGATCAAACACCATCTTCTTCTAACATGAGGCCTTTCCTCATCTACCAAGTTGTTAATGGCCACTCTCAAAAATTTGTTGTTGTTCAATCGTGTCCAACTCTCTCTGAGCCCATTTGGAGTTTTCTTGAGAAAGATGCTGGAGTGGTTTACCATTTCCTTCTCCAGATCATTTTGCACATGAGGAAACTGAGACAAGGAGGGCTAAGTGACTTGCCCACGGTCAAACAGCTAGTATCTGAAGTCTGATTTGAACTCATATTTAGCTGCCCTCATATTTATTTTGCATATATTTTTATGTGTATAAAGTATAAGACTATATATACATATGTATGTATATATGTATGTGTGTGTATATCCATACATATGTATATGTATATATGTGTGTGAGTGTGTGTGTGTGTGTGTGTGTGTGTGTGTGTAAATGTATCCACCAAAAGAATGTAAATTCCATAAGGGCAGGGTCAATGTCACTTTTGTCTTTGTATACCACTGCCTGGAACACAGTAGGAACTTAATAGATGCTTGGACAGCTACATGGCACAATGGCTAGAGCACCAGATTTAGAGTCAGGAAAACTTATCTTCCTGAGTTCAAATCTAGCCTCAGGCACTTACTAGCTGTGTTCATCTGTAAAATGAGTTGGAGAAGGAAATGGCAAATCACTCCAGTATCTTTGCTAAGAAAACCCTAAATGGAGGGGTGGGGGTCATGAAAAGTCAGACACCAGTGAAATGATTGAACAATAGTTGCTTGCTGACTGATTCACAATGAAGGAACTATTTCCTGTGGGATTTCTCCTTAGAAAATCTATAATTTACTGAATTGTATCCATAATCATATTTATAGCTAATGTACAAACATGTCATATATTTATATACTATATTTTTTGGGGAGGTCACTCTTTAGCAGTCTGGGATTGAATATCCCAGGGATTTGGAAAATGAGAGGGAAGTGAAAAGTAATTAACCAACAGAGGAAAGAGAGCAGAGAATCAGTTGAAGAGTGGAGATGGGTTGATGAAGGCAGGTGAGAGCACCTGCTACGTGCCAGCTACAGTTCTTTTTGTATTCTCATTTCTTAGAACAGTACCTTGAACATAGTAAGTGCTTAATAAATGTTTATTGAGTGACTGATGGAATAGAATGCTCTCCCTCTGGTCTCCCAGATGTTTTCAGCTTCAATGCCTTTAGTAATGACCCTGTAGTACTGGCCTCTCCAAGAGGAGCAAACCAGCAATCCATCCCTTCACTTTACAGGGGAGAAAAGGGAAAAAATAGAGCACTTAAGTGACTCATACAGATAGAAAACAGCAATGCCAGCATTTGAACTCAAGATCTGTGACTAAATTCAGTGTTCTTTCCACTATGTCAGTATTGTCACAAACATAGCTCATGGGCCATGTGCAGCCCATAATACTGGCCCACAATACTCCTGAGTGGGACTCAAACCAGATTAATGTTTAATTGAGAAGTATTCAATAAAATAAATTAAAAATACAATAAAATATAGATAATACTGCATTTTAAAACTAAGTCAAGGTGTGGCTGTCAGGGATCCTATAAATGGTTAAGCGCTCCCCATTTCCATTTGAAATTGACACCGCTGAACTCTACTAGACAACCACCCTCTCCTGCCGTGCCTTATTTGGGATCGTACAACTGGGGGGTGAGAAAGTGTCAACACAGGAACAGGGAGCATATGGGTGTTATGAATCTAATGTTACCTTTATTCCATGATGAAGTGTCAGAGAAGGATTTTTGTGTAATGTTAACCTCAAAGCATCATATAAATGTAATCACCTCTCACATATGAGTCCCCCTGAATGCTACCTCAAGTTGGATGCAAGTTATGTATATAGGTCCAGATGACAAGACCCATAAAGATGTTTCTTTTACCAGTCAATCAGAAGCTACGTTCATTCAAAGCAAAAGACAATTAAAAAGCATAGTGAGATAATTGAGGAGAAAAATCACACATAAACCTAGGAATGCACTCCCACAGCTGACTGTACCACCAGTGGGGGAGGGGACACATGCAGAGAATATCTAGAACCAGGGCATACGTGCAGGAAAAACATGCTTGTAGGCAACACCTTAAGTCAGGATCACACTGACTTAAGTCAGAGGCAAGACTAAAAATGCCCAGGTGGCATTAATGACCTTTGCCCTGCTTTCAAGGAGCAAACAAAATCTCTGTCCCCTACAACTATAAACTATCAGGACAAGAAACACAGCTCATTTAAACTCTATACTTCCCTCAGGCCTAGACCACACAGGTGCTTCATAACTATCTGTTAACTGACAATTCAGTTCAATAAAATCAATTTAATTCAACAAATGATCATTTGCCTACTATGGGTAAGGCACTTTGCTAGACTCTGGACGTATAGACAAAAGCAAAGTAGGATCATCACTGCCCTCAAAGAATTCACAATCTATTGAACTGAAGAAATTTAATGGAATAAAAAAATAAGCTCCTTCTAACTGTAAAAAGCATTGAGATGTACTAGGAAGCTGAACACTAGAACAAGAAAAAGGTTAGTCTGCAGCATCCATTCTACTGGAAGGAGACCAGCTTGATTGAGCTGACATTTTGATTAATGAAGGAGGCTCAGTGGCCCAGTGGATAGAGTACAGGGCCTGAAGTCAGGCAGTTGTTATTTGGTCATTTTCAATCATGTCTGACTCTTTGTGACCCAGTTTGGGGTTTTCATGGCAAAGATATTGGAGAGGTTTGCCACTCCCCTCTCCAGCTCATTTTACAGATGAGGAAACTGAAGCAAGGAGGGCTAAGTTGCACAGCTCGTAAGTGTCTGAGACCAGATTTGAACTCAGGAAGACGAGTCTTCCTGACTCCAGGCCTGGCTCACCACCTAGCTGCTCCAAGGTCAGGAAGACCTGAATTCAACATTGATAAAGAAAGCCAAGTAATGGGGCAGCTAGACGGCACAGTGGATAGAGCACTGGTCCTGAAGTCAGGAGGACTTGAGTTCAAATCTGGCCTCAGACCGAACACTTGACACTTATTAGCTGTGTGACCCTAGGCAAATCACTTAACCGTAATTGCCTAAAAAAAAAAATTAAAGAAAGCCAAGTAATGATCAGATTGATGAATTCAATATACTTAACTGATACTTATACTTAAGCTACATCAGAGATAGATTGGACCTGGAGCCAGGAAGACCAGAGTTCAAATTCAGCCTCTGACACTTAACTTTGTGAGCCTGGGCAAGTCATTTAACCTCTGTTTAAGCCTTAATTTCCTTTTCTACCTCGCTGAGCTGTTATGAACCAAATGAGGTAACATATATAAAGTACTTTGTAAATATTAAAGTGCTATATAAATACTACCTATATCATTATTATTGTGCTAATATTATTATTAAGTGGCCTAAAAAAAATCCTGCAGGTAAATACTTATCTCTAAAATGAGTCTAAGTTCTAAAGGTGATTGTGGATATTCATTAAATACAGGTAGAAACCTACATTGTCTGGATATCACAGCAGGTGATATCATTTCATTTATCTTTAAACCTCTAGTGCTTAGCACAGTCACTGGCTAGGGCTAATTAAGTACTTCCTGATTAATTTAGTTGATGAGTATTTTTGTGCATTATTTTAATATATATTTGAAATCTTGCAGATTAAACCATAAGCTTGGTGAGGGGAGGGGAAAAGGTGGGATTGGAAAAATGGATACATTGTAGTTATTCTTCAAACAGTTACACCCTAGGATCTTGTTCATTTTTGACTAAAGATTGGAATAGTCCTTCTCTTAAATTATAACCAAGAGTCCCTATTTGAGTGAAATTCATAAATATGCAGCGATTTTTGTTTCTCCTTCAAAATGATGGTTTCTTCCTTGGTTTCTTCCAAAAGCAGAGGTGACAGGTTATAATGGGAAGAACACTGGATTTGGGGCTTGAAGACCTGATGCAGCCCTGGCTCTTCAACTTCCTAGTTATGTGACCCTGGGTTACTTACTCACATCTCTCTAAGCCTCAGTTTTCCCCTCTGTAAAATGGGGATAATGGTATTAGTACTAGCTAAAACATAAGATTCTTGTGAGGAGTAAATACAATAAGGCATATGCAGTACTTTGTGATTGGATTGTGCTACATAAAAGAAATCTATTATTAATGCAAATGAAGTGGTTTGGAGAATTTGTTTCATAGGATCATATGAAGAGGTCAAAGGAGCCTTAGAGTAAGCTAGATGTGGAGCTAAGAAAACCTCAATTCAAATCCTGCATCAGATACTAGCTGTGTGACCTTGGGTAAGTCATTTAACCTCTCTCTGCATAGGTTTGCCCTGTAAAATGAGGAATGGGCAGATGAGACCAATTTGTTCCAGAGGTCACAAAAGTGGCTAAAGCAGGTACCAAACTTGGTCAGACCTCAAAGAATGCCAAATTCATCCACTTCTTCCTGGGCCATTGCCAGTCATCTTGACTTTCATCTTCCCACTGGACTTCAATGACTTTGGAAGAGTTAGATTGACAACTGTGTGCAACTCTGCCTCACTTAAATGTAGTTCCCACACAAGTCAAGACATCACCTCATGATATCATTGGTCCTCTATGAAGACAGTGGACAAACAACAACAATAATAGCATCTATCTCCTAGGGTTGTTATGAGGATCAAATGATATAAATATTTGTAAAGCAATTTGCAAACCTTAAAGTGCGATGTAAATACTAGATATTATTATTATTGGCTTAGATACCATCTTGTCCAACTCTCTCACTTCACACATGAGGAAACTGAGGCTCAGGGAGAATAAGTGACTCGTCTGACATCACTCAGTTATTAAGTGACAGAATCAGGATATGAACTCAGCCTCTTCTGACTCCAAAGGGACATGAGGATTGGGAGTTGGGGAGAAGAATGTTGATTCCTGGATCCAGCCTGGTAGTAAGAGGAAAGAAGAACAGAGCATCCTCCCTCCTCTGCCCCCAGTCTTTGAATTGCTTCATTTCCTCATTCCATAGTCATGTCTACCATTCATCTTCCTCACAGGGAGAGACATGGTGGAGGTGGGTAAAAACACTTTGAGATCTTCTGAGAAACGCCTCTTGTTAAGTACAACATAGACATATTATAATTAAGGAGATTTCCATAGGCTTGAATCTCTTACAAGGCCCCAGGCTGGGTTTGGGCAAATGCCAAGACCCATCAGGTTGACAGCCAGCAACGTCTGCAGAATGTTTCATTCTGGCTAAAGAAGAGCCTACTTTTATGGTGCTCCTATACACTACATCACCACACTGCAAGACCACAAGAGTGACTACTTAATGAATTTGAATTGATTTTGACCAGAACACATTATAAACTGATATCGATCCCAGAGTCACCCATGAAGACAGTCATTTTTACTTTCTGGGGAAAGAGGAGAGCATAAGACCAATTCTCCTCCACTCAACATTTGAGAGCTTCCCTTTCTTTTCTTTCCATTATCTTTGGTTCATTTAACATTTACTGACATTCACGAGGAAGGTCATATTTTTGACCAACACAATTTCAAACACATTATCAATAAAGTCACGAATCTATTGAAAATTTCAGGAGAAAAATATTGCCAAAATCACAATTCTAAACCCTTGAGCTTTGCATGTTTTACAGCATATCTGAGCTTGATGTATAATCCATGTTTGGGGGCATGTTCTAGGTGGGATCTATGTGCTAGGAGCCAACCACAGAGCATACTAAGCATCATCACTACAAGGAAATGCATGTATAAGAGTTTCCCTACTAGAACTATCAGATACTTCTAATCCTAGTTAGAAGGGTTTTTGAAGGGTTTCCAGCAAAAATAACTACCCAAGATTAGAAATTTAACTAGAAAAATTTTCAACTGAGGAAAAAAAAAAGTAAAGATGAGAAGTATGGAGCATAGAGGGCAGTCTTACAGCAGGTACAGTCATGCTATAAGGTTTGATGCAACTCTTACTCTTAGAATGGTAAGGTAGAAGCAGTGGTGGGCTTGGGCACCAAAGAACAGGGGAAGGGTGCAGTTGCTATGTGCAATAAAGCAAAGGAAAGAGGCAAGGTGAGGTATAAAGAGAGCAACCCCCATGGTGATAAAAGTGTAGCTTCCCAGAAAGAAAATGTGTTCTTTTCCTGTTAGTGCCTGGAAGAAAATTCCATTTTCCCTAAGCTAGTTATAAATCTGCCAAATCAGGAAAGTGGTGGTTTTGAGTAAATGACCCATTCACTGTCCTAAAGGACAGCAGTCAGAACAGTGATTCAGTTGTCAGGACATCTTTTTTCACCATTCATTTATTTCCCATGTGGTCCTAAGAATTTGCTTAAGTCTCACATCATTATTTTTCACTTCACAAATGATATCTTAGGGCAGACTGCATCTTTTTCAGTCACATAGTAGATTAAAAGGTACAAAAAATACAACTAATATCCCACTTTACTTACTGAGTTTTGACTACAAAAAAATCATTTTATATAGTTTTTGAGCAAAGCTCCACCTTAAAGTCTCACCTCTGAAAATGTGTCTCCAATGTATATGTTAATATCATACACTATTCCTTAGTAATTATAGCAATAGCAATAACTTTGTTTGAACAACCCTCTGATTATTCATATCAAACAAAGCATAAACACAGGGAGATAGATGTATGCTCACCCAAGGTGTCTATCATAGAGTCCAAATGAAACAAGAATTCCCTCTAGTGAAGTCTTCTAGGTACTCCTGTTGGCAGATGCAGAGCATTGTAAAGCCTCCCAAATGAGATCCTTCATCACTTAAAAGAAGGTACACTAACTTTTCATCCACATGTTTTGGTGTATACCCTTAGCCATATTAACAGAGCAATCCATGGCAGGCTGTTGGAAAGAGCCTCTGTGTCTCAGATATTTGTTCATTGTTTTTTTAAAACACTTTGTTCACTTTCTCGAGGCTTTTGCTCCTTTTCTACACACTATTCAGAATGGAACGAAACATCAAAAGAGAAGATAAATATAATTAAAGAGAATTGGACTCACAAGTGATATACCTCACAGTGCTCTGAGTGACTTCTCTTTATTTTGCTAGATTACTGGAAATTCCAGTTGACTATAACCAAAGTTCCTATCTCCTTTGCATGTATATGAAACAATTGATGCATTTCATAAAAATGTGTATATATTTAGATATTGTTCAGTTATTGGTGTGCCCTTTGTAAGTCTGTCCTCCTCTCTATGAGGCTTGGATGAAAAAACTTCTGAAGAACTGAATCTATATTTTTTTGGCTTACTTTCCATATCACCTTACATAGTACCCTGTAAGATAACGATTTAATAAATTTATCCTAGGCTGAAAGACAATCATCAGAAAAACTAGAATCTTAGTTAACAACCACTAGAAGAATAGTGAGATTGAATAAATAACTGAAAGAATGAGTGAGTTAAAGAACAAGTTATAAAAACAATAAATAATTTTATTAAGTTTTATTAAAGAGAATAATAATAATGAAACTACATACCAAAACCAATGAAGTGCAACAAAAGTGGTAATCAGAGGAAAATTTATATCTCTAAATGCTTATATCAATAAAATAGAGAAGGAGCAGATTAATGAATTGGGCATGCAACTAAAAAAAAACTAGAAAAAAGAACAAATTAAAAATACCCAATTAAACATCAAATTGGAAATCCTAAAAAATTAAAGGTGAGATTAATAAAGTTGAATGTAAGAAAACTATTGAATTACTTAATAAAACCAAGAGTTGATTTTATGAAAAAAAAATAGACAAACCATTAGTTAATGAATGGTATAATAATAAAAGAGAGAGAAAACCAAATCTCAATATCTAAAATGAAAAGGGTGAATATACCACTAATGAAGATGAAATCAAAACAATCATTAGTAGGAATTTTGCCCAAATATGTGCCAATAAATTTAACAATTTAAGTGAAATGGGAGAATATTTTGAAAAAAAAATAGTCTGCCTAGGTTAACAGAAGAAGAAATAAGATATCTAAATAAACGTATTGTAGAAAAAGAAACTGAACAGGCCATAAATGGGCTTCCTAAGAAAAAGCATCAGGGCAAGATGTATTTACAAGTGAATTCTACTAAACATTTAAGGAATCAACTAATTCCAATATTAAATAAGTTATTTGAAATAATAGGCAAAAAAAAAGAGTCCTACCAAAGTCCTTTTATCAAACAAATATGGTGCTGATACCTAAACTAGGAAGAGCAAAATCAGAGAAAGAAAATTGTGGACCAATTTCACTAATAAATATGGAGCAAAAATCCTAAATAAAACACTAGCTAGCAGACAATAACAATATATCACAAAGATTATCGTTGTGACCAAGCAGGATTTATATCAAGAACGCATAATTAATTATATCAATAACAAAAGTAACAAAAATCATATGACTATATCAATAGATGCACAAAAACTTTTGACAAAACACAACACTATTTCTATTAAAAGACTTGAAGACGTTTATAATGGATTTTTCCTTAAAATGATAAGATGAACCTACCTAAAACCATCAGGAAGCATTATTTGTAATGAGGACAAATTAGAAGACTTCCCAATAAATCAGGAGTGAAACAAGGATGGAAATTATTACCAATACTATTCAATATGGTATTAGAAATGCTTGCAGTAGCAATAAGAAAGGAAAAAGAAATTGAAGGATTCAGAACTGGCATTGAGGTAATAAAACTATCTCTTTTTTGCAGATGATATGATAATGCACTTGGAAAGTCCTAGATATTCAACTAAAACCTAGTTGACACAACAATTTTAGTAAAGTAGCGGGATATATGATAAGCTCACATAAATTATCAGCATTTCTATATATCACCAACAAAACCTTTCAAGAAGAGATAGTAAAAGATATCCCATTTAAAATAATCACAGACAGCATAAATACCCGGGAGTATACCTGCCAAAACAAACCCAGGAACTATGTGCACATAATTATAAAACACTTTGTAAAGTCAGATTTAAATAATTAGAGAAATGCTAATTATTCATAGGTGGGCAGAGCCAATATAATAAAATGACAATTATACCTAAGCTAATTTACTTTTTCAATGCCATCCCAATTAAATTACCAAAATTATTTTGAGATAGAAAAAATAATAACAAAATTCACTTAGTAGGACAAAAGGTAAAGAATATCAAAGGAATTAATGAAAAAAAAAGTTTAAAGGATGGAGGTCCAGCAATACCAGATCTTAAATTGTATTATAAGGTGGTAAGTATCAAAACTATCTGGTACTGGCTAAAAAATGTAAAGGTAGATCAGTGGAACAGAGTAGACACACAGTACCCAATACTAAATGATTATAGTAATGTTACGTTTGACAAATGTGAAGATTTAGGCTTTCGGGATAAGAATTCACTACTTGGTAAAAAGTTCTTGGGAAAACTAGAAAGCAGTCTGGCAGAAATTAAGTATAGAGCAATACTTCACAGCATTTACCAAGATAAGGTCAAAATGGATACATGATCTAGATATAAAGGAAGACAGCATAAGTACATTAAGACATGGAACGTATTACCTGTCAGATTAATGAAAAGGAGAATTATTTATAAATCAACAACAGCTAGCAAGCATTGTGAGATGTAAAATGGATAATTTTAATTACATTAAATTAAAAAGGGGTTGTACAGACAAGATCAATGTAGCCAAGATTAGAAGGAAAGCAGAAATATGGGGGTAAATTTTATAGACAGTTTCTTAGATAAAGGTCTCCTATCTCAAATATATAGAGAACTTTGTCAAATTTATTAGACTTTAAGTCATTCCCCAATTGATAAATGATCAAGGGATATGAACAGACAGTTTTTGGATAAAGAAATCAAAGTTATATATAGTCATATAAAAAAATTCTCTAAATCATTATTGAAAAGAAAAATGCAAATTAAACAGCTTGGAGATAACATCTCACACCTAACAGTTTGGCTAAAATGACAAAAGTGGAAAATAACAAATGTTGGAGGGGATACAGAAAAATTGGAACACTGATACATTGTTGGTGGAACTGTGAACTGATGCAGTCATTTTGGAGAGCAATCTGGAATTATGCCCAAAGAGTTATAAAACTCTGTATACCCTTTGACCCAGCAATATCACTATTAGGTCTGTTTCCCAAAGGGATTAGGGAAAAAGGAAAAGAACTTATATGTTCTAAAACATTTATAGCAGCTCTCTTTGTGGTGGCAAAGAACTGGACATTGAGGAAATGCCCATCAATTGGGGATTGGCTAAAATGTTGTAAGAAATGATGAGCAGATTCATTTTAGGAAAAAACATTGAAAGACTTGCAGGAAATAATGAAAAATGAAATGAAATGAGCAGAACCAAGAGAATGTTGAATACAATAATAGCAATACTCTCTGGAGAATAACTGTGAACAATCAAGTTATTATGAGTATTATAAATATTCAAATCAACTACTCAACTACAAAGGACCTAGGCAGGAAGATCCTATCTATCTCCAGAGAAAGAACTGATGAATAGAAGTATGCACAGTATGGTTTTACACACACACAAACACCACACACACACACACATACACGCACATATACACCCATGTGTGTGTATGTGTGTGTATGTATAATGTTGGCCTTTTCTACTGTGGGGTGGAAAGAGAGGGAGGGATGGAGATAGTTCAGAGCTTAAAATGTAACAAAAAATTAATTTAATATAATTTTTGAAAAAGGATAGTGAAGTTTACAAATTGAGCTCTAAAATGGAGAACCTGGTCAACTGGGGGAGGAATGGCATGGCCCAAAGGGGTGTGTGATCAACCCATCAGTCTGGGTAGATGAGTAATATTCCATCTTCACTATGACAACCAATTGTGAGGCTCCTCTCCAATACAACCACACCTACCCTTCATCCATTAGAGCCCAACACTCCCTGACTCTTCTCCTCTGGCCACTGTACAAGTTCTTTTTTTTTTTTTAAAGAGAATAAACTTTATTTTTTTTTACAGGTTATACATGTGTAGTCATGCAAAACACTTCCATAGTAGTCATGTTGTAAAAAAGTAAGTATATTTCCCTTCATCCTATCCCGCCCCCCATTTATTCTATTCTCTCTTTTGACTCTGTCCCTCCTCAGAAGTGTTTGCTCCTGATCACCCTCTCCCCTAATCTGCCCTCCCCTCTATTATCCTCCTGCTCTGTTGTCCCCTTCCCCCCCTATTTTCCTGTAAGGTAAGACAGATTTCCATACACATTTGAGTGTGTATGTTATCTCTCCTTAAGCCAAATCCAATGAGAATAAGATTCACTCATTCCCTTTCACCTTCCCCCATTTCCCCTCCACTGAAAAAACCTTTTCTTGTATGTTTTATGTGAGATAATTTACCTCATTCTACTTCTTCTTTTCTCCTCTCCATGTAATCCTCTCTCACCTCTTAATTTTATTCTCTAGATATCACCCCTTCATCTTCAACTCATCCTGTGCCCTCTATCTATCTATCTATCTATGTACATACATATAATTTTTTCCCCTCCAACTACTGTAATACTGACAAAGGACTAGTGAGTTACAAATATCATCTTTCCATGCAGAATACAAACAGTTCAACTTTAATAAGTCTCTTATGATTTCTCTTTCCTGTTTACCTCTTCATTTTCCCCTTGTATCTGAAAGTCAAATTTTCTATTCAGTTCTGGTCTTTTCATCAAAAATGCTTTGTCCCCTATTTCACTGAATGTCCATTTTTTCCCCTGAAGGATTATGCTCAGTTTTGCTGGATAGGTGATTCTTGGTTGTAATCCTATGTCCTTTGCCCTCCGGCATATTTTATTCCAAGTCCTGTGATCCCTTAATGTAGAAGCTGCTAAATCTTGTGTTATCCTGATTATGTTTCCACAATACTTGAATTGTTTCTTTCTGGCTGCTTGCAATATTTTCTCCTTGACCTGGGAACTCTGGAATTTGGCTACAGTATTCCTAGGAGTTTTCCTTGGGGGATCTCTTTCAGGAGGAGATTGGTGGATTCTTTCAATTTCTATTTTGCCCTCTGGTTCTAAAATATCAGGGCAGTTTTCCAGGATAATTTCTTGAAAGATGATATCTAGGCTCTTTTTTTTAATTGTGGCTTTCAGATAGTCCAATAATTTTTAAGTTCTCTCTCCTGGATCTATTTTCCAGGTCAGTTGTTTTTCCAATGAGATATTTCACATTGTTTTCTGTTTTGTCATTGTTTTTGGATTTGTTTTACATTGTCTTGATTTCTCATCAAGTCACTAGCTTCCAATTGCTCCATTTTAATTTTTAAGGAATTATTTTCTTCAGTGAGCTTTTTTACTTCCTTTTCCATTTAGCCAATGCTTCTCCTCATTGGCTTTTTGGACCTCTTTTGCCATTCAGGTTAGGCTATTTTTTAAGGTGTTATTTTCTTCAGTATTTTTTTGGGTCTCCTTTAGCAAGCTGTTGACTTGTTTTTCATGATTTTCTTGTATCACTCTCAGTGTTTCCTCTACTTCTCTTACTTGCTTCTCAAAATCCTTTTTGAGCTCTTCCATGGCCTGGGACCAATTCATACTTTTCTGGGAGGCTTTGGATGTAGGAGCTTTGTCTTTATTGTCTTCTTCTGGTTGTATGTTTTAATTTTCTTTGTCACCAAAGTAAGATAATATAGTCTGACTCTTTTTGTGAGGTTTGCTTATGATCCCAGCCAATTACTTGAGTTATAAATGCTTTGTTAGGGTAGGGGTCTGCTTCCAGTGTGGAGAATGTACTGTTCTAAGCTTCAGAGGTTTTGTGCAGCTGTTTTCAGAGATGTTTATAGGAACCTATAAATTTTCAATTCCTCCAAGGTGCTATGATCAAGGGTGAGGTGTTTACTCCTTTCTTGGCCTGTGCTCTGGTCTATGAGTGACCACAAGCACTCTTTTCAGCCTTGGAACTGTGAGGAGGATTTCCTCTCCACAGCCACTACAAGCTCCACCATGCCAGTGCTCTTCCTCGCCCTAGGACCACCACCCAGAACTGTGACCTAGATCCAAGCACAGGCAAAGCAAGAGAATCCTGCACCAGCAGCAAGATCTCTGCAATCCCCCTCTGATTAGCCACTCAATTCCCAATTCCCCCTCAGTCTGTGGGCTAGAAGCTCCAGAGGCAGCCACTACCCCAGGGCCCCACTTGGGGACTGGGGCTGGGACCCCGCACTTCTCTCTCACCTCAGACACAGTCTTTTCCTACTGACCTTCTAAGTTGTCTTTGGCATTAGTGGGTTGAGAAGTCTGGAAACTGCCACAGCTGCCCATGATTCAGTCCTCTGAGGCCTGCTCCAGGTTTGCTGAGGCCTGTGCGCCCATGCCGAACTGTGTTCCTCTCCCAGCCTGGCATTCCTTTCTGATCAACTATCCAGGTTGTCTTGGGCTGGAAATTTGTTTCACTCTGTCTTTTTGTGGGTTCTGCTGCTTTAGAATTTTTTTAGAGCCATTTTTTACAGGTATTTGGAGGGCTTTTCCACTGTCCAAGTTCTTAACCTCCACTCTTCTATATCAGCGATCATGACCCAGGGACCCCAATAACAGGCAAATTAAACATGTAGCCCAGCTCCCCAAACCCATTGATATGGGACTGTTTCCTCAGTGGTGGAGATCAATGCCCCATGACTGCATAAGGGTGGGAAAGAGCTGACAAGAGTGGCAGGGCTCCAGTCTCTTAGAGCTTTCTTTGAGTTACTGAACCTCTTTGGGCTTCAAGTATTGATAGAGGAGATGAAAGATGTCAACCCCATTTTAGGTTGCTGAATTAAGACACTGGGAAGGAGCTGATATGGAGAAATTGGCATTCTCCATCACACCCTTATCCCCAGCTTGCTACACTAGAGACTTTGGGCAATTTCCCTTTAGGTGAGGTCTAGTACTCTCTCTCTTTCTCTTTCAGCTGAGCTGAGTTACCTTTATCTCAATGGGAAAGTTGCCTCACTTTGTATTATCTGGTATATATTCTCCTATGTCTGCTTTCTTCAACTTCTTTTTTTTGCTACCAATTTGGATAAAAGGATTTCTTGGGTAAGTACTATGTGTATTCATTGTGGAACTAATTAATATTTAGTGAGAAGGGAGTCAAACTTAGGATATAAAGCTTGGGGTTCTGTTCCCCCCCCACAATGAAACATCAGAAGCTAGTTTGAACATGAAAACATTGTCTAGAGTGAGATTAACAATATTTTTAAAAGCAGATAGATCTAATTCTAGTCTGGTTCCCCCTGTCTCTGAAGAAAACAGAGCAGTGGCCAATGACCTCAAACTCCCCTCCTGGCAGGAATTGAAGTCTTCTTTGGAGAAGGGTATGGAGAGAAGAGGCTAGAGATGTCTGTTCTGAAAAAAAAAAAAACTAAATAAAAATCAACCTCCTTCTAAGACAAAGTCAGAAGTTTGTGAGTTCTTTCTCATTTTCATTTTGTGTAGGACAGAGTGAATTACACAGGATTGGTAAGCATGGATGGTTTGCAGTCTGTCTAAAAGACCTAGTTACATTATCTCTCCCTACCCTTCTTCCAAACTGCCCTGTTTCTGTGAAGGATGCCACCATCCTTGAAAGCATCCAGGTTCCAAAATTTAGTATTTTGCACTCCTCACTTTCACTCAGACCACATATCTCATCATTTCCCAAATCTTGTTATTTCAATCTTTACAACATTCTCGCATCTGTACCCTTCTCCACTCACACAACCACGACCCCATTTCAGATCTGCCTGGACTATTTTGATGGTCTTCTAATTGGTTTCCCTATCTCGAGTATCTTCTCACCCAAATCCATTCTCCACATCCCTGCCAGTATGATTTTCCTAAAGTGCAAATCCAGCCAGGGGAGCTCTCTGCTTTCACCCCTTACCTTTCATCATTATAATGTATATGTAGAATGCTTCCCTTCCTGCATCCTAAGGTTCAGCCAAGCTGATTTTCTTGTCATCCCTTACATTCATGCAGAATTAACCAAAATATTCAAACATAGGTAGGAAATTAAGTTCTGGCATCCCTCAAGTAGAAGCACATAGAGAGGAATGGATTCTTATTTAAATATTTCTGCTGCGCTGAAAGCAAGAATAAGTCGTTGTTGTTGCATTCTATGTGCTGAATATCTACAAAGAACCATGATACCTCCTGGAAAGCTATTATGTTCAGTGGCTACGATGACTGATTATTAGGTTGTTCTATTATGTGTGTTTCAATAAAAATGTGTGTTAAAAAAAATAACCTTCTCTTTTAGCAACATTGATCAAATTAACTGAATTAATTACTAACAAACAATTATTATTTACAATTTCTATTCCATCTCCCAGAACATATCTATAGATTTTTTAAAATAATGAGCATATTTAATCACATTGCTCTAACAAAAAATTAGAAGGAATATTTCTAGTGAAATATTATTTTTTCATTTCAGTCTTTGTTTCTGTACGTTTTGTAATGTTCACTATATATTAGTAGCACATCATATAAGTTATACATAAATAATTTTACACATGTTGGCAACATTTGCTTTTTTTGCTGGTGGGGTGTATATTTAAAAATGATTTTATAGTTAGATGTAGGAAAAAATAATCACATCGTGGTCAGTACTCTCCTTATGAACCTCTTCGATCTTAATAGGATGGTGCTTAAAAGGCAGAAACAGATGTGATTGCTAAAACTGTTCTTGAAACCTCTTTAATCTGATAGGATCTTCCACTGCTTGTGTTCCACCGTCATAGCCTTCAATCAATCAATAAACATTTATTAAGCACCTACTATGTGCCAGGCACTGTGCTAAGTGTTAGGGATACCAAAAAAAGGTAAAAGACAGTGCCCTCCCTCAATGAATTTGCAATCTACCTCTCAGTAGATGGGCTCATGAGTTACTGTGGACAAAAAATAATTTATCATCTTGTGGTCAGCTGTCTGATGGCCTCCCCAAGGGTAGCTTTCCTAGTCTTTTGACAATACACAGTCCTACACTTGGTCCATACTTTTGATTAGACCTGTCTAAGCTTAAGTTTCACTGACATAGCCTCCAAGGTACTCATTGCCATTTCTACAACATACTGAGAAAATAATTCAAAAATTTTCTGAGAACTTTTAGAAATAAATGACACACTGAAAATGGAATGAATTCACAGAATTCCAACAAAAGGAAGCCTAAAATCCAAGTCACTTAGGCATATTATCATCAAATTACTAATTTGCAGTGAGAAGAAAAAATCTTTAAACTGTCAAAGAGATTGCATTTCAAAAATCATCAATAAGAAGCTCACCAATTTTCCTACAAAAGTCAGACAAGACTGAATGAGTTGAATATATATATTCATATGCAAATGTGATTATGGATTATATACATATATAGACATATCTCTGTATGTGTATGTATGTATGTATGTATATGTGTTTGCGTGAAAATTTAAAATATGCATTTTATTTGCAGAATCCATTTCACAACAAATTTTAAGCACTATATTTGAAGGGAAAAGGTAGACATTTGAAAACCAAGAGGACATCAAAAATGCATGAGGATGATAGTAGAGGAAATCCAAACTTTCAGAGGTGAGAAATAACACCCTGAGTGCTAAGTACCTAAGGAAGGGGGTCATAACTTAGGTGAAGAACTTGTGTGTATACACACACACATATACATATAAACATACACACACATATATATATGCATATATACATACACACATATACATACATATATATACATATACATATATATATACATATATATATATATATTTAAGAAAATTGCCCAGGGTCACACAGCTAGTAAGTGTCAAGTGTCTGAGGCCGGATTTGAACTCAGGCCCTACTGACTCCAGGGCCTGTGCTCTATTTACTGCTCCACCTAGCTGCCCTTTGACAACTATATTTCAATATAATTGGTTTCCTCTATAATCCTAGATATTTTATCATACATATTTGAAAATATGATTCTGAGAAGGGGTCTATAAGTTTTCTCAAATTGGCAAAGAGTCCATGATAACAGAAATGTTAAGAACTGCTATAATTGATACTTAAACCTAGTTAACAAACAGTTGAAATATTAATGCATATGCTTCTATACTGAGGTTAAAAACCAATATAGTATTGTATATTAGATTTTTAAATGTTATAATTGGGCTTTAAAAACAAAAGGTGAATATAAAAGTAAAATGAAATAAATGTATATAAGTACAGAATTCAAAGGACATTCCATATAAACAAAGAACAAAAAGAAGAGACAGGGCAAATCAGATGGAGGAAAGAGGGTCAGTTTGCTGGCAATTCCAAAGCAAAATTCTTATCTTTGACAATTTGTGGGAATGAGATAAGGAGCAGAGGCCAAGAATCAGTGAAATTTATAGATTTGATAGCATAAAATATTGGGATTGTGTTAAGTTTTGTTCTCTTTTACTTTGTTAGACAGGTAGTAAAATAAGAAACCATAATTTTAATAAGTTAAATAGTATAGCATAAAATGGTACAAAATAAATAAAATTTAACAAGGTAAGATTAAGAGAACTGAATTCCTTCTACATGAGAAAAGGTTATAAAATGGATTTTTTTAAAAAAGAATGCAACAAAATGTGGTCTACAGGAAATACATCTAACTCAAAAGAAAAACAGATTTCAAATAAAATCTGGTTTAAAAATAACTTGTTCAGTTAGCTTATGATATCTGATCATTGGTGATAAGTGGAAAAACTGAATTCAAAAGAAAAATACGTAGGTAATGGCATGCTAAAAAAATACAATAAATAACAAATAAAATTATATTAATTTTAATTTATAGATAGCAAGTCATATAAGAAATTTATTAGGGAAAAAGTACAAGTTTTACAAGAAGTATATAGAAATTAATAATGATAGGACATCTAAAAATCCCACCATCAGAATATGATAATTCAAACAAACAAAAATAAAAATTAGGTAAGATCATATCGATTTGAAATAGAGATGCCCTTGAAGTTAGTGAAGGATTAACCAAAAAGATTGGATTTGATAGACATTTGGAAATAATTTATGAGGAAAGTAGGAATTATTAATTCTTTTGAAATGCATATGGATAATTCACATAAAAAGATCATGTGATTAGATTACAAGTCCTAGGCAAATTTAGTAAGGGAGAAATTTTACATAATGCATTTATAGATTATAATGCAGAAACTTTACATGTTATATACTAAATTTCATATATTAGGTAAAGCAGAAATTTTACACACTGCATTTACAGACCATTAGGGAATCATTATGAGCCAGCATGGGTTCATGAAGAGTAAGTCATGCTAGACTAACCTTGTAGCCTTTTTATTAATAATGTTATTAGACTGGTAGATCAGGAAAATGCTGTCGACATGTTATACCTGAATTTACACAAGGCTTTTGACAATGTCTCCTATTAAATCCTTTCAGAAAAGATAAATAAATGTGGGCAGATGCTGGCATGGTTAATGATCTTGGAATTAGCTAATGAACCAGACCCAAAAGTTGTAATTAATTAATCAGTATAAGCCTAGGAGAATATCAATGGTGTTATTCTCAAAGATTCTTTCCTTGTTCCTGGTTCTGTTCAACATTTTTTTCAAAGACTAGTATAAATATATTTATATATAGCATGTTTATCGAATTTGCAGATGACATAAAGTACTGAGTAACATGTCATGCTGGATGACAAAATCTGGGTCCAAAAAAAATGTCAAAAGAACATATAAAATCAAAAGGCAATAGATGCAATGAAATTTAAAAGGAGAGGTTTTCAAAATACCTTATAGATCACAAAAAAACTATAAAATACAGGATGAGAAAAATGTGGCTTTATAAGTTTGTTTGAAAAATATCTTTCTATGAAAAATCACCTAGGTTACTGGAACCCTGTACATAAATCAGTGATAGGCACTGAGGGTCCTTGTGCTGCATAGTCCAACGGGACCCATATTTGTATATTATCTCTACTTTTTGTCCAAGTGACTGTACCCTCAAATTTCTCCCCAAAATTTTTTTCTGACAAGGTTCCAGAATTTGAAGTTGAAGGGTTCTCCATTATTGAACATTGTGTGAAAAATAATGAACTTCAGGGCATCACTGGAGATATGGCCAAATGGTATTGATAGGACACTGTCCCTCTAGACAGTACCAATTGATATAATTGTGTGTGTTAACTAGGTTTGAGTATCAATTATTCTAGGCTGGAGTTCTTAACTTTTTTTTAATCATAGATAACCCCTTTTGGCATTTTGAGGAAGTTTATAAATCCTTTCTCAGACTCATATTTTCAAATATGTACAATATGTATAGGATTACAGAAGAAACTAATTATATGACCAGTCCCTAATTAAGCATCATTACACCACTGAAAAAAGTACACAGGATGTACAAAGGAGGTGAGGTGAAGCGAGCTCTATAGGTACTGGTTGCTCACCAAAGACTCAGATTTTTCTGGTGGACAAACGAGTCAGTCACATTGGCTGATATACTAAGTACTTAATAAAGCCTTGCTGACTGACTGACATCATAGGTGTGGACACTTTTTTTGGTGGCTCTACAGAAGAGTCCAGGACCCTCCATTTCAATGGGCCTTCCTCATTACTAATTATTAGATCCTGACATGCATTTACCAGCCCCAATTATGAGAACTGTATTGGGAAAAGCGAGGTTCTCTGAGAAGATGGAATAATTTGACATTAAAAAGTATGCAAGTGGGGCAGTTAGGTGGCGCAGTGGATAGAGCACCCTGGAGTCAGGAGGACCTGAGTTCTAATCTGGCCTCAGATACTGACTAGCTGTGTGACCCTGGGCAAGTCATTTAACCCTGATTGCCTCCAAAAAAAAGTATGCAGGTGACAAACTTCAGCCTAAGAAGATCTATGAAAATTGGAGTGATTGAGGCCTCCACGTGAATAGGAGGAAGAGAAAAAGGCAGCAATATCTTCTTGTCATAAGGAATGCTGCATGAACAGGAACTGGGTATGACCACAGAGACCAAGGCTAAGGGTCGCTCTGAGAGCTCACTAGCTCAAGAAGACTCTTGTACCGGATAAGTTAAGAGAAAATATTCCAATAAGGACGCTCTTTAAGTGGCATTGATATTCTTCTGGGAGCACGTTGACCAGAATGGCTATAGCGCTTTCTCAAAGGAGCCCAGCCAGCCCTTCGTGAGTTGCAACCTAATCACCAGAATGTTTCAGCAAATGGAGGAGCTAAGAGACAATGCTTTGCCTGTATTATACTCCTTTGGTCATACCAACAACAGCAACACCGTTTCTAGTGTTTGGGTTTTCTGGAGCCAAGAATTTGCTCCTTGCTAAATATAGACCAAAAAGTAGATTATGAGTCTGACGTATGGTATAAGCCAGAGCCTGATTGGAAGAGGCACATAACACATTCAGAAGGTATTCCTCGTGGAAGGAGGGCTTTCAGTACATGAGCAAAAGTTACATAGGATCATAGGACCATAGACGTGAAGCTATGAGGGATCAGAAGCTTAATTTTACAGATGAGGAAACTGAGGCCTAGAGAGATGAAGCAATTTGTCCAAGGTCACACGTGCAGTAAACATTGGGGGTAGGATTTGAAACTAGATCTTCTAATTATGCCCCATTCTCATATACATCCTCATCTCTTCTCTGATACTGCAACCACCTTGGTGCAGGACCTCATCCCCTCGCTCCTAAATCATTGTAATAGCCTACTGGTTGTTCACCCTGCCTCAAGTCTTTCCTCATTCCAATCCATTCTCCATTCTGTAGATAAATTAATTTTCCTAAAATTCACGTCCATCTATGTCATTCAACAAACTTCAGGGGCAGCTAGGTGGCGCAGTAGATAGAGCACCAGCCCTGAAGTCAGGAGGACCTGAGTTCAAATCCAGCCTCAGACCAAACACTTGACGCTTACTAGCTGTGTGACCTTGGGCATATCACTTAACCCCAACTGCCTAAGCAAAAAAAAAAAAAAGAAAGAAAGAAAAGAAAAGAAAAAAAAAACTTCAGCAGCTCCCTGTTTCCTCCAGAATCAAATATGAAATCCTCAGTTTGCCTTTTGTAGACCGTCATACCCATACCTACCTTACCAGTCTTCTTACACCTTACTCCCCTCTGTGTACTTGGCAATTTGATGACCCTGGTCTCCTTGTTACTCCTATTTTCCAAATCTAAGTGTTTTCATCGATTGTCCCTCACGCTTGGAACTCTATCCTTCCTCATCTTTACCTCCTAGCTTCCTTTGACTTCTTTCATATCTCCATAAAAGTCTCACCTTCTGTTAGAAATCTTTTCAAGTCCTCCTTAATCTTAATGACTTTTCTCTGAGACTAGCCCTGAATTTAACCTGTATTTATTTTATTTGTACATAATTGTTGGCATATTCTCGCCCCCATCAGACTGGGCTCCCTGAGAGCAAAGACTATTGTTTGCCTTTCTTCGTATCCCCAGTACTTAGCAACATTCTAGGAATATAGCGGGCACTTAATTGTTATTGTTATTGTTTGTCCTTCGTTTTCAAAGAGGACCAATGATGTCATGGAGTGATGTCTTGACTTGCACGAGAATTAGATTTAAGCGAGGCAGAGTTGCACAAAATCATCAGTCTCATTCTCTCTTCCAGAACCATCAAAGTCCAATGGCAAGACAGAAGTGAAGACGCCTTGCACTGGCCCAGGATGCAGTGGATGACTCTAGCATCTTCAATATCTGACCAAGCTCTAAGCATTCCATAGCACCTGCTTCAGCTGCCTTCGTGGCTGTTGAACAAATTGTTCTCATTCACCCATTCTGGCAGGGAAAGTCTTCACATGCTTGGGGTAGACGCTCCCCCTAACTTACTGATGGGTTTGAAACCTGTAGGTTACCCTCAAACCGGTTTAGCCCATCTACCAAGATGGTTTACCAGGATGTGACCTCTGTGCCTGCTATAGCTTCTTCAAGCCATAGATGAGAGTTGAGTGAAAGGTGGACCCCAAAAGTGGATGAGCAGCCCTGAAAAGGGCTTAGCAAGTCCGCACACAAGAGGCGCTAGTCCTCCTCAAACACTGCATACACCCCACTTAATAAATACTGGTTGACTGCCTGACTGCCTCAAATTCTAGAGTTTATTGCTCTTTCCACTCCCCAATGCCACCTCTAATCACGGCAAGATTTTTAAGTGTTCACCATCCCTGCCACCACCTGGCTCTATCTGCATCCTTCTTTTAGGGAGGTACTGAAGGTCATTAAAGAAAACTGAACACAGAACCCCCAGACTTCTTCCCCAAACAAAAACACAAGAAGATCTGAAGGTTTGAGTGGTCAAAAACTGTAAAAGGCAACTTAAAAAGCCAATGTAATCTTTGGCCAATTTAATACATGCTGGTACTTACATCGCGTTTTAAGATTAGCAAACCACTTTCCATACATTTTCTCATTTAAGCCTCTAGAGAATCCTATGAAGTGCTGCAAATATTATTATCTTCATTTTACAGACAAGGAAACTGAGGTTCTGAGATATTAAGTGGCTAAATTGTCCATGTTCATACAGCAAATAAGCACAAAAGATAAGGAGGGATGGTGGTACGGCAGAAAGAGAGCTTGTTGTAGAGAACTTGAGTTCAAATCCTACTTTGACCCAATCGTGGGCCAGTCCCATCTCTTCCCTGGTTCTCAGTTTTCTCAACTGTTTACACTGGAGTTTAAACTAAATGTTCCCTGGAGTTCCTTGTAGCTCCATGTCTATGATCCATCAATCCATAATTTTGTCATTTGGGCACTCCATCCACCTACACAGATTGCTATCATACATTTCATCCATTTTGTCACTAAAAAAACAACAACAACAACAACAACAACAACAAAAACCTTTCTATTTTGCTTCCAAATACCTCCCATAAAATTGAAGGCACAACTGATACAAACCAGCTTCAGCAGCAGAATGAACAAAGATGTCATTTCTGCATAAAACTGAACAGTAGAATAATCTAAATCCTAGTCTGATCAGCAGGCAAAACTGACCTTTTTTCTAGGAGGAAACATGAAGTCGAAAGTTCAGTCACTATAAATCAAACTAAATGTGTTCTCTGACTCTTGCCCTGATACATGTATGTTCTATTACATCTATGATCCTGAAATTGTACACCGTCACCTGCCAATAGAGGGTCAACAACTGTTTTTCTCATCTTAGAAAAATGAGGATTGATTCAATTCAGTCAATCTGTATTAGAGTAAGTGCCTACTCTTTGCAAGGTTCCTCATGATGCTGCCTGTACTTTTTTTCTTCCAAGATTTGATAGGATGAAGCTAGAGTGAAAAACCAGACAATTATCATGTAACAGGGAGCTTGAATCAAGGTTGGAAATCAACCAATCCAAAAATTACTCAATCACTCTGCATAGAAAACAAATGGATCAGAGGAAAATCAGTATGATTCGGATTAAATTCCGAGAGTGTTTTCATGGGGGCACTCATTTAGTCTCTACTGAATATTTGCTATAAACTAAAAAATAATGTTGGCAATAGTTGTTCAGTGGTATCTCTCAAGGAACTGTGATAGCTCAGACAAGTTTGGAAGGATTTATGAAAAAAGTTTCTAGAAATAATGCCATCGTGCTTGTCTACCATGTTATTTCTTCTCTAAAAAGGCTTTGAACAAATAAAAACATTTTCCAGGAATGTGATAGAGTAAACACAAAAAGTCACAACTGGAAAGAGCATTGGATTTGGATTCAAGGGTCATGGGTTCAATCTTGGCCCTCTCACTTACTACTTGCATAGGTAGCCTTAGGCAAACCACTATGGGGTCATTTCTTCATCTGTAGAATAAGGGTATTGGACTAGAAAATCTCTCAAGTTTTTTGTAACTCAGAATCCTACGATCCCACTTTTTTTTTTTTTTGGTTGGGCAATGGGGGTTAAGTGACTTGGCCAGGATCACACAGCTAGTAAGTGTATCTGAGGCCGGATTTGAACTCAGGTCCTCCTGAATCCAGGGCTGGTGCTCTATCCACTGTCCCACCTACCTGCCCCCCCCACTCTTTTTTTTCACAGTTACATAATATCTTCTTCTTCTAGGACTCTTTTCTTTCCAAAATACCTTCACAAATCTGAATGTATTTGTTCCTACAGGTCCTTCTCATGAGATCATGAGCATCAGTCAGTAGGTTAATAAGTATTCATTAAGCACCTCTATGTGCCCAAAGGTTCCAGTTTGGTTACAGAAGTGGACAGTCTCTATTCTTAGCTACCTTTTAAGAGGAGATGAATGTCCTATAGACAACGGGGCTGGATATGCTATGAAATAAAGGCAATCTCTGTGTACTATAAAATAAAGATAACTAGGTGATGCAGTGTATAGAGTGCTCTATCTGGAGTCAGAAAGATAAGCTGAGGTGTTTACTACCTGTGTGATCCTGTTTACAAATCACCTGACTGCTGCCTACCTCAGTTTCCTCATCCATAAAATTGGAATAATAACATCTATCTCACTGGGTTGTTATAAGGACAAAATGATATTTATAAATAATATTTGTAAAGTGCTTTGCAAACCTGTCAGTATATAATTGCTAGTTATTATTATTATTATATTCCTAAAGGTCCATTTGTAAGCTGTTTAGGGGGATATGTTAAAAATAATATTATAAAAAGTACATGAAGGGGGTCTTAGGCAAGGCACCCAAAGTTTATAGGACTTAGAATATTGATAAACTATAGTAGTATAAAAGTAAATTCATTGTATAAGAAACCACTCTTTGTAACTCATTTTCTAAGGAAATGCTCATGTGTAAGAGGCTAAATGGATAATGAGCTGGCCTGAGTGAAGATTGGGGTCTCGACCCCACCCCCCACACCTGCACATGGACAGACATGCTGGTTGTATGCCACTAGTTAAATCACTTAAATTCTCAGGGTCCCAAGCGATCTCTTAGACTATCAGTTTCAGACCAACTGCTGGATCTGCCTTGGTAGATGAAGGTCCCTGGAGTATCAAGAGAAACAGATAAGGAGGATACACCCATTCATGAGTAGTGAAGATGTTCATACTACATAATAGCACAGAAACCCAGAGGGTCTCAGAGCCAATAGAGTCCCTAGTTTGTAGATTGTTGTTTGTCTTTCATTCTTGAAGAGAACCAATGACATCAGGAAGGTGATGTCCTGACTTGCAAGTGAATTAGATTTAAGGGAGGCAGGGCTGTGCAAAGTCAATAGCTTCACTCTCTCCTCTGGAGCCATCTGGGTCCAGTGGCAAGATCTAGATCAGAATGACTGAAGACAGCGCCAGATGTAGTGGGAGGCCTTGGCCTTTTTGAGCTAAGGTCTTCCCAGGTTTCAGTTTGTCTGAGTCAACGCCCATTTGATGATTAAGGCTAGGTAAGAAATGAGGCAAAAAATGGCCTCTTTTACCTAATAAAAAAAATTGACAGAGCTCTAGGTGAAGAGGGAAGAGAAAGAATGGAGGAGGGAAAGAAGGAAGACAAAGGGGTTGTCAGAGGACTAGCTAGCAGGGGAGAAGAAACTCTAGCAACAGAAATTTGGTGAGGAGGTGGATTAGAGGATCCAGTAAGCAGTAACCAAGGTAAAAATCATAGACATGAGCTCCTGTGGAGGAGGTAGACTATGAGTTTGGGGAAAACATCTTCCCCCCAGAAATCTTAGAGGTCAAAAAAACACAGTTATAGGATTGTGTAAATAGAGACAGACCCTCAGGCTGTGAAGGACAGGATGAGCCTTACTGATTTCTGTCTCGAAGGAAGTCTCCACTATCTTAGAGGTTTTCTGCCAGGATATCTGATAAGGTTAACTACAAAGAAAACATCCCACTGGACCAAAGCTGATCTTTGGCAACTCCAGAGACCCCACGGTTAACATTTTCTTCCCCCAAATCACCTGATATCTCATCCCTATTACACAACCTCCCAAAAAAGGAAAGTGCCTAAGCTGTTAGTCTCCTTTTGCCACCTACAATGTCACCCTAAAGCCATACAAGATCCTATATATGTTTATCTTCCTTTGTTCCTTGTATTGCCATCTGCCTGCCAACTGCCCATTAGCTGATACTAATTAAACTTTTTTATCTTCTAGCCTGGCCTCTTGATTTATTGACCACCAGTCTAAACCACCAAGGTAGGAGGAGTCAAGAGGATCTCTTAGCCTGTCCAGTGTGAGGACTTTCTCAGCATTCCCAACCCATAAGCTACTCCTGAGAAATGGGCTCTCTCCTTTTGTGTGGTGTCAGAATCTTCTGTGTGGGGAAAAAAAAGAGAGGAAAGAGTTAGAAAAGGGTGACAGTAGCAGATATGAGTTGTTTACTATTCTTATTCTCATCATTATTGTTATCTTTCTGGTCCTTAGTTTTTTCATCTATAAAATGAGGAGGTTGGGCTAGATGGCCCCTGAGATCCTATATCTATATCTATGATACCTCAATCCACAATTTTGTCATTTGGGTACTCCATCCACCTACACAGATTACTCTCATACATTTCATGAGTTTCTGTGACCAAGAAAGAAAAAAAGAAGAAAGAAAAGAAGGAAAGAAGAAAGTAAGATTTATGTTTTTGCCCAATCATCTCATCTCCTCACAAAATCTTTCATTGTTATATATATGTTGTATTACAATATTATATGACAATATATTATATTTCATATAAAATATAGGTAGCTAAGATCTTTAATCATATTGTATATGATCTATAATATTTCATATCATGTTATAATTATATATCACAATATAAGATAACATGTGACATAATATATTATATTATAATATGTGTTGTAGATCATATATAAAAGATAGATACAATCTTTATATGATATATAATCTATATGTCTGAGATTATAACATAATATATGACATATAATTAATATATTATGTTATAATATAGATCATTTATAACATAATGAAAGATTTTGTGTGGAGGTAAGACAATTGAGTAAAATATGATGACATTATATAAATGTTTTATATATTATTATAATAATAATAAGAGCTAGCATTTATCACTTTGCAAATATCATAGTTTATTCTCACAACAACTCTGTGAGGAAGGAGCTATTATTCCTATTTTATGATAAAGAAACTGAGATGGGCAACAGTTTCTCAAGGTCACACTGCTAGTTAAGTGTCCAAGGCAGGATTCAGACTCAGATTAGATGTTTGTAAATGGCTGCCTATACTGCAGATTATCAAAAAACAAACACTTATCAAGCACCTAGTGTGTTCAAAATAGCATACTGGACTCTGAGGAAGAGGTAAAGTTTCGATAAGATACACTCCTGTCCTCCTGGAGTTTACGATCCAGCAGGGGTATAATACAGAAATACAAACACAGTTCTAACCAGTTCTGGTATCTCTACCTCTTCCTCCTCTCCTCAGATGAAGGATGTTCCCTGAGGGAATTAGTGTCTAACAATCTGGAGAAGCAAGGATCCCCATTTCTGTTCCTTCTTTTCATTCCCTCCTTCTATCAACTCCAGTTTCACTAAGGACAAGTCATGATGAGCCAGCCTTACTAACAAAAAACAAGAATAACATCCTGATAAAGCACGACAAAGCTATGAGATGCCTTTATTTTAGCAGGATTTGACCAATGCATTCTTGATCTCCTAATGTGCACCAGATGAAGGTTGATGAGTGACAGTGCTAGAAATGTGGAACAGTACACAATCAGGCAGATTTGTACCTGACTGAACAACTGTACCCAAATTGTGTATCATGTTGTAATAGCCATTAGAGTGGAAATCAGGTCTTTCACTTCTGTCACTAACTAGTTGTATGTCCTTAAATAAGTTACTTTGGAGGGAGAGGGGGAACAAATATTTATTAAATGCCTACTATGTGCTAAGCACTTTATAAATATTGTCTAATTTGTTATTGTCATTCTTATTTTACAGTTTAGATGAACAGAATTTCAGTGACTTGTCCAGGGTCACATAGCTAGCAAGTATCTTGGGCTATATTTGAACTCAGGTCTTTCTAACTACAGACCAAGCACTGAATCCACTGCCTCTCTAGGCATCAGCTTCTTTAAAATGAGGGGTTTGGTCTTACTGACATTTAAGTTCTATTTTATCTGTAAAATGAGGGCTTGGCTAGTTGACTTTCTGCTCTAATGTTTTAGGAGTGTTGATTGCTTCATGGTTCAATATTATGGTCACTGGGTTCCATTTATCCATCATTGACATGACTTTACACCACAAAGTTCTACTCTGATGCCTTACCCCAGTTTGCAGAGATCCCTATGGGTTGTCAAAATCCATGTGAGCAGAGCACAAGGGCTGGCAGGTTCTACCTTGCTTAGACCCAGTAGAGACTGAGTCTATTTTCTAAAGGCCAGAGTAACCAAGTACTTGAAGACAGTGAAGATGTCCCATCTAACTCTTATCTTTATTTCAAGTTAAACATCCCCAATGCTTTAGGATAATCCTTGTGTGTAGTGATCTCAAGATGTTTCTCCATTCTGACTGTTCACGCCAAATGCCCTCCACCTTATCAACATCCTCCCTAGTGTAAGGGATAAAGTTCCATAGTCCCATCTCAACTGAGGTAACGAAGTCAATGTATGGAGCTGCTAGGTGGCACAGTGGATACAGCGCCAGATCTAGAGTCAGGAAGACTTATTTTCCTGCATTCAAATCTGGCCTTAGACAGTTATTAGTTGTGTGACACTGGGCAAGTCACTTAACCCTGTTTGCCTTAGTATTCTCATCTGTAAAATGAGCTAGAGGAGGAAATGGCAAATCATCCCGGTATCTTTGCCAAGAATATCCCAAACAGGTCACAGAGAGTGGACACAGCTAAACAACAAGTCAATGTAAGGGCATGATGAGGTTTTAAATGTGTGAACAAGATTGTTCACCCTCTGTGATCTCTTATGTGCAATGAATCTCTTTGACTGGGTCAAGAAGGGACCAGCGTGACTGGCTAACCAAATAGGCAGAAAGCAGAGGAATTTTATCAGTCCAGTCAGTCCAACAGCAAATAAGTTAAGCCTCAGGAGTTTCCGGGCTCAGGAGCACCTTGAGGAGGCAGAATCTTTCCTCTATACCAGGGAATAGCAAAAGAATGGAAGTGAGCTTAGAAATGTTATATTTTACCTTCCCCAAAAGCCAGGTGACAATCACTGTAAATTCTGAAGGATCAGAAGATCTAAAATTCATTACAGCATCAGTAGAAGTGTCCAAACAGTATCAGTGGCTGACAGCAGTGTCTGTCTGCTTTGGGAGCTGAGATGCATTCTGATGACAAACGATATACCAAGGACAGATAGCTTCATCATTGACCCTTGGAGCCAAGCAGAAAGCTATATGTGAGGAGAACTTTAAGAGGATATTAAAAGAGAGAAAAAGAACTTCCAGTGATCAGGAACTATGTGTTTACCATTTGGTTTGAGCTCAGGCACCCTAGAGAATTAGTTTGTGCAAGGGGAGAGTAAGGTTTGGAGAGATTTTTCTTTAGCAACTGTCTTTGCTATAACTACTTACTAAATACACTTTCTAAAAGCTAATTAAGCATAGCCGATAATCAATAAACCAGGAAGTATACCAGATGTAAGCTCATGAGTGACAGTAAAATTTAGAGACTCTCAGGGTTACCCTAGTTTTCCACCCTCTGAATACTTGACCTGCTAAAGTAAGTACAGTTTGAGGAAAATGGTCCCAGAGGGAATTTTACACTAAAATATATCACCTAAAACTGAATGTAGTGCTCCAGATGTGATCTGATAAGAGCAGAGTATAGTAAGACCATCACTTCCCTTGTCCCAAGAGTAGGGCTCCCAATGCAGCCTAAAGTTGTACTGTTTTTTTTCTTTTTTTTTTTTGACTGTTTTATCTAAACTTTACCTCTTCCTCGGAGTCCAGTATGGTATTTTGAACACACTAGGTACTTGATAAGTGTTTGTTTTTTGTTAATCTGCAGTATAAGCAGACATTTACAAACATCTAACCTGAGTCTGAATCCTGCCTCAGACACTTAAGTAACAGTATGACCCTGAGAAACTGTTGCCTATCTCAGTTTCTTTGTCTGTAAAATGGGGATAATAGCACCTAACTCACAGAGTTGTGAGAATAAGCTAAGGTATTTGCAAAGTGCAGTGAGGATGATAATGATGATGATGATGATGATGATGACGATGATGACGATGATGAGATGATGATGGTGATTATAACAATGATCATAATGGTTAACATTTATTTATATACTGCTTTAAGGTTTACTAGTAAATTACATATTCCTCCTCATTTGATACTTACAATATTCCCATGGGTTGCTGTTATCCCATTTTCCAAGTGTATAGATTGAAATTATGACATAGGGGCTTCATAATAATTGTCTTCAAGAGGTAGAAGGGTTGTCAAGTGGAAGAAGAGTTAGGTCTGGTCTTATTGGCATCAGAAAGTAGAACTAACAGTGATAGGTAGAAATTGCAGAAAGGCAGATTTAGATTTAATGGAAGGAAAAATTGGCCATCAGAACAGGCAGTGGGCTCCTCCCACAACCCCAGTTAAATGTTTTCAGGCAGAGTTTGAAATTAGGAATGTGGGAGAGGAAACTCCTGTTGAGGTCTGAGCTACATTAGGTCCTTTTCTATTCTGGGATTCTGGGATTCTTCAGAAAAAGTCACATGTTGAGATAAGGAGATTATTGGTGATAGCCAAAGTGAAGAAATAAGATATTATTTAATCAAGGTTATATGATAAAACTTTATGGAAACAAAAATAAAAGCAATTTGTCCCTTTCCTCTCTTTGTCTCATAACACCTATGTTTCAATAGTTTTATTCTTTTTTTTTTCTTTTTTTGGTTAGGCAATGGGGTTAAGTGACTTGCCCAAGGTCACTTACCTAGTCAGTGTTAAGTGTCTGAGGCCAGATTTTTGAACTCAGGTCCTCCTGACTCCAGGGCTGGTGCTCTATCCACTGTGCTACCTTGCTGCCCCCAATATTTTATTCTTCACAAGACTCGTAAAGCACATTAATTCAATGCACAGATTAATTTAAATCACCCAAAATTAAGGTCACTTCTGAACTTTTCATGAAGTATCAATGCAAGAAGTAGTTATATCTGCCTGAGTTCCTAAGCCATGATACAGACATTTTTTTCTAAACCTTTCTCAAAATGTGGTCTATATAAGAAAGCAAAATATAGCTCACATTTCCTAAGAGCACTAAGGAAATTGTGGTTTTAAAAGAACACTTTTAATAATGTAATTGTACCTATCTCTCAAAAAACATATGCACTCTCTGCCATAACATTGGATCTATTCTTTAGAGAACTCAGAGGATCATAGTTTTGGAGCTGGAAGAGAGCTGAAATATCAAGTCCAACCCCCTAATTTTACAAACAAAGAAACTAAGGCCTGAAAAAGCTAAACTGCCCAGGGTCACAGGTCTAGTAAGTGCCTAAGATAGGTCTTTATGACTCCAAGTCCAATACTTGATCCACTCTACCATGTTCTTTCTCTCTTCATTTAGAGTGTCCTTAATGCACAGGTTCTTAACCTTTTTTGTGTCATGGACCCCTTTTCCAGTCTGATAAAGTGTATGAACCCTTCTCATAATCACATTTTTAAATGCATAGAATAAAATACATGGGTTTACAAAGGAAACAATTATATTGAAATACAGTCAGCAAAATACTCTTTAAAAAAAAAAGTTCATGGACTCCAAGTTAAGAATTCCTATTCTTAAGAATTCTTCAGGTGGTTTTACAGTATACTAAGTCCAAATAATAGCCTGTTTCTTATTTTCTATCTTTCCCATATTTTAACATTCCTGTTGTTTGAGTGTAGATCAAAGGCTATGAATGGCTCGCCTTTCCCAAAAGGTAAACCAACTGGTTTAACTTCCCAGCAATTAGGTGTGAACACTTGACTTGCCAGGTGGATTTTTCAATCTCCATCTTTCTTCTATAAAGGAAAAAAGAAAAGCCTTCTGAGTCCACCAAACAAAGGACAAAGTAACTGAAATTGACAGAAAAATCCCTGGAGTAGCCCACTCCAAATTAAGTTCTTAATGTATTATACAGTAAAACTCTTCTTGCCTAAGCTTTGTCTAGTGGGTGTTGAAGTATTTTATTCCTGACTCTGTTGAGTCATTTGTTGATTTCTAGTGTAGTCGCCTAGCCCCACCCCTACTTCAGCCCCCCTCCCTCACCTTTCATTTCCCTTATGAAACAAGTACGACAATGCCAATATTTAAGGCTTGGTTTATAGATGTCATTGGGATCTTCAGATGAAGGTAATTACTATAGGATCATAGATCAGGAGCTGGAAGCTACTTTAGAAGCCATTTCATTTTATAGATGAGGAAACTGAGGCACAGGGATTTGAAGTGCCTTATCCAAAGTCATGGTCCTCTTTGAAAATGGATGAACAACAACTTATGCCAATGTCATATAATTAGTAAGAATCGGAGAGACTTGAACTTAGACCTCACTTCTGAGTTAGTCCTTTTTCAGTTCTTGAACCATAATTTCTGAACTTCCATGCCTAATGCTAAATGCTTAAATGCTAACGGTGTATCTTGACAATCTGTCACCCTTCTACAATTACCAAAACAGAAGGAAAGGAAGGTTTGGTCAATAGTAGGACTAAGAAGTGGGCATGCATATACAGGTTTGGTTCAGGGGCCTATCAGGACCTAGCATGTCTTGGAAGAGGCTTTGATGTCTGGAAATTATTACTGCCTTATCTGGATAGGATGGCTTAACCAAAAAACTCCAGGAATCTCAAAAGCTTCTGGGCATCATACATAAACTAAAGGAGAGGAAATGATTCTAATTCCATCTTTTGGAGATACCTCAAGTACTAAGAACTGATTCTTTTTAAGGGGAAATTACAGGCCAGAGAAGCAACACATTTTTGTGGACAGAAGGTCATCCTGGGATTCAAGGAAAGACCTGGGTTCCAGTTTTGCCTCTAATAGATCCTGGCTGTGTGATTCTGGGAAAGTCACTTTACTTTTACAGTGAACTCAAGCAACTCTCTAAAAGTATAAATTTCAGATAATCATTGAAGAGGATAAAATCATATGCCTGGACCTCCCTCATTCCCCAATTCACAGATCATTTGGTGGGCTAGGATCAGAGACATAGTATAGGTTAAGCGTATTAGCTGAACTTTAGCCTGTTTTCCTGCACTATTTATTTCATGGGAGTTAACACTGCTTTGCCAAACACCTCTTTCTCTTTATTCCCCTCTATACAGTGTTTCTTACATTTCTGCTGGATTTTTTTCTATTTATCCAATTCTAGTCCTGAGTCCCCTTTACAGATTTCTCCCTACATTGGATTCACATCCATGTTTTCCTTGGTTTTAGCATGAAATAGGATTGTCAGATCCTGCTGGTTCATCGTTGAAACTGTACAGCTGAAAGTTTTGTTCCTTTTGTTGATTAGGTTGTATCTTGTATAGGGATTATCTCCCATCATTAAGGACAGCTTAATCTGGTTATTCAGGAATGGGTTCTCTTCCATTTTCCAAAAGTATTCACCTTCTCGATTTCAGTAAGAAACTGGAAGGCTGGATAGACCCCCAGGTGGATGGCAAACTGCCTGGTCCTATTAAACTCAATATGCTACAAGCATAATCTGCATCATCACACACGGAGAAATCCCAGAGACTGAACTCTAGTCCTTATTTTTAGACACTGTAAAAAGAAATGCTTCTTAGCAATTTTGTGGTCTAATCTATGTTTCCCAAGGGGAGGGAGGTGCAATTTTGGGGAACTTTATCTAGTAATTCTGTATCTTGGGAGTTTCCCCAACAGGCTTCATGTGGGCAAACACCATCCTGGTCCTCCTAGTATTCTGTAACAAATTACCTATGGCTATGAATACTCTAAGGACTTAATACAATTGTAGATATGTTCAGTTTCTCATCCAAGCATTGGTCCTCATGGGTTCAGAAAGGAAGTAGCGAACTCTCAAAGGGGAGGTGTGGAGCATTTGTTCAGGACGCAGCTTTGGAGTCAGAATCTTGGTTCAAATCTCTGCTTTGCCATTTATTACCTCTAGGACCCTAATTTAAAGCTGAAAGGTATCTTGGAGGTTATCTAGTCCAATACCCCACTTCTTAAAGTTAAGGAAACTGAAACCCAGAGAATCAGATTATAGGTAGCTGGGCCAGGATTCAAATTCAGGGGCTCTGAGTCTAAAGCCAACACTCTTTCCACTGTATCACACTGCCTCCATTGGGCCTAATAGAGAGACAGCGATAGCCCCAGAGTCAGGAGGACCTAGTTCAGGTCTAGCTTCTGACGGAGACCAGACTTCATGTCTCAGTGCCTCAAGCAACTCTCTAAAACTATATGCTGTAAATCTGCATTGGCAGATTTTCCTCATCAAAAGTTTTCTGCGCCAATAAAAATGACAGGTCCAGTCCAAAAGAAGGAAGGGGAAATAGGGAATGGAATAAGCATTCATTTATTTATTTATTTATTTAAGCACTGTGCTAAGCAGGCATACAAATATTATCTCATGTGATTCTCATAACAACTATGTGAGATGCCATTAATATCCCCATATTAGAGTTGAGGAAATTGAGGCAGACACAGGCTAAGTGATTTGGACCAGGATCACACAGGTAGTACCTGAGGCTAGATTTGAACTCAGATCTTCCAGACTCAGAGCTCTATCCACTGTGCTAATAGCTGCCTCAAAATAATTACCATCCCCACCTTGGACAAGTGACATCAGCTGTCTAGACTTTGGTTTTTTCATCTTTAAAATGAAAGGGTTGGAATGAATGACCTCTGAGATCTCTTCAAATTCTATGATCCTAAGCTGATATTCATTAATTTTTTTTACCAGTTATTTGTTATACCTACATAATAATAAAGCAAGCAAGGGTTATGTAAGCTGGTGAGTGCTCTGTTAGTTTTATTACTTTTGTTATGTTCAAATATGAAATCCAATGATTTGGTTTAGTGCTTTTCATACATGCTTGAGTGACAACTCTGAGCTGTAATACCATCCATCTGTCTGCCCCAGATGACTTAAGGGAAATTACTTAACCTCTCCATGCTTCATCTTTCCCATCTACAAAATGGGAGCAATGAAACTTATCCCAAGGAGTCATAGACTGAGTTCCAAGATCACTTAGTGCAATTTCCCCCTTTTACAGAAAGGCCCAGGAACATGAAGGGGGTCTCCTCAAAGTAGGTTAGTGGCAAAGTTAAGCCTAGAACCCAAATCTCTCATCATATGTCACTAAATAATTAACCGTTGCTGATCAAAATCTTTGTCAACACGAAGTAATAAGTGCTGGGACTGTCATTAGAAGGATCATGCTTAATACCTCTCCACCTCCTCTCTGAAAACTTCTTGCTGTCTTCATAACCTTAGGCAAAGATTCTCAGTATGGGGGAGGTGTATGCTTTTCTCCTTTTCAAGGGTTTCCCTCCTGTTCAGCAGAATGGGGAAAAGATTTGTTAGCTCCTGTGTTGGGCCAGGATTCAAATTCCACAGGTTAGTGGCAGCATCTCAGAGAGATTCTCTGAGCTTTTCAAAGCTTTATTTTCTTTTAATTAGCTCCCTCTCTGCCTCAGGCAACAAGTTGAGCGAATCAATAGGTTAGGAAGAGAACAAACTCTGTAGGCACTGGGAGCTGTGGTATGTTGGGACTTGTCATTCCCTCGATTCAGATTTCAGGTGGTAAGCACCCCTGGTCCAAGATCATTGACAGAAGGGATTTCAAATAGACACAGCACGCAGGCTTCTACGAGGATGGAACTCTCCTTCCCAGACTAGGACTGTTGCTACTTTCAACTACATCCTTGGCTGTGTACAAGTCATTGAACTTACAGTGCCTGCCCTAGAGGCCTGCAGGCCCAGTTAGACATTGGTTAAGAGTTAATCTCACACCTGAGAGCATCTGCACCAGTGAATTCAGCTGAGGTGTTAAAAATACATAGGGGAAGGAACTCAACTCCAAAGATTTTTTTTCCCCACTTTCTATTATTCTTCCTGTCTGTAATAAGACTCTCTCTCAGTGCCCGGAAGACATTTTATGTAACTCAAGACACTGATCTCCCCTATAACTTGTGAATTTAATTTGTCTCATTGTTATCCTCATTTATTTATTTGTCATAAATATAGAACTCTATTTTTTTTTTAGCAGAAATCCGACAGGAGTTTTACAAGCAAGGCATCAATCAAACATTAAGTGTCTACTAGCTACCAGGCACTGGGTTAAACACGAGAGATGCAAAAACAAAAATTATATAGCCCCCTTCCTTAAAGAGCTTACATTCTATAGGACTGGAAGACAACTACAGAGTCAGACTGGGACAGTGGAAAGAGCATTTAATCTGAAATCAGAGGAACTGAGTTCAAATTCCATCTCTAGTACTAACTGCATGCCTCGAGCAAATCACTTGACCTCGGTTTTCCCACCTGTAAACTGAGAAGTTTGGATGAGAAGGCTTCTGAGAGTCCTTCCAATCTCTACATCAGGCTGAATTTCAACAGGACCAACACTTCCTGCTCCTTCAGGTAGCATAATAACTGCTCTAATGGAAACTGCAAAGTCAAGGTCACAACCTCTGGGAGTTTTCATGATCTTCATTCATTATTTATTTAAGGGATAGAGATCTGAACTGCACTTTTTTAAAACCATCAAATTAAGCGCCTTAGTAAAACAAAACAAAGACAAATTACTGGCCACTGATTCCATCAGCCATTATTAACTAGCAATAAACACAGAAAGGACTTGTTATGGAAAGGGAGGGTCTGAAATTTTGATAACGACCTTATGTATTCAACTCTGGTGTGATCTTCTAAATTTTCATCTTTTGTCTGCTCTCTTTATTAGGAACATTTTAGGAAGAAGCACATCCATATTTAGTTGTAACTCTTGAGTGGAAGCACATTATGTTGGGGTTCAAGCAAGGTACCATGGTGCCCACTTAGGGAACAGTGTTGCCCCAAGAGGGACAGACCTGTGCACTAGCTGTGGGTGCAGTAAGTGAGTCCTGGAAGAGGTGCACCAAGGACCCTGGAAAGACCACATAGTCTCAGGGTCGTTTGGGCTGCAGACCCTTTAATAGTCATCACACATTCTTATCAATTAAAAAAAAAATATCCTGGTGGATTTTCTGGATGTAAGGGGGTTGTTTCCCCAGTGGTACCTGCCCAGCTGTTAATGTGGGTACCTTGACTAGGGTTAAAGTATAACTTTCCTGAGAGGCCAAAACTCAGCTCTGAAGAAGGAGGGTTGACATCTTGCACAGAAGAGAAAGGACATAGAATGGAGGAGTATTGGACTATACTGCAGAAATGGTAAATGTGGTTATTTTGGAGAAAACCGATGACTGGCTATCATAAGTAGGCTAGGAGGTCACCCATCTTCCTATTCACTGACTGTCTAATCATACATCCTTTGGGGCCTAACCATGGTCCTCTATGGAGACCCCAACCAGGACTATGGAGCCTGCTTCTCTAGAGGACCAGGAGCACTTGCTAGCATGTATAGAGCACTTTAATATTTGCAAAACACTTCACATACGTTATCTCATCTAGTCCTCACAACACTTGGTCCTGTGAGGATGATGCATTTTATAGATGAAGAACCAGGATGAGAGAGGTTAAATAATTTGCCCATGGTCATACAATTGTTTTCTCCAGAAACCCTCAGGGTCTTCCCCTTCCAGATTGATTTCTTTTTTTTACTACATTCTTTGCCTCATTTTTACCTACCCTTAATCACTGAATGGGTGTTACCTCAGGCAAACTGAGACCTGGGAAAGACCTTAGATTAAAAAGGTCATGGCCTCCCACTGCATCTGAGGACTTTTCCAGCCATCGGGATCTATGTCTAGCCACTGGACCCAGATGGCTCCAGAGGAGAAAGTGAGACTGGTGACTGCACAGCCCTCCCTCACTTAAATCCAATTCACTTACAAGTCATGGCATCATCTTCCTGATGTCATGGTCTTCTTCGAGAATGAAGGATGGACAACATGTGAGGGGTGATCCCAATTCAGGTCATCCTGATTCAAAGTCTAGCACTCAAGACACTGAACCATCTAGTTAGAATTCTATAATTACATTCCATGGCAGATCTTGGTATAGAGCCCAAGAATTCTGACTCTTGTCCAATCCAGTGATTTGTTCATTGCAGAAACCACATGGTACAATGGGAAAGAGGAGTGAGTTTGAAGTCAGAGGGAGAGAGAAAGAGAGAGATGAAGTTACTTGCTCATGGTCACACAGCAAGAAAAAGATTCGGGGCAGAATTTGAAATCATGGCTTCCCTACACCAGCTCTGGCAATTTATCCACTATGCCATCTAACTTCTGCTAGAGTGCGCATGGGAAAAGAAGTATGGAGATGAAATGTATGAGACTGGGGTTATGACAAGAAAAAAATACTTGGGAAGGGTATTTACCCACAATATTGGCATGCTAGGACAGTTTCATTCACATAGAGCTTGGTATGACTACAATACAAGATCTGTGCTAAAGTTTGAAACTAAGTGGGTATCAGACATCCCCTTTTTCCTCAAAAAAAAAAAAGAAGTACACAGTGAATTGTTTCTTGAATAAGACCTTAACAAATTAAGGTGGAGAGGGGAAGGGTTTTGGGAGGAATTATAAACTCTCGAAACTTCACGATTTTTCTTTCATCACTCTTCCTTCTTACTTATTTTCATTTTCTTTTAAATTGGTAGGTAAACTCAACAGCCCAGGAAAGGGAGGCTTTAGTAGCCATGTCAGGAGCCAAGAACAAGTTTTTCTCAGTAAATCCATGCATCACATCTAGGGGTGGACCAAATGTCTAATTTTAGAATCTGGCTTCTCACCAGACACCTGGAAATGGCCCGTTGCCAGAGCTGAACACAAAGCTAAATAGTGGGTGAGCAGCAGCTTCTGTCTCTTCTGGCTTCCCCCTTCTCGGTTATTAGGTAAATAAGGTAGTTATTAGGTAAATAAGGTAGTTATTAAATGATGACTTGGGCAAAGCCTACAATTTTAGTATTCACGTCTCAGCCCTGCCAGCAGGGCCACTCAAGCAAACAGCATTTGTTATCATAATGTTTGTTGTAAAAAAAAAAAAAAAATTAGCGCCCTTCACCATTCACTATGAAGAACCTTCTCTTTTTTTTAAAGTTAACTTTCAAGTATTATGCAAAAAAAAGCCAAAACCTTACAAATGAGGCACCTCTGTCAACACACTTAGCTCTAGAATACTTAGTTCTGCATCACTGTCTTTAGTGGGATCCTGTCACCTCCACACTTGTCCATGTCAGAGAACTCAGGACTCCTGACTCCATTTCTTCAACCACATAAACCACACTTCCTTTCAATGCTTCTCACTTTCACCAATCCACAAACCCTTTTCACTCGCCCCTGAAATATAGTGATCTTACCCAACATCTTCACAAATATAACAGAAAGTTTTTGTGGTCTCATATAACCAAATATATAACCATATGAATGTCTCATGTGACCATGCAAATTACTTATATTCCTGGTATATCCAATTCAGGAGTCTTTTCCAAGAAGACTGTATTTCCTAGAACTTGGGGCCAATTAGGATGTTATTTGGGGGAGGAGAGGAGGGAGTTTGGTAAAGCACATGGAAAGAAAAATAATGTGAGATATGACATACGTATTCTTATTTAAATTATTTCATTGAAGTTAAATTTCACTTACTACTTTGCATTTTAAAAATAAGTGGTTGGTTTACTTTAAGGGCCTACCTTAAATCCTACTTGTCCTGGTCAGTGGATAGAGGATGAGACCTGAAGTCAGGAAGACCTGAGTTCAAATCCCACCTCAGATACTTTCTAATGCAAGACCTCTTTCAACCTCAGTTTCTTCATCTATAAAACGGGGATATTATCACCTACTTCTCAAAGGATTGTTGTGGGGGTTACATAAGTTAACATGTAAGGCACTTTGCAAACCTTAAAGCACTAAATGAAGGTTACTACTACTACTATATAAATACTCCTCCTCCTCCTCCTCCTCTTTCTCTTCTTTTTCATTCTCCTTTTTTCTCCTTCTCCTCCTTCTCCTTCTTCATTCAAAAATGGAATGATCAAGTTTAGGATCATGGAAATAGCATAATACATTGGAAAGAGAATTAGATCTTGAGTTGGGGGACCTGGGTATGAATCCTGGCTTTTTCTGTTACTGCCTGTTTGACTTCAGTCAAGTCTTTAAGCTCTCTGGGTCTTAATTCTTTATCTGTCAAATTAGAGGACTGGATAAGACGACCTTTAAAGTGTGGCTCTAGATCTCTGCCTCTTTTTATTTAGTCATTATTATTTTGTTCTTGTTGAAATGTGGTGAGTTCATGACCCTTCTGTTTCCTAACAAATCCAAGTAAATCTACGAATATCTAATCATCCTTTTGAGCAACCATCATCCATCCAACCCTTCAAAAATTTATTAATAGCGCAATAGGGGCAGTGCACAGTGTAAATCTTCATTTATCCCTATATCTGTTATCAAACAATTTAGTCTGTTTTCAAGAACGCTTGGTATTATTTCATAATGGGGCAAACATATGGGGTAATTAGAAAGCAAGTGATTCACTTAATATTAGCATTGAACCTCTGCCCTCTTTTTCCTACCCCTTGTTTTTGTTCTGACCTTAATGTGCATTTTCTTTCTAGAGCTGACCTACAACTGAAATCGCAAATTTCTGAAGAGAAAGCACACATCTTTCATACCCCTGAACTGATGGTTATAACAGCTCTACCTTTCCAAGCAAACTGCACCCCCAGCCAAATTAGCTTAGGAGCTATAACTTAATCAAAGCTAAGCTGGGTAATTGTTCATTAAATATGAGAGTAATTTAGTATCCTACTATGTAATCATTATTGTTTCCTGAAAATCTATTAAAATGAGGTGCAATAAGTGCAAACTGAAATATTGCCTTTGGAAGGTTATTTATTACTACATGGAGCTAAAAACATTCATAACTGAAATTTATTGGTCCATACTCCCTTCATTATAAATATTTTATGTTCTGCCTCAGGGATCCATGTCTTAGCATTTAAATGTCTCAATCTTGGTGTCAGTAACAGGAAGAACGAGTTCACTGGGTGGAATTTTTCCCTTTTGCTTCAGAATGTTACAATAATAATAATAGGATATGAATATGTTATAATTATGCCTTTGATCACTGCTGGAGTTTTAGAGCCTGAATGAATTAGATTCAGAGCTAAAGAGGAGCTGGTGGACAGAAATGACTGAGGGCTTTTGGGTTTTTTTTTTTTTTGGTCAACTAGAATTTTTCTGGGACTGACTTTTGTCAAAGCAAAATATTTAGGGTAACCATCCTATGTGTGTCTACGTCTTGTTTTTTATAATTAAAAAGAATAGTTTGCAAAGACTTTGAAGAGGTCTAAACATAAACCACTCTTTCGATATTTTCAAAATGAAATTTGATTGTTACTTTAAGGGATCAGTATCAATAAAAAAAAAAAACCTCTGCCACCATCTACATACCACACATATCCCATACATGTATAAGTAGCTACCAAGGGAGGGACCTACACATACCAAATATTTGTTAACATACTATTTTATGTTTAGTCTGATAATTAATTACAGATAATTAATCATTATAAATAATGATATTATTATTGACATATGAGGGATTGCATATCCTTTTATTAAATGTCTCAGAATATCCCACAATACTTCCTTATTTTGATACTTTATTGAGAAAATCCCCTAGAATGGAATCCAGAACAATGGAACTCATTAACTTTTACCCAATACCAGTCCTTCCTCCGATGTTCTTTGATAAAGGTACTGCCATCCTACCATTAACAGGTTCACAAAACCAGAGCTATTCTCAACTCTTTACTATCCTGCAACCCTCATATACAATCAGTTGCCAAATTTCATAGATTTTACTTCTATATTTCTCATATTCACTGCCTTCTTAAATCCACTTACACAGACATTATCCCAATCCTGGCCTTTTTCCCCTCTCACTTGGCCTATTGCCATGGTCTCGTAACTGGTCTCCCAGCTGCTCCTTCCCCCCAGCCATCCTCAACACAGCTGCCAAACAGATATTTCTAAAGCACAAGGTTGACCATGTTGCTTGGGTAGCATAAATGGCCTCCTATTGCTTCTAGATAGAATACAAATTCCTCTGGTTGGTTGACATTTAAAGTCGTTTACAATCTGGCTCCAGACTAATTTAATATTACTCCCCCTCACACCCTTCCCGCATTCCAGTCAAAGTGGCCTCCTTGTTCCCTATACACCATGTTCCATCTCCCACCTGCATACATAGAATCGTCTCCCTCCTTACCTTAGCCCTTGGAATCCTCAGCTCCCTTAAAGACACAGCTTAATTGCTACCTCCTACAAAAGGCCTCTCCTGACTCCCCCAGGTGCTGATGCTCTTCCCCTTTCCCCATCTTAGAGAAGTTTTTTTGTATAATCTTTATATTTACTCATTTGTGCACCTATATCCCCCTAGTAGAATGTTAGCTGTGTAAGGACAGCAAATTATTTTGTTTATTTTTTTTATTTCTAGCACCAAGCATAGTCCCTGGCGCATAGGAACCACTTAATAAATGTTTGTTAAATGGAAATGAGAAGGAAGAAGCTGGAGGCCTGGAATCCAATTGGGAGGCTTTTGCTCTCACTAAATGACATATATATATATATATATATATATATATATATATACACACACACACACACACACACACACACACAAACATGTGTAATTTTTTCTACTCTCTGAGTCCATTATTTAGGATGCTTCCTCTATTAAATTCTTCATTGATATAAAATTGGAGGTCTCCTTAGTTTGGGGACACTTCAGAATACAATACTCCAAGACATTTATTATATTACTAGGTTTTATAAAAAATAAATCTAAACAAAATTTATTGTTGCAAATATTTTGTAATAATTATATCAGCAATATATATTGCTTAGATTTTTTTAATACTAGTAATGTGACAGGGGTCTAGGAATATGGCCTTCTGAGGCCATATTCCTAGAAACCCCCAATTTTATTCATTGTGTATATACTGTGCATGAAATCTCTCCATCTGCTTGGATGGCAACTGACTTTACCTTTAAGTTCTTCATAAATTACAGCCATTGGATCATCAATGTGGTTCCAAATTTGTACATGGAGTACATGAAGTTAAAGGTAACATGGGTTAGCAGTACTTAAGCATAAACTAAATAAGTTCAATAGATTTTTGAAAAATTCCACACAGGGAGTGATTTTTTAAAATCTCTTACTATTTCACCCTCCAAATATCTTCCTAATAAGTTATTCTATGACACTCCACCCTATTTCATACCTGATAGAGGTTCAGAATAGACAAAGGCAAGCAGAAACAAGTTTGACTTTCACTGAAGGCTAATAAAAAATTATTTCCTGGTATTACAATAGGGATAAAGATTGAAGAAATCAACAGAAAAGAGTCCGACTCCCTTGGCTCCATATGTCTGTAATTTGAGTATAAAGAACCTACACAAAATTGTAGTTGGAAGAACACAACTGGGGAGGAGGGTGTCAAGAGACTTCGGTTGCAATGCCCACTCTTCCACTAAGCTAGCTAGGTGATGTTGGGCAAGTCATTTAACCTCTTTGGGCCTCAGTTAAATAAAAGAGCTAGATTGGAAGATCTCTAAAGACTCTTCCATTTCTAAAATCATATGATTCACTCTAAGGTAAGACTATGACACAATTACTCCCTTACCCCTCAAAATCCAATTCAATCTTAGGCATTTATAGAATTATAACACCCAAAATAATAGAGGTCATAGTCCCAGTAAAGAGTACGACTGTACCCCACAAAGTTTGCTTTCAATCTACCATTTGGAGAAGTTCTCAGTGGACTGAACATAGATAGCCTTCTGGGTAAGCAAGTATGTAATTCAATATTAATTCATTGCATTTAAAAGCAAACTCTTGTCCCAGGACATGAAGAATTGGATCTTGATTAAGGCAGACTTTGTCAGATGAATGGAAATTGTGACAAGACCTTCGAAATCAAGCAAATAGAGAAAAAGACAAGAATAGAGGACTTAAATTTCTTTGTCTCTCTTTCCTTTGTTCAGGCATTCATATAATTAAAGTGGAGTGTTGCCTTTGTGGAGAAGAGGAGGACTGAAGAATTTAATGTGTGTGATTGGTTACTGCTTTTTCACATAGGAGATTTAATATCCAGAAAAGGCAACATGTTATTCAGACAGTCTTGGCGTAGTAGGCATCTTTCCCCAAAGAGAGAAATGGGGGGATATGATAATTAATGCAAAGAGAAAGAGTGGAGTACAACCAGGTGGCACAGTAGATAGAGTGCTGGGCCTGGAGTCAGGAAAACCTGAGTTCAAATCCAAAGTCAGACACTTACCATGTGACCCTGGGCAAGTCATCCTAACCTCTCTTTGCCTCAGTTTCTGAACTGTAAAATGGAGATAATAAAAGCCCCTACATTTTGCTGTTGGGAGGAACAGATCGAGATAACATTTGTAAAGCTGCTTAGCACAGTGCCTGGCACATAGTAGGTGCTTTATAAATGCTTCTTCCCTTCCTTTTTATCCCCTAATCACTGAGTGTCAAAGGAACTTTTACCAATCTTGGTTTTCACTCTTTGACTACCTTCCTCACCTCTGTTATATTCAAAAGTACCTAGTGTCTGCTTGTCCAAGGTGGATGTATTTTTAAAGGGCCAATTCCCTCTGTTTATTCTGGAGCATAAAACAGTGTAAGCGCAATGTTTCAGGAGCCACTCAGGTTAATCTGCTGTCTTGGTGTGGCTGATCAGTGTCTGGTTGGCCCTTACCTGTAGAGTAGCTTGCCCAACCGAGGAAGGAAAGGACATAGGTTTCTATGCCACAGACTAAGATGTGTCCTCTCTGTATTCTTTTTTTTCTGAATATATTAAAACTAGGCAAGTGCCATGTAAGCAGGATCTAATGTTTCTCTTCCTTAAATTCCAGAACGGACTGTGAAAAAAAGGGTGCTTGATTAGTACACAATAGGTGCTTAATAAATGTTGATTAATTGACTGACTGGGTTCAAATCCTGGCATTGACACTAGATGTTTGACATTGGACAAATGACTTAACATGTCAGAGCCTCTTTCCTCATTTATAAAAGGGGGAAAATCATTCTTGCCATGTATCTCCCTGAAAGGGCTATATTATGAGGGAAATTATTTGTAACCTTAAAACTCTTTATTAGTGAGGTATTTTTGTAAGACCTCTGAAGAGAATAGTCACATATTCTTTGGGTTTACCCCTTCTAAAGTGTTTTCATACCTATCTCCTATGAAACTTTGTGGAGACCCTAACAAAGGATGGTATAAGAATTAAACCCATTCTTTCTAAACCCAAGGCTACACCATACTGTGTCCGGCCTTCCCCATAATGGATGTTTAATATGTCTTTTTTATAGATTGAATTTGTCAGAAATTCTCCATAATAATCAAGGTATTCAAGGAAATTCAGTTGGAAGAAGATTCAGGAGTCGGGAGGTAGCAGGCTTCTAAGACCCAGATAATTGCAGAACTTTCTCTCCCTGGTGAGTCTGCTTAGCAAACCCTCCCTCTTCCCTTTCCATCTCCTTAGCCTGCATTTTCTGCCAGGTAGCTTTTGAAAGTGTTATTGGAGAGGCTCAACTCTTATCCCACCCTTTGTTAGGCTCTCCCCACATTTTCATAGGAGATAAACATGCTAATGTACATAGATAGTCAGTACCAGCTCTATATTCATCTCCCTGCTCTGGGTGTTACAGGCTACACATAAATCTGCCCTACATTGAGATGAGACCAAAGGCTTACAACCAACTTCTTTATTTGTGTTTTTCGCACGTGTTGTTTAATTTCCCTGCCTCTGATTTTTTTTTTTTTATCACAGATTTTTTTAACAGCCTCTGAGTACACGGTACTCTATCACTTATGGAAGAGCCACATTGATCTTTCTGGTTTGTGCTCTAAAGTGGCTTGCGTCAACAACCAGTAACTCAGCCAGTTTCAACAGCGCAGGCCATTTGCAAACTTCAGGATGAGATGCTGCAGGATGCCAGGGAAAATGTTTTTGTTTTTCCAGGGGGAACTATAGTTCATGAAATGTGGTTAGCATAGCGTGTTTGTATGCCCTTAAAAATCATTTTACAACCACACTGAGTGCCTCTAAACATTAAATATATTTTATAAGTAGTTGGTTAACTAGCTGTTTGTGTACTTTAAATAGTAAATAAAATGGAAAGGCTCTAAACATCAACCATATTTCATAGTGTAAGATGCTTTTCCAGCCACTCAATAATTCTAAATGTTAAGAAAAATTGATTTTCTATCTGTTGAGTGCCTCTCAAAATTTGCATCTTATTTTTTCACAGTAGCTACTTTTCAGAAGTTAAAGCTCTCTCATTTTGGCCTAATTGTGCCCATGCTCAGGATGAGCAGTCTTTTGTTTTGGCAGCCAAACAAGGGGCTTGGATGAAATGAAGGAAGGGCCCTTCTACCCTACTGATGATTCTTTGTGAACATCTTTTTATTTGAACGTGTGTTTGGTGGTACACATTACCTTAATATAGCATTAGCAGGAAACACTGCTGAAGATTAAAATTGTGTAAACAGCATTCTTGAAATGGCTAAAGCACAAAGGTTCCAATTCAGCATAAAAAAATAGGTCCTTTTGTTCTGTTTCCTTGCATTGGTGAAGGAAGTTTCTTCCCAGGAGGCAATGGGGTATCATGAAAAGATCACTGACTCTGAAGTCGGGGGTAATTAGCCTACCTACAGATGATCAAATCTTTACCTCTGATGTATATTACCTTTATGACTTTAGGCAAATCACTTGATCTACCCTTACCTGTTTCCCTAACTATAAAATGAGGGAGCCTTTCAGGTCCCTTGCAGCTCTGAGCTATGGTCCTATATAGATTTAGAGTTTTGTTTTTGTTTATTTTTTTTAAAATGTAAAATGAGCAGTTTGAGGAAGAAGTACTTTCCACCATCACCCCACCACCACCGCCAAAAAAAAGCATAGGTTGCTGGAAGGGAGTTGCCTATAATAGTAATAACTGACACATATGTAGTGATTTAAAGTTTGCAAAGTATTTTACACCCATTATCTCCTTTGGGCCACACAATAGCCCAATGAGGCTGGTGCTATTATTATCCCCATTTTATAGATGAAGAAACTAAAGCTTAGATAAGTAATGTGACTTTCCTGTGGTCATAAAAGCTTGTAAGTATCAGAGGTGAGATTTGAACTCAGAAATTCTTGATTCCAAGTCTCTGCAATATTTCAATATTTTTTGCACTCCTCCAGGCTGCTTCCAACATGTTAGCACCCCTCCACTGAGTTATTCTATGAAATACAATCACAAAGCCTCTCAATGGTGTAAGTAATTTTTTAAAAGCACAGAATGTGCAGCATATATCTTTATAGAAGACAATTCTCACCTATGACGTGGGAATAGTAAAATGTCCTCAGAACAAATGAAGTCTTCTTCCCATCTAGATATAGGCAGGTAGGTAGCACAGTGGATAGAGCACCATGCCTGGAGTCAGAAAGAGTACTTTTCATGAGTTCAAATCCACACATTTACTAGCTGTGTGATCCTGGGCAAGCCACCTAGCCCTGTTTGCCTCAGTTCCTCATCTGTAAAATGAGCTAGAGAGGGAAATGGCAAACCACTCCAGTATTTTTGCCAAGAAAACCCAAAATGGGGTCACAGAGAGTTGAACACAACTGAAAAATGACTCAGCAACACCCTATCTGGATAAATTAGACCCAATCAAATCTCTAAGAAAAGAGTAAGTGATATCATAGGAATAGGATTAGAAGTCAAAAGACTTTTAAGACATGCCAAATGTCACAGTCATGCCAAAAGATATCAAGTTGGTGCACCACAAATGTGGAAAACATGCTGAAACTCCACTATGATAGGAAATATTCTTCATTCTCAAAGCACATGAAAAAATCTTTTTCCTCTTTTTGGGGGCCATGACACTGAGATTTAGAGCTGGAAGTGATCTTAATGATCAGAATCTACTATAGCTTTCTCATTTTACAGTTGAGGAAACTGAGGCACAGAAATGCTTAACGATTTGCCCAAACGCATACAGGTTGAAGAGGCCAACATTAATCCCATGATGCTATATCCAATGATGTTTCCATTATATCCCACTGCCTTCTTTGGGGGGTCTCAGTTTCCTCATTAGTAAAATGAGGGGAAATCAATTAGATGGCAGTTTTCTAGCTACGAATCCATGGTTCTCTTCTACCTCCACTTGAAAAAGAATATCCTCAGTAGCTCATCAAATGTCAGGCATGCTACAGCTTGAGGCAGTGTAGATAAGCATCTGTATGTCTATATGCACGTGTTTTATGTATAGGGAATATGTAAGGTGAACAAAATTCTTCTTAACTACACCCTAGATATTGCCCCTGAGTTGATTGGATGCTCTCCAGGATCAGATGAGGACAAGTAAGGCTTATTTTGTGCCAGATACATTCATGAACAGACTCTTACCCCCTTTAAAAAAAATGGCTCTCCCAGTCCAGAGGGTACAGGAGAATAGGTGAAAATAAAATATTAGGCCTCTTTTATGGAAGTACAAATAAACACAGCAAATCTATATTCCTCCTTGGCTGGTTTTAGCATCAGTTTGCATATACAAGTAATATATTTTTTTTAAAGAATTAAAAGAAAAGATCTTCTCTTCTCCTGATCTTAGCACTAATTTGAATGGCAACACTTAAAAATCCAGGAAAGGAGACTAGCTCAAAAGCTTGGACCTCAGATGTCTAAATACAAAATGAACCAAGCATGGCTAATAAGCAAAGTCAACTGAACTACCTAACACAAAGAGGCAAAGTATATCTCACTGTTATTACTGAGACTTGGTGGGATGGGACTCAAGACCAGAAGAGGGTCCTGGAGGTTTCTCATTTAAGAGAAACAGGGTAAGTTAAATGGGGGAACAGAATATCATTATGTAGGGTGGCCCAAAAGTCTTAGTGCAATTTAAAACTTTTAATAATGGAAAATTGCATGAGAACTTTAGGAATCCCCTGCGTATCAAGAAGATATGCTCACAGGAGGAAATCTAGAACCAAAGTAACAAGCATGATGAAGAAAATTTGCATAAAGTTCAGTGGTAGGAAAAGCAGAAGTAATGTTGTATTGGAATTACACTATAGACCACCTGGCCAAAAGGAGGCAATGTATAAAGAGTTCAGGAAACAAATCACAAGGTTGGCATGAAGATATGGTGTTGATGGATTATTTTAATTACCTAGATATTTGCTATAGTTCTCTCTGTACTATTCATTAGAGAAGCTAATCAATTCTTGACTTGCCTTAGTGACGGAATCATTCTTTAAAAGGTGAAGGAAGCAATGGGGAAACTACTCATCTGTACCTGATTCTGACTTACAAGAAGTTACTGGTTGCTAGAGGGGAATTGATGGGAACCTTGGGGGAAAGTAGACAACCCATTTCAATCCATCAATCAATAAACATTTGCTTTAGGATGGAAAGGAAAGACAGACATAGCCTAATAGACATTCTAGATTTAGGGTGAATATATGTCAGAGGATTGAAAAAAATGATAAACAGGATGCCATGGCCTAAAAATTCTCCAGGAGGACTGGGCCTAAGAAGATTGGGAAGTGCTCAAGAATGATTTCTAAAGATGTGAATAAGTGGAAAAGATTCCAGTGAGGATGAAGAGAGGGAGATGTCTAAAGAGACTGATGTGAATGTACAGATTTTAAAAAGATGTAGGTGAAAGAAGGAAACAAGTTCAGGTAATAGAGGAAGTAAACGAAAATAGGGGATGGTCCTGTAAGAGTAATGTCTGAAGAATGAACTGAGACTGGCCATAAATACTAAGGACAACAAAATGAGACTTTTTCTTTTAAAGCTAAGTTGGAAAACAAAAGGATCAAAGAAGGAGCAGGCCTGCTCCTTGGAGCAGATAAAATAGGGATAATGGACAACAAATAAATGGCAAAAGTGTTCAAGTCTTATTTTCTTCCTGTTGTATCTGTCAAGAAGAATGATCTTTAAGCTAAAACAACAACAACAAAATTCTTGATAGGCAATTATAATTCAAGATAAACAAAGGGATAGCATGAAAACCCCTAGCTACCCTTAGTTAACTCGATTTACCATGCTCGGACCAACTTTATTCCAGGTTACTGAAAGAAAATTGTAGGTGTGATTGCTGTAATGTCATAGATCGTCTTCAATAATAACAGCTAACATTTATATAGAGCTTAATACATGTCAGACATTGTGCTAAATACTTTACATTTTATTTCATTTGATCCTCACAACAACCCTGCAAAGTAGGGGCTATTATGATCCCTATTTTATAGTTGAGGAAACTGAGGCAAACAGAGGTCAAATGATTTGCCCAGGGTCACACAGCTAGTAAGTGTCTGATGCTGGATTTGAACTCAGGTCTTGCTGTCTCCAGGACCAGTTCTATACCCACTGTGCCACCTAACTGCCCCTTTGAAGATCTTGGGCAGAGGAAGAGTAAATATTCCATTTTTTTAAAATACGGTAGAGGAATAAAGTCTGCACATTTTACATCAGTGAGTTTTGACTTGGAGTCCTGGAAAAAATTCTAGTGTGTTATTAAAAGAATGCCCTGTGAGCATCTTGAAAAAGCCATAGGAATCACAAAAAAGCCAAAATGGCTTCATCAAAAACAAGTTATACCAGATTAGTCTCATTTTCCTTCTTGACAGGATTATTATACTGCAAGATTTGGGAAGGTAAAAACAATAGTTTACAGACATTTAAGTGAACCATTTGTCAAAGTTCATTAAGTAATCCTTGTGGACAGTTTAGAGACATATGGGGTGGCTAATAAGTACAGTAAGATGGATTTGGAACTGGGTGAATGAACAGACTCAAATAGTAATCATTAATTGATGAATTTGAATGTAGATGAACATCTCTACTAGAGTAACCCAGGTATCTGTGCTTGGCCTTCTGCCATTTAATACTTTTAATGTTGGCAATTGATGATGCTGTTGACATTTGTTGGCAAATGATGGCAAAGATGGTATGCTGATCAGATATGCAGGTGAAACACAATGGAAAGGAACAGCTAACAGCTATTGGATGACAGAGTTGGGATCCAAAAAGATCTCAGGAGGCTAGAATAATATTCTGGAACTAAAATAAATTAAATTTAATTGAGATCAATGTAACATCCTTCACTTGGTTTTTAAGAATCAGTTTTATAAGTGCAAGACATGGGGTAAGATATTGCAGTATCATGAGATAACAGTATCAAATGGATCAGGGCTTTAGTTCAATCTGAGTCAAAAGAGACACATGGCAGTCAAAAAAGTGAATGTGACTTTAGGCTACAATAGGAGAGGAATAATTAATCTCCAGAATTTAAAAGGTAACAGTCCTACTTCACTCTATGCTAGTCACATTTGGTATTCTGTGTTCATTTTGGGGTTGTATATTTTAGCAAGGACATTGACAAGTAAGTAGGAAGACATCCAAAGGAGGGAGATGAGAATGATGAAGGGTCTTGCTGCTGTGCCAAACAAATTGAAGAAACTGGTCCTATTTAGCCTAGAGGAGAGAAGATTTAAGGGGGACGTGAAAGTTTTCTTCAAGCATCTGAGGAATTGAATTTGCTCTGCTAGTTGCAATAGCTAAAACTAGGAGCAATGGGTGGAAATTTCTGAAAAGCCAAATTTGGCTTGATACAGAGAAAAACTAAGCTTTAAGAATTAGGGGTATCCAAGATTGGAAAGGGCTACTTCAAGCGGAAGGAGATAACCTCTCATCAAGGTTATCGAGTAAAAGTCTACTTCTGGAGGTAGGAGATAACCCCCTTTCGGAGGTTATCAGGTAGAAATTGGATGGCCACTTTTCATGTATGCTGTAAAGGGTATTTTTAATTCATGTTTAGGTTGGACAAGATGACCTCTTTTATCCTTTCCTGATACTGAGCTTCTGTGATTCTGTAAAACCACCCTGATGTGGCGATACATTGCCTTTAACAATTACTAATCACTAAGTAACTGGTCAAATCCTTTCCTCATAGAAGATGCTAACGGGAAGAGAAAAGGAAAGGACCAAAGGGAACTTACGTGGACAGGGACAAAGCCTCATGAAGGGAAACTGAGGAATATCAAAGGCAGTTTTTGACAACTTAGATCATAGACTTCTAAATCTGAAAGAGACCATGGAGATTATCTAGCCTCCGTCCTTCATTTTAATTGTAACTGGGCTTTCACCCAAATCTGGGCATTTTGCACGCTGTTGTATATGCAGAAAGAGTCTTGAATGATTTGATGGAGAGCTTGATGTGACACTGAGCATTTGTCTCAAGAGTGGAGTCAGTGCCAGAGCTTGGGGAGAGAGACATATGGAAAGATTTTGGAAGCTGTAGACATGTCAGGGAAACTGGGTCCTCAACACATCCCTGATGATTAGCTTGTCTCCCTAGAAACTTCAAATATTTTCCTCTTGGGTGAGATCAGGCCCTCTCTCATAGTTTGAGCTAAGATCTCATCTTGCTCTCAAGAAAGAGCTCATTCACTCTCTCATATTTTCTATATTTGTATATATTCTAATCCATAGAACTCCACTTTCTTATGGGTTTGCTCATTAATTGCTATATCTATATCTATGTAAATATAAATGATCTTTTTCACGTAACTAGCATTAAGTGGAAGTCAAGGGGGCTAAGGTCCAGCAATCAGGGAAATAGTTTTGTTTTGAGCCAGATTCACATTCCTAGGCTATGCAGATATATAGAATTCTAGTCTATTTCCCTTCTTAGACAAAGGTGAAGAAAAAAACAAGCACCCAAGGATAGCCCTTCTTCCCTTGGAAAGAGGTGAAGCAGATTCCAGAGATTCATGTCACCTCCAAACCACATTTAGACACACATCCTTTACATGAACATGACAATAGATACTGAAGTTCTGAGAAAATCAAGTGATTTGCCCAAGGCCATAAAATTAAGTTCATGACTAAAATCTAAGACTTTTGGATTCCATGGTCACCATATTGCCTAAGGCTAGCCTTGGAAATTACCCTGTTTAGAGTATGGGCTCTTTACGGTTATAATGTTATGGTTATAGACACCTTAAGCAATTTGGTGAACCCAAGACTCCTCAGAATAGTGTTTTTAATTTGAAATAAAAAACAAATACATGGGATAACCAAGGAAACCAATAATATTTTAATAGAGTTATTAAAATACCTTTTAAAAAAGTATACAGACTCCAGTCTCAGAAACCCTACTTAAAGGGATAATATACAAGGATGACTTTGTGCAGCTGTTAACTTTGCTTGTTTTGAGTTAAATTTTTGTCTTAAACCAGATAGAGAGAGACAAAAAAAAGAGACCAATTTGTGATATGTTGCTGAGAGGAGGTAGAACGAAGGTCACTAGGTCTTTAAACAGCCCAGTTCTTGTGATTTCTTTAGAACAGAAGATATGACGTAAAAAAGGTAGAAAGCAGTTTCATCACCAACTCCTTTACCATGAAATTATAGAGGTATAGAGCTCTGGGCTTACTTGCCACAGTCCTGGAAGTAGGAGGAATGTGATAAGAACAAAGAACATTCTATTGAACTGAGAAATCAGAAAAGACAGTAGAGGAGAGGAGTTCAAAAAGCAGATGTCATCTTAGTGTGGGCATGTTATCTACTTGTAACAGTAGGACTATGACTTACTATGTGGGCATGTCACCTACTGGTAACAGAGTTGGTCTGAGGAGAGGTAGTTCACAGACTACAAAAGAGCTGTAGCCTTCACCTGCTGGGGAGAGGCTTGCTAACCATATTATCCCCCAGTGGATAGTAGACAAAAAGCAAATGGCCCTGAAGATAGGTCCTCATTTAAATCATAGCCAGTTGCAATGCTGAAAGAGCAATACAACTCCTCTAAAAGAGAAATGCTTACCAACCATAGCACTCCCAATAGAGGTGGCTGACAGAATCGGTTGATATACAAGAAGCTTATTAACCACAACTTCAGCAGTAGATGGTGGACAGAGTATTCCGTGACTCTAAGGACATCAACATAGCTGAATAACTGGAGTGCAGAAGCAATGCCCAACAGAGAGCAGCAGAAGTGTGGTGCCTAAACATGAACAGGTCCAGCAGAGGGTAGTACAATGACATCATCAACGACCTTGCAACATTGCCCCTGCACCTATATAGCCTGACCGCATGTGGTCACTTTATGTATATTTTTCATACAGGTGCCCTGGCCACATGTTTTCCATGTATATATGCTCCCAGCTCCAGGTTTAAAGGGGATGATCTGCTGTAATATTTATTACCACATTGTCTCCTTTGTTTTAAATGCCTTTGTTTTAAACTCAGTGGTTCATCTCACTGACTAGTGAAAGTAGGCAATATCAATGGAAACTCATAAGGAACGTTTTGGAAAAGCATCCTGACCCACAAGGTATCTAGAACCTAGGTAGCCTTCTAAGGGCCTGTGGGTGAGAAGTACCAAAGGTACTAAAACTGATTTCTCAAGAATAATTTTTAAAGATCACAATTAATACGAAAATATTATAGAAACTGAAATGGTCAAATTGATCATTTAAGAATATACCATATAATGTAATTGATGCATAGTAATAATTATAAAAGAAATTTAGAAATTTGATCTTCTGCAGAGAAAAAGAAAGTCCTAACTTAAGACTTGCACTGTGAGCTATGGTATGTGGTAAACTATAGATAAAACTACTTCAGGTGTTTGTGGCACGTAGCTAGACTATATATTTCAATCCTATCTGCTTTGTCTATACTCACGTGGACATGACCTACTAATTCTCCTACTTATTATATATCTGCATTTTCTATCCATTTGAAGAATGGATATGAAATATGGATGAGTCAGATGGGATGGGTTGGCATAGATAAGGTGCAATCGACATTATTGGAGGGAGTACCCATGTGAATGGAATCAACAATCCATCAATGTAGCAAGGAATTTTTTACTCTTGTAATTTCATTCTGAATAGATTTTATTTCTATAGTAGATAGCTACTACAGGCAAGAGTCTGTAGGGCAAGAAAAAAGGTGTTTAAAAACAGAATGACTTCTCTGTTGTTCTGAACTATATAGCAAGAACTATATAGCAACCTGTTGATAGTCGGAAAATGGTGATATACTCAGAAAAAAAAAATAGCTCCAACATTTCAAAGACAGAAAAGGAGTCAAGAGACCTAAGAGGACAGATATCCTAGGGTTGGTACTTAATATTCTTATCTGAACAGATTATTTTGTTTCATCTGAAACATCAATGCTATAGTATGAGATAATCTTAAATAATGAAAATGTAAATGTAATACAGCGCTTACATTGCATTCATGGACTTTTAGAACTAGAAAGGCCTCTAAGATGATATAGAACCTGTGTTTGTGTATGTGTGTATGTTTATATGTATAGATATACAAATATACACATACATGCATACATATACAACACATATGTGTGTATATGTGTGTATGTATATAAACATATGTATATATGTGTGTGCTTTCATTTACTATATATGTGCATTTATATATATACATATATATGTATATACATCTTACATTTACAAGGGTATTTACATGTCATCTTCCCCATTTGAATGTGAGCTCCTTGAAGTCAGGGACCATGTTTTTGCCTTTGAATACTAGTACTTTTTACAATGCCCAGCACTTAGTAAGCAAGTAATAAATGCTTATACACTGACTGATCCAAGATATTTTTTTGTCCAATTCTTTTTCTTAAGTTTTACAAAGTACATTTAATCAGGAAATTCATTCTCTGATCCCCCCTAAATTGAGGGGAATATATTACAATATAGATATCACTGAAAATTACATGACAAGCAAAGCATATATTACATATTCTCCCATAAAATGATACTGGTTTTCTCTCTAAACAATAGAGGTAAAATACTACACGTTCTTCCCCCAACCATTTCCACTTTTTTTTTTTAGGAAGGTGACATCTCTTCTTAATCTTTGCTTTATAAGAAGTAGGCACTAAGCTAACGTAACTAGAAGGAGCTATAATATCGGCAAACAGCCAAGGCTTTACCAAGTGCTCACATGCCTTGGCATTATAGATACGATTTGAAATTGTAATTTCATTTTACCATCAAGGTGAAAGGAGATGTTAACATGAAAGAGTTATTCACTCAGTGGGAGAAAGCTAGAGAAAACTTGAACTTAACAAATCTACTCTGCTTTCAATATGGAAAGCTTGTCAGAGACCCAGTCCCTTCAGCTTTCATACTAGAAGATCAATGGATATTTTGCCAACCTAACTATTACATAATCTTTCATTCAAGGTGAATGAAACTATTTTTTTTTTTTAATACAAGGAGTGTAAGTGTTGGGATGGCAATAATCAGCCATGTGGCCTCAGGCAAGGTACCTAATCTTTTGGTGTCCAAGCATGAATTAATCACTTCTGATTTAGGAGATCATGGAAGGCTTCATAAAGGAAATATCATTATAGTTGTGCCGTGACAGAGACATAGCAAACAACTGGGCAAAGACTAGAGAAAGAGCATCCCAGATGGTAGGAAGAATACGTATAAAAGCAAGAGGCAGGAAAGTTGGATAGAAAACAACCCTCCCCTCTACAGAACTTTCTTATTACTGTCGGGAACACCATCACCCTCACCATCACCTGGGCCCCCAATCCCCTCTGGGTCATCGTGGAATCCTCCCTCACACTCACCCCACATATCCAATGGGTTGTCAAGTGTTGCTGTGGTTACCTTCACAGCATCCCTCCCCATGTCCTCTTCTTTCCAGTCACACAGTTACCACCCTGCGGTAGGCTCTGATCTTGTCAGTCCTGGGCTACTACATTTTCCTAACAATTAGTTTTCCTGCCTATCTCTCCCCCTCTTCTCAGCTGCCTTCCTGAGAAGGTCTGACCATAAATCACAGATCTGACCATACTATTCCTCCCTACCCAATTAACTCCAGTATCTCCTTATTACTTCTGGGATCAAATTAAAAAACCTACTGTTTGACTTTTAAAACCTTCCACAACCTGATCCCGCTTTACCTTTCCCATCTTCTTACATTTTACTCCCGTCCACATATTATAGGACTCAGTGACACTGGCTTACTTGAAGTTCTTCCAACAGGATACTCCATCTCCCAACCATATGCCTTTTCACCGGCTGGTCACCATTTCTGGAATGCTCTGCATTTACTTCTGCATCATGGATTTCTTAGCTTCCTTTAACACTCAGTTCAAATCTCACCTTCCATGAGAAGCCTTTCCTGGGTCCCCCCTCCTCCGCTTCCACTGCTACATGCCTAGGGTCTTCCTCTTGGGATTAGCTCCCATTTCCACTGCCCATATCTTGTAGGCACATTATTATGTGTTATTTCCCTCATTTTGATGTGAACTACTTGAAGTCAAGAACCGTATTTTTTGCCTTTCTTTGTATAATCAGCACTCCTGCCTCAAACTCACTCCGCATAATCAATGGCTTGTCAAGTGTTGTTGCTACCTTTGGAGCATCTCTACTTATATGAACAGCATCTCGGCCATTGTAAACTCTTAATAAGTGCTTGTTGCCTCATTGAAAGCATAAGGTGAATTAAGGGAATATCAAATGGGCCAGTTTGGCTAGAATTCCAGGTGTACAAAAGAAGACTAAGTCAAGGAGAATAAGGTATATAAAGGAAAGGTCAAGTTGTCAGCACCGTGGCCTGAAGAAGAGACAAAGTGCCCAACAGTGGGCTGAGTCAGCCCTATGACAAAGGACAGCACTAACTCATTCCAAGTATAGCTGAGATGTATTGTCCTGATATAGCATTAAGTTGGATACTACAGTAGGAGGAAGAGCACTACCTAAGGTAAGTAGTAATAAACTATCTTCTTTTGTAGAACCTTGTAGCCCTTTCTGTTGTTTTCAGAGAATGACTTAGTTCTATGGAAGTCTCTAAAGTGTAGAAACAGCATGGCACCACTGTAAGGATTCCCTGAAAACTTTTATAATGTTGGCATTTCTCTGTGTATCTTTCCTGGCAAATTGACCTTTGGCAAATCAGGCAGGGAAGCTATGTATACCATTGTGGCTATTGTTAGCACCTCCTCTTTGGCTGGGGCCTGCCTTCTTGTATTAAGTGAGCCTGTGATCATTAGGCCTTTCTAGGATGATCTAGGTAATATTTACAATGTGGAAATTGTAAGAAGCTCTACCCTATCAGCTCTTAGGGTGAGTATAAGAGAGCATTAACAGAAAAAAGACCTTGGGACACAGGAGAACTATTGGAAGGCTGTCAACCAAGTGAGCCATAATTAAAGCTTCCTAGCCTCTTCCCCCTTTCCCCAAATCAAATCTGCTGCCCTGAATTCTGCTCATCACAACATTACAATTCTTCAATATACCATGCACAAGGCCAGTACAAGGAAAGGTTGCTGTTGCTAAATAAATACCAATCTAAGATGAGAACCATTGCCATAAGGTCTCTCAACTTCAAGACCCTGCCTAGAACCAGAAACTTAGATGTAGGGACTCCAGCTCTAAGAGGAGGGCCTCAGATACAAAGCTCTTTACTTTAAAGATGTAAACCAAGATCAGAGCTCAGACACCAACTTCTTACCTCTTGAATTCCACCCAAAGCCAGAGCCCAAGAGGCCAGGTACCTAACCTCTCTGATCAGAGCACCTTATTTCAAGGACTCGATCATCAGATAACATGTTTTTAACCTACAGGACCCTGCCCAGAATGAGAGAGCTTCAGACACCAGACCTCTTTATCAGGACATAATCAAGGAAGGGCTCTTTTCCCTTAGTGCATAAGATTAATCTGACACTGAACCAATCTGTCACCAGAGCAAATCAACAACCATTTATTAAGTGCTTAATATGTGCCAGGCATTGTGCTAAGTTCTGAGGACACAAATAAAGGTAAAAAATAGACCTTGCCCTTGTGCAGGGTGGGAGCCCTAGTCATATGTTCCTAGAGTTAGCAAAGTCCAACTTCCTCCCCTCTCTTAGGGGTGAACCTGAGAGCACAGGTTCTATGCTGGGATGAAAGAGGTACTTATAGATCTAATTTAGTTATTTTTAGTTTTCAACATTCATTTCCATAAGATTTTGAGTTTTAAATCTTCTCCCCCTCCCACTCTTCTCCCCTCCAAGGCAGCATGCAATCTGATATAGGCTCTACTTATACATTCATATTAAGCACATTTTCCCATTAATCATGATGTAAAGAACAATTAGAACTAATGGGAGGAACCATGAGAATGAAACAGTAAAACAAAACAAAGGAAAAAGAGAGCAAATAGTATGTTTCCATCTCCATTCAGACTCCATAGTTCTTTCTCTGGATGTGGATAGCAATTTCTATCATGAGTCTTTTGAAGTTGTCTTAGATTCTTGTGTTGCTGCGAAGAGCCAAGTCTATCAAAGTCAGTCATTGAACAATGTGACTATTACTGTGCATGATGTTCTCTTGGTTCTGCTCATTTCACTTTGCATCAGTTCATATAAGTCTTTCCAGGTTTTTTTGAAGTCTGCCTGCTCATCATTTCTTATAGCACAATAGTATTCCATTACATTCACATACTACAACCTGTTTAGCCATTCCCCAATTGATGGGTACCCCCTCAATTTCCAATTCTTTGCCACTAGAGAAAGAGCTTCTACCAATATTTTTGTACATGCAGATCCTTTTCCCATTTTTATGATCTCTTTGGGATACAGACCTCGAAATGGTATTGCTGGGTCAAAAGGTATGCACAATTTTATAGCCCTTTGGGCATAGTTCCAAATTGCTCTCCAGAATGGTTGAATCATTTTACAACCCCACCAACAATGCATTATTGTTTCAATTTTCCCACATCTTCTCCAACATTTGTCATTGTCCTGTTTTGTCATGTTAGCAGACTGATAGGTGTGATGTGATACCTCAGAGTCATTTTGATTTATTTGTCTCTAATTAACAGAGGATGGGTGGTTTTACAGAAGAAGATACTGAGTTCCATTTTGTACATGCTGAGTTTGAGATGCCTACAGGACACACAGAAAGAGATGCTGATTTGAAACTTAGGAGAGACTAGGATAGGCTATATAGAACTGGGTATTACTTATGTAGAGATGATACTTGAACCCATGGGAAGTGATGAGATCAAGAGAGTGTAGACAGAGAAAAGTGTTCATGACAGTGGTGAGGGACACTCACAGTTAGGGAAGTAAGGGAGAGAATAAGCATTCATTAAGCACCTAAATGCCCAGCACTGCACTAAGGGCCTTACAAATATTATTTCATTTAATCCTCCCAACAACTCTGTGAGGTAGGTACTATTATTGTCTTCATTTTGCAGCTGAGGAAACTGAGGTAGATAGAGGTTAAGTGACTTGCCAAGAGTCACACAGCTAGTGAATGACTGCAGTTGGATTTTAATTTGGGTCTTCCTGACTCAAGTCCCAGCACTGCCCATACAGTATGAGTGATGAAGTAGCCAAAGGGATTGAGGAGAGGTCAGATAGATAGAACCAAGAGAGGGATGTCATGAAATCCAAGGGAGGAGACAGTATACATGGGGAGGGTGTGGTCAGCAGTATTAAAAATGGCAGTGGTCCACAGTAACAGCCACGTTGTGTGATGACTAATATTAATAGACTTAACCCTTCTCAATAATACAAGGATCTAAGACATCTCCAAAGGCCTCGTGATGGAAAATGCTATCCACATCCAAAGAAAGAACCATGGAGTTTGAATGCGGATCAAAGCATACTATTTGCTATTTCTTTTCTTCTGTTGTATTTTGTTTCCTCTTTCTGGTGGTTCCTCCTATTAGTTCTAATTCTTACTTAAAACATCACTAATGTGAAAATATATTTAATAGGAATGTATATGTATAGCCTATATCAGATTGCATGCCGTCTTAGAGAGAGAAGTGGGGAGGGAGGGTGAAAAAAATTTAAAACTCAAAAGCTTATGGAAGTGATTGTTGAAAAATCAAAATAAATTAATAAAAAAAATTTTTAATGGCAGTGGTCAGGAAAGATGCTAAGTCATTAATATGACTGAGAAAAGGTTATTGGGTTTAACAATTAAGAGGTCATTTGTAACTTTGGAGAGAATTCTTTTGTTGCATCACTCTTCATGATCGCACATTTTTACTGTCTACATGCCTTATCTCCTCTGTTGGTCTACAAGCTCTTTGAAAACAAGGGTCATGTATTACACACTTTGTATTGTATTTTGTATTTGTATTATTTTTTGGATTTGTATTATATACACTTCTTGTGCACAGGCTGTAGTCTGGTGCCTTACTACCAGCTATATAACTTTGGATGAGTTCCTTACTTCCTCAAGTCTCAATTTCTAAGTCTGAAAAATGGGATAATGTTATTTCTACTCCCTCCTTGAGAGGGTTATTATGAGAAAACTATTCCTTAAACTGGAAACATTTTAGATGACATCATTGTTATAGGTGCACATTAAATAGTTGATGAATGAATAAAGCATTTGCATTTCATACAGTTTCACATACATTCATTTCAGGATATTCTCACAAAAATCTAGTAAAGCAAGCTGTCCAGAAATTATTATTCCCATTTTACATATGAAAAAACTGAGCCACAGAGAAAGATGACTTGCCCTAAATCACTCTGCTAGCTAGGGACAGGACAAGTTAAAATAAGCTCTTGATTCTTTTTCCAGTTCACTCTTTACTTCAGCATATATACATATATATAATATATATATATATATATATATATAATATATATATATATATATATATATATAAACACACACACACACACACACACACCATCTTGCTGATGATGTGTGGGTATGACTGAAAAGATGGATGTGTGGTCAGCAGTCCTTCCCACACGACATGCATGTATAAGCTGTCCTTTGGTTTGTGGCTT
>NW_020954580.1:12177796-12185049 GCF_900497805.2 Vombatus ursinus | reverse complement strand
CAGGAGAAGAGTTATACAATGATGTTGACTGAACCTATTATAGATCTATTTAATGTCAATTGTTGTTAATAGCAACTGAACCCTCACTAGAGCAAGGTATGTTTATTCCTCCTTAATTATTTTACTATCTCAAATCCCACAGTGGCTGTTTCAGTCAGTCAGTCAGTCAAATAGCATTTATTAAGCACTTTCAAATGTGCCAGGCACCATGCTAATCACTGGAGATACAAAGAAAGGTTAAGGACAGTCCGTGCTCTGAAGGAGCTCACAGTCTAAGGGGTTAAACAACATGCAAACATGTATATACAAACACACACACACATATGATAAATTGGGGGTAATCTCAGAAAACAGGCACTAAAATGAAGGGGGATTGGGAAAAGCTTCTTGTACTAGGTGAGACTTGAGCTGAAATTTGAAGGAAGCCTAGGAGGTAGAGAAGAAGAGTGTGAGTTCCAGGCATGGAAAACAGTCAGTTGAAAAAGCTGGGGATCAGAAATGGAGCTGGGAGATAGAATAACTACAATGGAGTTACGGAGGCCAGTGTCACTGGATCGAAGAGTAAGGGGTGTGGGGACGATGTGGAATATGTAAGTGTAAGAATTGGAAATGTGTAAGAAGTGGAATGTGTTAAATGTAAGAAGATTGGAAAGGTAGGAAGGGGTCACACTATAGAGGGCTTTTATAAACAAAGGATTTTATACTTGGTCCTGGAGGCAATAGAGAGGTACTAGAGTAGACAGAAGGGCAACTAGGTGGCATAGTGGATAGAGTGCTGGGCCTGAAATCAGGAAGGTTCCTCTTGCTGAGTTCAAATCTGACCTCAGACACTTACTTACTAGCTGTGTGACCTTGGTCAAGTCACTTAATCCTGCTTGCCTTAGTTTCTTCAACTGTAATGTGAGCTGGAGAAGGAAATGGAATGCTATTGTGCTGTAAGAAATGACAAGCAGGCTGATTTCAGAAAAACCTGAAAAGACTTATACACACTGAGGCAAAGTGAAGTGCAGAACCAATATAACATTGTATACAGTTACAGCAACATTGTATATGATCAACTATGAATTACTTAGCTATTCTCCACAATACAATGATCCAAGACTATTCCAAAGCACTCATGATAAAAAATGCTATCCACTTCCAGAGAAATAATTGATAGAGTTTGAATACAAATCGAAGCATATTATTTTTCACTTTCTTTTTTTTTTTTGAAGTTTTTTTTTCCCTTTGGGTCTGTGTCTTTTTTCACAACATGACTAATAGGGAAATTTGTTTTGCGTGACTGCACATGTATAACCTATATCAAATTGCTTACCATCTTAGGGAGCAGGTAGGTTAAGAAAGAAGGAAGAAAATTTGGAACTCAAAAAATTTTTAAATGAATGTCAAAAGCTGACTCTATAGGTAGTTGAGGTAGAAATAAAATATTATTAAAACAAAACAAAATGAAAATCAAATGCTACCTCCTTCATGGGGCTTTTCCTGATTTCTCTCCATAATCTGCTAGTACTTTTCCTTAAAATAACCTTATATCTGTTTTGGAATGTGTGTGCATGTATATGCACACATATTACACATGTAATTTACATTGTACACATACATGTATATATGTATTTGTGTAGATATACACAATGTCTTGTGTATACACATATATATGGGAGAGAAAGGGGGAGAAAAAGAGAGACAAGAGAAGAGAGGAATGAGGAGAAAGGAGAGAAGAGAAAGAGGGAGAGGAAGAGAGAGAGAGAGTCCAACAGCTTGCTAAGCCAAAAAGAAAAGATCATGAACAAAACTAATTTCAAAAGACCCATAGCCCCCATTACAAATAGCTAGTAGATGGTAACTATTTATCACAATATTGCCAAGTATGGCTAAGCAATCAGGTTCTTAATAAGACAAGAGGAGCAAGTTTGGGGGAAAATAAATCAATGAATAATTGTTAATATAATCAATCAACAATTATTTATTACTACCATGTGAAAGGCACTGTGCTAAATGTGGGAGATCTAAAGATAAAACCAAAGCACTTGGGGAGCTTCCATTCTGTTGGAGGGAGACAACCTGTACACATACATATAAATATATGTACGAAGTAATTGGACGGCGGGGAGGTAGTTGTGACTGGGAGAGTGGATCAGGAAATGGTGGAAATGGTGTCTGAGCTGAGCTTCTAACTTTGCTTCATTTCTTCAGTAATTCCTCCTACTTACTATGACTTTGAGAAAGATATTTTTAAATAATTGAAAAAGTATTTCTATATAGTCATTCAATATTCATTTATTCAATAACATATATTGAGGTCTTGTGGATATTCATGCATTTGTTCAGTAGGCATACATCGAGATCTGCAATGTGCAAAGTCTGGGGCTGAGTGGGATGCAAAGATGAATGAAGGCATTTTTGCTCTCATATATGATCTAGTAGGGAAATAAGACATCAGTGCAAATAAACTATAGCTTTAAAAAAAGAATGTGATATGTATATAAAAACACAGTGTACCAAGAATTCAGATGAAGACTGCACAAATGGATGAGTGAATGAATGAAAAGCATTTGAAAAGTATTTACTATGTGACAAGTACTATGCTCTGAGGGTACAAATCTGAAAGCAAGACAGTCCCTGCCTTTAAGAAGCTTACATTTTAGCAAGGGGAAATGAGACAGATGGTGGTTAGAACAGGTTGTTTTGTTTTGGGATGTCACAGGAATGGTGAGTAGAGCCATGGGAGAGTCCATTGACATGGTCTTTTCAGAACCAATAGGTAGCTATTGTGGCATAGTATAGAGGTAGGAAAACCTGAGTTCAAATCTTGCCTCAGACCAATACTAGCTGTGTGACCCTGAGCAAGTCACTTAATCTGTGTCAGTCTCACTTTCCTCATAAAATAATAGCACCTAATTCACAGAGTTGTTGTGAGAATCAAATGAGCTAATAGATGCAAAATGCTTTGTAAACTTTAAAGTACAGTACTAGCTATAATTATTAATAATTAAAATTAATTAATAATAATTAATAATTAATTAATTTTAATTCATTAATTACTATTATTAACATCAATTCAATTAATGTTCTCAGAGCAAGAGGTAGAAAGTTGGAGAGGAAAGGTCAGTGTATTCACAGAGCAGATGGCAAGGACAGGGTGGAAAATCAAACAGATGAGATGCAAAGAATACTCAGGGGCTAACTAGATATAGTAATCATATGTATCAGTGCTGGGAAATTCATTATTCAGAAAAACACAGTCTCAGGGCAGTGGTTCTACAACTGAGGAGACTGTTACCTAGAACATGACTTCAGAAGGTCCAATGGTCTGAAGAGAGCCAAAGCAGGGTGGATGAGAACTTGAGAGACTGGTCTGATAGAACATGAGGAAGAGATCAATTCTGGCTAGGCAGGTCACAGAAGGCTTCAAGGAAATGGTGGGACCTCATCTGGTCCTTGAAGGAAGGGAAGGATTTCAAGAAATAGAGATTGGCACTTGTATACTCTAGGGCTAGAGACTATCCTGAGCAGAGGTCAACGGGTGGAAAGGGCCATGTTTAGGAACAGTGAGTAGTCTAGTTTGACTAGTGGATAAATTGTGGAAAGAGTAGTTACCAAAAATAAGGTGGAAGAAATTGGTTAGAGTCCATTTATAGAGGTTTTAGATGTTAAATTAGGGGGCTTAGACTTTATGTTGTTGTTATTGTTTGTCCTTCATTCTCAAAGAGGACTGTGACATCAGGAAGGAGATTCCATGACTTGCAAGTGAACTGGATTTAAGTGAAAGAGGTCTGTGCAAAGTCACCAGCCTTACCCTCTCCTCCAGAGCCATCTGGGTCTAGTGTCAAGAGACAGATCAGGACAACAGGAGACGGCCCCAAGGCAATAGGTCATCATTGAAGGAAAGGAAATGATCAAAGTTGTGTTATAGGAAGGTTAATCTAGTGGTGATAGCAGAGGAGAGTGAAGAAGAAAAAGATACTCTGGGTAGGGAGACTAGTTAATCAGCTGTTGCAATGATTCAAGAGAGGTAACAATGTTCTGAACTAAATGGGTAGCAGCAGGAATGGAAAGGAGGCAGTGTGTTCAAGAGATGTTTTAAGGGTAGAATGGGACAGGACTGGATAGGGGTGAGGGAGGGGAGGTGTGCAGATTGAGATGGATCTTGGAATACTAATAAATTTTGGATAGGCAGAGAGAGAAAGTAATTCTAGGCATTTTGGAGCTGTGCAGTAGTTTCATTGTGAAGGCTGAGGCGGTTATATATTGTATATAAAAACACTGATGGTCCTTCTACTATTGATATACAAGGCAATGTGAAATCATAGCTTCGTGGTAAACATTTAAGGATAGTATTATTCAGTGACTCTAAGGCAGGTACAAAATTTGTCATTTCTGTCAAAGGATCCATTGTCAAAAGGATAAGTGGTCGAATTTGTTAATTTGGTCTTCCCTATTAATTAGGTTACTCACAGATCTAAAGGTGTACTGAATCTTTAAAGGAATAAACTGGGATCCGAGTGTGGGGAGGGAAATTTCTTTAAGCAATATTGTTTTTGTTGTTGTTTAGTCACTATCAGACATGTCTTACCCTTTGTGACTTCATTTGGGACTTTCTTGGCAAAGATACTGGAATGGTTTGCCATTTCCTTCTCCAGCTCATTTTGTAGATGAGGAAACTGAGGCAAACAGAGTTGCCCAGAATCAAAAAGCTACTAAGTATCAGAGGCTAGATTTGAACTCAGATCTTCTTACTCCAGGCCTGTACTTTATATACTATGGCCCCCCACCTAGCTGCCTCTGTCATCAATGTACCTACTGAAAAAGGAAAGTATTTGGAACTAGAAAATTTTAGAACATAGTATAGTGGAAAGAACATTGGGAGTCAAGAGATTTAAATTTCAGTCCTATCTCTTCAACTAACTTGTTATGGGACCTTAGGTAAATCATAATAGTTACAGGCATTGGTTTTAGGATGCCTTTACACTCTTTAAAATTATTGAGGACTCCAAAGAACTTTGGTTTATGTGAATCATATCTATCAATATTTACCATATTAGAAATGAAAACATCTTAGTATTATGAAAATAGTTTTGACCTCATGAACTCAGCGAAATGGTCTTGAGCACCCATTCTTTGAAAACTGCTAAGGAAGGCTATGAAAATAAAGGAATGAATTAGGATTCTCATTTTCATAGATGATGGGGCCAACTTAAAGAAATAATGAGAGATAAAACTGGAAATATAAGTTATGAGCAAATCACAGGTGGCCTTGAATGTCTGGCTAAGTAGTTTGGTCTTTATTTGGTAGATAATAGAGAGCCACTATAGGTTTTAGAAGGGAAGGCAAACAGGCAGAAAAGGTGATATGCCCTGAGATATATGTAGCAAGATTCAAAGGTTCTCAAAGCTGGAAGCAGTGTGCAGTCTCAATTTGATTAATTTACTATATTATCTGACTGTGGAAGCACAGGGGCACCCTGCAAAGATTCAGGAACCCTAATCTGCTGCCATACAGTGCATTGGAAACCTTATTGGAATCCTGAAGAGTGAATTTCCACTTCCAAAGGGATACCCCCCTGAGATGCACAGCCTTGGAAAGCTGAATAAATAGGAGGATAACAGCCAAACATGAAGTATGAACTTTGACTTCCTCTTGGTTTTGCTATTAGATACAGTACTTATGTTATTAGTGCCTGTACCGACTGTCTAATCCTTTAAGCCCAGCTAAATTATTTGTTATAATTATTTCCTGCAGCATGAATTCTGTGCATTATTTAATATTACCAAACATCCACTCTTGTTACTATTAAATTTATCCTCATGTAACTTCATCAAACATTCTCTTGTCCTCATATTATGCCAAGTAGATTAGAAATACCTTATTCTGAAATAGCTCTTTCTCATGTTAACCTGCTGAATTCAGATTCTCCTTGTAGGTGCAGCATGACAAGACTGAAAGGCTTTAATCACTCTCCCACTGGTCATTGCCTCATGTTAAATATATTCTTTAGGATGAGAAATTCTCACATTATATAGATGTAACAGAAGGAAGCCTAGTCTTCTGAAAAAGGAACTAGGAAGCTATGAAGTAAACAGAATCCATTCCCATATGGCCATGCAACCATGGTGTGTGGGCAATGGGAAGACAGAGGGACTTCTGAAATAAAGAACATACCAGGTGCTTTATAAATGCTTATTGATTGATCAGCCAAATGTGAGGGAGCAAGAAAATTTCTGGGTGATAGTGGTCAGGGATTCAATCCAGTAGCCAGTGCTTCTTAAACTGTGGATGGAGACTCCATATGGGGTCACATAACTGAATGTGGGGGTCACAAAAAATTTGGCAACAGTAAAGGATTTCTGAACATGCAACAACCAAAAATTAATTCAAAATTGAATGCATAATGAATCCAAGGTGTTTCTGGCAGTACTTGCCCATGTTGCAACCCAAAACTTCCCTGTAGCCTTGATTCTGAACACACAGCATGCGCACTTTGCACTGCACAAACCATCAAGCCACACAACACCAACAAACACTGCTGAAATGCAAAAAGGGGTCACAGATAGAAAAGGTTTAAGAAGCCCTGAGTAGAACAAAGCAGCAGCTGCCAGGGAAAGGGGGTGAGAAATTCCTAAGCCAAACTGGGTGTTTCCAAAACATGCTAAAAGGTAGTGATGACGAGGAATTGGGATAAAGATAACAAAAAAGAATGCAGATTTCTGAGAGAAGGAATTGACATGGACAAAGGAACTTTGGACCCATAAGGAGATACCCAATTCCACTGGGGTCACATCTCGTATGGACGTTATGAGTTTAACATGAGCTAGGAAGTGGTCCTCTCGAGAGGGAAGACAAGCACTGTTTCCTTCACAACCAGACAGGTGAATTTCCTTTTTTCTGTTCTTTACATGCCTCATAATAAACTTGCTCTCTGTTTAAATGCTTCGTGGGAGACATTTGCAGGGGTTGCTAAGTATCCCTAGGAGAGCTAGCAACCAGCTCAATTCAGATATTTCCATGGCTTAAATCCTGAGCATGTATGTGAGGGTTGTGGGGCAAGGGAAGGAAAAGGAAGGCATGACAGTAACCATATTGATTGTCTTTAGTGGTAAGTCCTCAAGAATGAACCCATCTTACCTATAAGAGGAGAGAGGTCCAGTTGACATATAGATGACATAAATATAGCCATAATCTATCCAGCTGAAATTTTATTTATTCTTAATTCTCAGTCTCTTTACTTCATAACATTTATCATCACACACACACA
>NW_020954580.1:12159442-12177786 GCF_900497805.2 Vombatus ursinus | reverse complement strand
CACACACACACACACACACACACACACACACACACACACACACACACCCTAACAGTAGATATATGAATATATTAGGGCTGTGCTTCTACCTTTTTTTGTTCTTTCTCTACAATGAGTTTAATTATCATCTGTATGTCAATGACTCCCAGATCTCGCTTTCTCTTCCTCCACCTCCTCCTCCTCCTCCTTCTCCTTCTCTATCTGCCTTCTTCCCTCTCTCTCTCCTTCTCTATCTACTTATCTCTCTCTCTATATATAGTGTATGTGTATACATATATGTGTATGTATATATGTATGTGTGTGTACATACATACATGCAAACAGCCTCAGTCTCTTCCCTGAGCCCAGTCCTGCACCGCCAGTTGCCTTTAAACTAGCTGTCCCAACAACATCTCAAACTCAACATGTCCAAAACTAAACTCATTCTCTCTCCCCTCAAACCCATCCCTTTTCCAAACTCCTCTGTCAAATGGACCACCATTCATTCCATGTCCCAGGTTTGTAATCTTGGCATTATCCCTGCTCCTCATTCTCCCATACTCCCAGTATCCAAGCACATCTTGCCATCTTTATCTCTTGCATTCAAAACAGCTACAGCCTTAATTCAGGCTCTTATCACCCCTGACTTGGTCTGTGGTAGTATTTTCCCAATAGTCCTCCCTGCTTCAGATCTCTCCTCACTCCAGGCTATCTCACACACTGCTTGAGTGATTTTCTTTAAGCCCAGACATTACCAGGTCACTCCTCTATTCAATAAATTCAAGTGGCTTTCTATTGCCTGTAGTACAAACTATGAACTTTCTGTTTAGCTTTGAAAGTCCTTAACAACCTGGCCCCAACCAATCTTTACAATGCCACTGTACAACACTTCTCCTCCCAACTTTGGGATCCAGCCAAACTGGCCTTCTATCTAATTGTCACACAGGATGCTTCATCTTCCATCTCCCCATCTTTGCTATCTCTGGTTATCTCTGATGCCTGGCAGAAGTATCCTTTCTCCTCTATGGAGAATACAACCTCTCTCTTCTTCCTTGATGCAGCTCAAATGCCACTTTCTATATGAAGCCTTTCCTGATTCACCCAGCTGCTAATGCCCTCCCTCCCAAACTTGTAGTTAACAACATTCTAGTTACTTGTACTTATTCTCCTTATAAATGTATTTGTTTATATACTTATTCTCTCCCTTGATGGAATGTAAGCCCCTTATGAGGATGGACTGTTTCAATCTTTGTATTTGTAACCCCATCACCTAGCCCTGTATCCCCAGGACCTAAATAAAACACAGTCACACACCTGTCCCAGTTTGGGCATTTAGATACATAACATGTGCTTAATTAATTCTTATCAAGTATGGATATATATATATCCAGTATGACTTTCTCTCTAGGACCAAATAACAGACAGAGTGAGAATATAAGGAAAAGTACGAGTTTTGGAGCTAAGAGACCTGCTAAGAGACTTCTCAGCACTGCTACCTACAGGCTTGCACCAGTTATTCCTTCATTCTGGACCTCAGTGTCCTTATCTCAGTCTCCGAGGCAGACAGAGCCCACATTTGTAGTGATCCTCCACTTAGAAGGGTAGTTATGAAATAGGTAGTGCTTAAGCCCCCATAGGGAACATACCTCTCTAAAGATGGGCTGGGGATGAACTCCCAGCCCTGCACTAGCTAGATGAGGTCCCCCTTTCCTGTGGGGGTCCCATAGTAGCTCATTTATTAAATGTTCACTGTGTGCAAATCTCTGTGCTAAACACTGGGCATACAAATAGAAAAGCAAGACATGGAACTCATCTTCTAATAGAGGAGGACAACAAGTAAGAGGAGGTTTCAGCTGCATATCATGGGGAAAGGTCCATGATCCATCCTTAGTTCCTAAACAGCTAAGTGGTGCAACGGATTAAGTGTGGGACCTGGAGTCAGGAAGATCTGAGTTCAAATATGAACTTAGACACTAGCTATGTAACCATTGGCAAGTCACTTAATCTCTGTTTGCCTCAGTTTCCTCAACTGTAAAATGGGAATAATAATAGCACTGTCTCTTCTGAGGCAAGATAAATTTGTAAAGGGTTTAGCACAATGCCCGTCACATAGGTGCTTTATAAATGCTTTATTAGGGGGCACCATCATCCAATTTATTTAGTGTTATTTCCACTAACAAAACCATATCCATTTCTGACATGGAGCCATTTGACAGTGCCAATGACTTTGGTGACTTGAACTTTCTTCCCCAAGACTTCAGTAGCTACAGCTGCAAGCAAGCAAGAAAGGGCTGCAGAAATAGGGGCCTGGCCCTATTCACACAAGTGTTGCTCCCCTCAAAGATAGCTGTAGGGGTGGGCTGCATGCAGCACTGGTGGGGGGCCTTGGAATGCTATTTCTAGAGATCAAGGCTGCAGTCTACCCCATCCAGGGAAGGGGATAGGTTCATGTGATGGTGATGATTTGACTCACCTAGCACATACCACTGCTTTTTCTCTCCCTCAGGGCATCTTGCTGCTTCAATTAGGACAGCTTGCCTGCCCTAGTAGGTTGGGCAGCTGGTGGAGAAGGACGTCCCCTTTGCCACAGGAATTTCTCCCCTGGATTGGTTGTGAAGGCTGGACAAGGAGTAGGACCAGTGGTCTGGGGGACAAAGCTATCCAAGGGGCTGTTGGATTGAACTGCCCAAAGCAGCTAATGAACTCAAAGTGCATCTAGACAACTACTTCTAGGACTGAGCCCAAAATGCCTTCAGGCAATTTTTTTTTCCTAGGACTTTTCTTCCCTTCTTCCTGAATTGAGAGTCTGCATGGATTTGGAGTTGAGTGTTTTTGTAACACAATTAAAGCTAAAAACAGGGTAGGAATAATAAGGAAGGTATGGACCTGGGATTCTTAACACCTCTTTTCTAATAACCCACAAGAGAGGAAAGCATTGCACCCCATCTAAGGGACTGCACTATACTGAGGGATTTCTAAGGTCTCTTCTATCTCTACATCCTATAGTCCTAAGAGTATTTGTATGATTCATAGAAAGTGTAAAGTTAAATATCAGAAAAATGAAAAGCTTTGATTAAGCAAGAAAACATAAATCTTGTTTAGAGAAGTGAAGAAATCCTAGTGGGGCATAAAATATTTTAGCAGGGGACATTTGTGGGAACAGGTTGTCAGAAAAGCCAGAACCTTGAATACACCACTTATTTCTTACCACCTCACGTAAGACAAAGGTCTTTTGAAAAGAGAGATTATATACAGGGCAAAAACAACAGCCTTATTAGGCTACTTATTAGTTTGAGCTAAATACTATTGACCCCACCACTGACCCTCTTTTAACATGTAATAACCTTTTTCTTTTACCTGGGGGGGGGGGGAATGTCTCCTGATATGATTGCCCCTAAATGCCATTTTCCACCAGCAGATTTCTAAATACAAGTGATTTCCTCCAGTTACCAACCTGAGAACTTCCCAAATGAGTCTTAGAATGTTTCCTGGGGCTGAGAGATTAAGTGATAATTAAGTGATATATACACATAGCTAGTAAGAGTCAGAGGCAAGATGAAAATCCATTTCTTCCTTATACAAATTCAGCCCTCCTTTCACCACACCACTCTGAAATGACCCTCACTAATCATAGTCTCCTCTCCTTTCATTTCTTCTGCCTCTCTCCTCCAAAAATCTATTCCTTTTCCCCCTCCTTCTCCTCTTTTCTCAATCTCTCTCTCTCTCTCTCTCTCTCTCTCTCTCTCTCTCTCTCTCTTTCTCTCTCTCTCTCTTTCTCTCTCTCTCAACTTCAGATTCTCCCAATGCATCATCCTTTTCTTAGCCTCATTTTCTAACCACTTCCCATTCTAACCACTGAGCCATACTGCCTCTCTCAAAAACATATAAACTCTATAAAGTGAACTTCCCTTGGAATTTGCTTTGGGCTTTTGGAGATGTCAAAGATTCACTTTATTAATCATTCATTTCAATAGTTTGAGCTCTATCAGCAATATTTCATCACCTCAATATCTACTTAAACCCTTTTTTTTTAAAGTGCTAGCACCCATATTTGGAGCTCCCATTTATCAAGTACTTTCCACTTTCTGGGGCAGATGCATACTGGGACTGCTTTTTATCATTTCACCAAGTTTGTAATCTGCTGCAGGATGTTCTGTCTTATCCTTCAGTTATTTATATTCCTTAGGCATCTTTTGTGAGATGCCATGTCAAAAGCTATTAGAAAATCCCAGTAAATTATATCCCCTAGATTTTCGTTAATCCACTATTTTGTTGACTCGGAAAATTCTAACAAGAGAGAAAGGCATGATTTACCTCTATACCATGCTTGATCTTACAAGTTTAGGCCTATCCAAGTGTTTTATTACTGGGCTCTTATATGCCCAAACAACTTGCCTGGCACTAAGGTGGGGCTCCCTGATCCTTCATTACTTGTTAGAAGACAGGCATGATGTTATCCATTTTCCAATCTTTAGGAATAGAACTCGTTGCGTAGGATGCATCATCCTATACATTTTAGCAAACAGTCCTACTGCTTTGTATTCAAAGTCCTTCAGAATATACTGCTGATACTATCTGATCCTGATGATTTATTGCCTATTGGTTTCTCCACTTATTCTATTTCTTCTTCCTCGAAAAATTTTATCTCTTCCAATTCTATGCCATATTTCTATACAAAGTGCACTTTGGATAGGAATTTCCCCAGAATGCGCTGGAGGAATGACAGGTGGACAGAATCCATTTCATTTCACTTTTCTATGGCCTACTGACTTTCTCACGAGTCCAGAGAGTACAGGTCCCTTTAAATGACTCTTTCTTGGCTTTTATACATTAAAATAGCCTTGTTTCTCTAATCTGCAGGTACATTGAATTTGGAACTTTCTTTTTGCCATTTGTTGTAGAATTTCATCCATTTGAGGGAGCTTAGCTCTTGTTCCACTGGGTCAACAATGTGAGTTAAATTTCACATTTGAAATGTTCTTGTGGTCCTAATAGACCTCTTTATGCTAGCAAGATTATACAAGCTTAATTTTCCCATTTTTGTCTTCAGTAGTCACAGAGGAAGGGATAATGACGAATATGTCTATGACATATGAAACCCATATATGGACTGCCTTTCAGCTTGACTTTGCCCCTACAGTTATAATTGAGCAGGTGTAAAAGATAAAGAGGGAGACAAAATACAGAGCAAAAACTCTGGGTGAAAAAAATAGTTCAACTATTTTTATCATAAAGTAATGATTAATAATACATTGGGACCAAAAAAAAAGCTGCTTTTTCTTCCAGGAGTGAGATAAAACCACAGAATTGCAAAGAAGGGCATAAATATGGACAGGCTGATGGGAATAAAACCCACTTTCAACTTAGTAGCTCTCCTATGCTCTTAACAGAGAGTCCTCCTAAGACCACAAGTCTTTGTCTGCCAGGAGAGAGTTCACAGTACTGTCATATAGCACAGCACCATCTGGTGACCCTAGAACCAAAAATACTAAGGCATTTGATCAAATATGTAGATAAATTCTATGCATACCCTAAAGGTGAGAAGAGGTGGAGGGGTGGGAGGCATCTCACTTAGAGACAAAGATGTTCTGTTGGATATATCTCCATTTTGTTCTATTTCTAACAGTACTCTTTCAATCAACCAACCAATCAATTGATCAACAAGCATTTATTAAGCACTCATTACACTTATGTGCCCACCTCTGACATCATACTATGGCCATGTGACCCTGGACAAGGTAACTGAACCTCTCAGGGTTCTAAGCTATTCTCTAAGACTCTCTAAGTTGCAGAGAAGGTACAGACCTAAGTTAGTAAAGGGATTTTCCTCATCTGGGAGTTCCTACGTTGATGAGATCACAAGCCTAAACCCTATTCCTAATTTACTACGTGACAAGTACTGTGCTAATATTTGGGGATAAAAAGATAAAAATGAAACATTCTTTGATGTCAAAGAGCTCAAATTCTAATGTGATCTATCTATCTGTATGCACACACATAAGTATGTGTTAGGCACATACAGGAATATATATGTAAGCAAATAAATGATATGTGTAAAATGAATAAATGAATATAAGGTGTGTATGGCATATATAGGAATATGTAAGCATATAAATAATACATATAAAATGAACAAATGAATATAAAGTAGTTTTTTTCTCATCAAATTCTTCTGGGATGTATAGGAAAGAAAATAGGCAAAGAAATTTTTAAAAGGAGCTTCTAGAATAAATTAATCTCTTTTTTCTTTATTGGAAAAAAAGATAATAAAAAGCAAATGTATTTTGAATAGTAGTTAGAATTTATAATATCCCCTTTTTTGTGAAAACTCCACATTTTTTCTCTCTTTTTTTAAAGCATTGTGATACATTGGAAAGACCACTGGATTTGGAGGCAAAGGACATAAGTTCAAAAAGATACAGAAAGAAGCTAGAGATAAAAAAAAGCAAAAGACAGTCCCTTGCTCTCAAGAACCTTATAGTATAATGGGAAAAGTCACAGGCTCTCTGGTTCTCAGTTTTCCCATACAAATAATGAAGGGATTAGATAATACAGCTAAATGGCACAGTGGATAGAGCACCAGGCCGAGAGTCAGGAAGATGTGAGTTCAACCCTGGCCTCAGATACATCCTAGCTGTGTGACCCCGGGCAAGTCACTTAATCCTGTTTGCCTCAGTTTCCTAATCTATAAAATGAGCTGGAGAAGGAAATGGCAAATCAATCCAGTATCTTTGCCAAGAAAATCCCAGATGGGGTCACGAAGAGTTGGACACCACTGAACCACAACAAAATGTGCCTTCTAACTCCCAATTAATGATATTTTTGTAAAAAAAAAACTGATAAAAAGTTTGTGAGTACAATTTATACTCTGAAATAGTTTATATAATTTATGAAATCTGGTCCATATCTTTAGGATTAATGTTAGAATTGAATGTTCTATTTTAAAGACGCAATTTTAATTGCGTAGTAAGGCACTGCATTTTTGGAGAACTAAGGACAAAGTCATTTCCAGTACAAAATCCTTGTTCCAAAGGCCTTAAAAGTAAGGAAAACTTCACAGAAGTTGGTAAAAGAAATACAGGTAAGGTTCAGAGGCCAACTCCCAAATTAAGTAAAATCTGTCATTTTCATATTGGGAGTGAAATCCATCAAAAGGTCATAGGATCATAATCTATAATAATCCAAGGACTTTAGGGATCATCTATTCCAACCCCCTCACTTCAAATATGAGGAAACTGAGGCCCAAATGGGACAGTGGTCTATTTGCATAAGATCTCAGGCTAGATTTGAAGGCCAAAGTCCTCTAACTTCAAATGCTAACAATAGTTGACATTTATATAACTCAAATCACTTTGCATACATGATCTTACTTGAGACTCAAAATAACTGTTAGTTAAATACTTTTGTTGTTGGTCAGTCATTTTTCAGCAATGTCCAACTTTTCATGACCCCATTTAGGGTTTTCTTGGCTTTACTGGAGCAGTTTGCCATTTCCTTCTCCATCTCCTTTTACAGATGAGGAAACTGAGGCAAACAGGTCTAAATGACTTGCCCAGGGTCACACAGCTAATAAGTATCTCAGGCTGGATTTGAACTCATGAAGATGAGTCTTTTTGGCTCCAGGCCTGGCACTCTATCTACTATGTTACCACCTGCCCTTCCATTTCTAAATCTATGCTGTTTGGTCATCCTGCTACAAGCCTCTATGTACAAAACAAGACAGTAGCAATCAGCAAAAGCCTAGGATGAAGTAGGGATAAGGAAAGAGAACAGGATATTTTTGTTACACTTAATGGCGCTTACTATCCTATTGGCATTTCACCTTGGCAGTAATCAAAGAGGACGAGGCATTGAAAAGAGGCTTTTTACTTGGTGTCCTGTCCCTTTAAAAATCAATAGCTCGTCTAACTTCCCTGACTGACCCCCAAATAAAAAATTCTGTAGGAGGTGGTCCAGGCTCTCCAGAAACCCATTAGGGGCTACATGACTGATCTAATCCTGTAAATGTTTTACTGCCCAGAAGAGGTGTGGTGGCTTTAGTGGATTATTATTTAGCAGCCCTAATGGAATTCCTCTGAGCAGAGATGGGGGAGGAAGGGGTGTTAAGGTTTTCAGCCCCAACAAATGACTTGTCTCTAGTCTTGGGAATCTGGTTATTTTTTTTTTTTGCCTCGCCTAAGCAAACTAGTCATTCATAAATTTCTTTCTGTTAAAACACAGGGTCTTAGTAAAGCATATATAATATATAAATTCCTTGGATAAGTTTCTTAGTAGCTCTATTAAATGCTTTAGAGTAATGTCATTTTTGAAGATGCTACTCTTTAAAGAATTGCCCTTGCTTTCTTTGTGCTGAAGAGAGGCACAGTCTGAAGCAGACCTAAGACACTTAAAATAAGCATTTTGCAATCATAGAAGCAATTTGCTTTCTATAGAATAAAAGAAAATATCCTTCAGCCTTTATTTCACAGGTACAGCAACTTAATGGGCAACTACGTGATACAATGGATAGAGTGCTAAACCTAGAATCAGGTAGACCTGAGTTCCAATCCAGCCTCAGACACTTAATAGCTGTGTGACCTTGGGCAAGTCACTTAGCCGTATTTGCCTCAGTTTCCTCATCTTTAAAATGAGCTGGAGAAGAAATGGCAAACCACTCCAGTATTTTGCCAAGAAAACCCTAAATGGGGTCACGAAGAGTCAGACACAACTGAAACAACTGAATAACAATACAGTAACTTAAACGTTTGCTACAGGCCACTTAAATAAAAGAATTATATTAAAACAGCTTCTTCTTTCCATTTTTTCCTCCATTTCCCAAGAAAGGAGAGACCCCGAAATGGTAATATTACCTATATAGCCTGTTAAGACCTAGAAAGTTTCAAAAACAAAATGAGTGCTAACTACTGACTCTGGGAAGCTGGCTGGTTGGGAGGCTGCCTGAGGTTTCAGAGTTCCTTAGTTTTAGAGCTAGAAGTGATCTGAGTGATTATCCAATCCAACCGCCTCATTTTCTTGGTGGGGAAACTGAGTCCAGAGAGGTTACTTGACTTGCTAGCAAGTGGTAGAATCAGGATTTGCACCTGGTTTCAAAACCACTATTCAGCTGCTGCTGTGGCCTAGATCAGAAGTCAAAATCCTTGGATTCTGTGCCCAGATCTGTCATTGACTATAATCACAGCAGGTCAGTGGGAATGCCAAGGCCAGACATGAAACGACTTAACAAGGTCACACACTACCTGACATCCAGAGGTGAGACCAGAACCAAAGCCTCTTGATTCCCGGGGGGAGAAGAGGGGAGCAGTGTTCTTTTTACTGTAAAACTGGCTGAGCAAATCTGAGCCTCGATTTCCTCATCTGCATAATGTAGGGTTGCTTTCGATGAACTAGAAAATTCTTTTTGGCTCTATTAATTAGTATTAATTAGTTAATGTTAATTAAACACTAAATATTAGATGATTCTGTTCTAATGAACTAGGCAATCTTTCACAATCATTGTATTCCAGATCACATGATCTCAGGTAAGTGATAATAGCTAATATTTGTCTAGCATTTTAAACTTTAGGTACTATAAGTACAGCATCTCATATGAATCTTACAATAACCCTGAAGGTCAGCAGTGCAAATGCTTTGGTCAGCAATTTTTCAAATGAGGAAAATGGTGCTAGAAAGCTTCAAAAGGACCATAGATTTAGAGCTGGAAGAGATCATTTTACAGCTGAGCAAAGTGAGGTCCAAGGACAAATTCAGGAGACTAGCAGAGACCGGCTTTGAGCCCACCTCCCCAAAACTCCAGAAACAGGATTCTTTTGATGACATTCCTACACTGTCACATTTTTTTTCCCCACAAACTTTTTTTTTTCCTGAGCAATCCACTTTTACAGAAGCACTTTAATTACATTCCATAAAATAGGATTTGGCTGTTTTATATGTAGAAAGTGGTTTCTTAAGTGTTCTACCTTTAGTATTAGTGAATTGTTGCTTCCAAGTATTTACAGGAATAGCAAGAATGCTTTCTGTTTGCCAAAATAAGGCAACACCATTGCCCTCTAAGTCATTAGTGACAAATTAAGTGAGTTGCCCATGGTTATAAGGCTGTGAGTAAAAGACTTCATTGTATTTTGAAACCAAACTTTCTTGCTTCAAATCTTGTGTTAGTTTTATTTTGATTTTTTGTTATTCTGAACTTGGAAAAATACTACCATGAATATTTCAATAAACAAAGTAGACAGAAAACAATACATATGAAATCATAAATCACTATTGCCTAGTTTGTCTTTAAAGTATATAATAAAGTCAACACATTAAATAAAGTCAACATGCTGAGTTTCAGAGCTTGTCTATCTCTCCCTCTCAACTTCCTTCTATTATTTGCATTATTTAAAATGATTCATTAACATTCTTTTCTTTTGGGAGGGGGTTGGGAGAGCATCCATGTCAGTAGCCCTTCTTTCTGCTCACCTCCCCAAACCTCTCCCTAATAACAAATAGGCACAGTCAGGCAAAAAAAAAAAAAAATCCACACTTTGGCCATATACAAAAATGTATCTGTCATGCTATACTTTTAGTTCTCTCAGCAAATGGAATTTATGCTTCATCGTTGGTCCTCAGGAATTGTGGTTAGTCATTATCTTTATCAGAGTTCTTAAAAGAACTCTTTCAGATTTGTTTTTATTTATAATGTTGTAGTCATTATATAAATTGTTCTCCTGGTTCTGCTCCTTTACTCTGTGTAAGTCATACAAGTCATCCCACATCTCTCTGAATCCTCCCCCTGCCTTTTCAATGAAATAGGTATTATGTTTTGTTAAAAGCATTTTTCTACTTTTATTGATATAATTATGTGATTTTTATTAGTTTGTGATAATATAATCTATTATTTATAGTTGTCCTAATATTGAATTAACCCTGCATTCCTACTATTAATCCAACCCAGTCATAGTGTATCATTTTTAAATATGGTATGATAGTCACTCTGTTAATACCTTATTCACAATTTTTGCATTGATATTCTTTAAGGATGTTGGTCTATAGCTTTCTTTTTCTGCTTTGTCTCTGGTTTAAGTATCAAGACCATATTTGTATCATAGGAGGAACTTGGTTCAGATTCCTTCTTTTTCTATTTTTTCAAAGACTTCATTTAATGTTGGAATTAATAGTTCTTTGGATGTTCAATAGAATTTGCTTATAAATGCACTTCATCTTGGGGTTCTGGTGCTCTTTCCACTATATCATGCTGTCCCTAACAGATATATTCTACTTCAAATGGTACACAATCACGGAATTACAGAATTTCATAGTTGGAAGGGATTTCAGTGCCCATGTAGTCCAACTCATACATGAGAAAGAATTTTGACCATGATACATACACTACATCCAAGTTCTGCTTGAAGGACTTCCCCCATAGAAACTCCACTTTGGAATAGTTTTAATTGTTGGAAAAGTCTTTCTTACATTGAGCCTAAATACTATTGACTTCTCAGAATCACAGGATTTTTGAGTTGGTTGGAACCTCAGAGGGAACCTAATCAAATCCGTACAAGAAAGAAATCTTGAACATAACATGCTAGACAAGTTGTCATTCAGCCTCTGCTTAAATACCTCTAAGCAGGAGATAATCACCACATCTCTGGGTAGTCCATTCCATTATTCAGCAGCTCTCATTATTAGGAAGTTTGCCCTGATATCAAGACTATGCTTCTACCCATCACTCCCGGTTCTGCTCCCCAAGATCAAACAAAACAAATCTAATCCCTCCTCCATGGGACAGTTTCAGATACTTAAAAGCAGCTATCATTTCTCCTCTGAGACTTCTTTTCTCCAGGCTAACTATCCCCAGCTACTTCAATTGACTCTCACATGATATAAACTCAAGGACTTTCACCATCCTGATTGCCCTGTGCCCTGTGCCCTCTGCAGCTTATTAACATCCATCTTAAACCATGATGCCCAGAGCTAAGCACACTATTTCATGAGGTTTTTGTGAAGATTCAATGAGATGATGTTTGCAAAGTGCTTTGTAAACCCTGAAGTGTTATATAAATGTCAGCTTTCAATGAGAATGATAATAAGAAACTAAACAAGAAGATACTTAGCAGGTAATTTTAAATAATGAATTTGGAGTTAAAAACAAGATAATGGAAAAAATAAATTATAGGATGAAGAAAACATGATTTAATAGAAGTTCCTACAAAAAAGATCCACATATCATTTTTCTCTCAGCAGCTCTGTTCTTGATGATGACAATTTCCAGTGAGAATCAATGATGTAAGAAAAGGGGCCTTGAGCTCTCCACAGTAGAACAGATATGTGGACCTATGAAGTGGGCATTGGTCTTTGACCCCTGTATGTTTTTCTTCTATCTTAGGTGAAGGGATTGGAGACTCTGAACCTTGTGAGTTTCAAAAGGTCAGCAGAAGAAACCTTCAGAATTTTGGGAATCAAAGGGCTTATGCCAGGTTTTGTAGCTAGCCCCTGTATATTCCCAGAAGAGCAAGGAATGGCCTTTGGGATCTGATCCATAGATAGCTGAGACAAAGATGCAGCTGGCAGTTATAAATCGGGATGTGAACTTAGTGGGACCAATACCATGGAAGAACTCAGTTAAGTCACACCTTAACTCTCCCTAGAGACCAAAGTGGTATAGGGGAGAGTGTGTCCCATAGTGTTAAGAAGAAATGTTTGTACTTATGATTTTGATATATCTGTTAATGAAATATCCTTATGTAAAAGCTCTTTTATTTAAAAAAGTTCTATATGTTTTAATTGATTGTAAGCTCAATTTGAGCAAATTACATAGAACAGTTACCAAAGGGGAAGGGAAGGTTACAGAAGATAGGCCTTACATAATTTTTGGCTATGTTAATAGAAACAAGTAAAGGAAGAGTTCCATTATATAGGGTCAGACAACATCTCTATTGTATTCGGTTTGGGGGGTCACATTATAAAACAAACGTTGACAAATAGGAAAAATCTCTATTGAGGGCAACCAAATGACAAGGAGATCTGGAAACTTTACTTATTAAGAATGATGAAAGGAACTGAGGATATTTTGGCTTGGAGAAGATTTAGGGGACATAGGATAATTATGTTTAAATATTTGGAAGCAGGTTTAGAATTATTCTATGTAGATTTTGAGGGTGGAACTAATGAGTAGAAATGACAGAGACTATTTCAGCTTAATATAAGAATTTTCTAGCCATTAGCATTGTCTATAAATACACTGGGATATATCACAAAGCAGCAAGCTCCCCACCAGAGGAAGGATTCCAGCAGAGGCTGAATAATCATCTGTAAGGAAAGTTGTAAAGAGGATCACAGGAGCCCCCTCATTTTTCAGAGGATAGATGACTTATGCAAGGTCTCCCAGTCAGCTTCAGAAGCGAGATTTTAACCTAAGTCCTCCAAGTCCAGAAAATGTGCTTTTCTCATTGTAACACATTTTGAAGAGTTGAATAAAATGACTTAAATAATCATCATTTTTTAAGATTCAGAACGGGATTTAGACATCTAGTATAAACCTTATATTTCAGATATGAGGAAACTAAGGCCAAACAAGATTAAATAGAGGGCATATAGTTAATAAGTGACACGGTGTAGACTCCAACCCAGGTCTGCTAATTCAAAATGAAATGCCCCTGCTCTTCTGTATGGTTTCCTCTTAACTCTAGGGTTCTGTGTCTTCATGCCTCTAGAGAACACAGTCTAACCTCAAAACCCTTTCAGTTTAATGTTCAAGGGACCCCTTGGACCTTTGTTACTAAATATATGTTGAATGAATGACTCAAATCACTCTAAATAAACATCACTGTTCAAAGAAAATAATGAGAATTACTGTTATTCAAAATGGCTGACAAGAATGTTCAAACTGTCCCCAGTCAAATGTACAAATGCAAAAATCTAGAGTGTCATAGAATCATGAAATTATACATTTAGAGCTGAAAGGGGAGTAAGAATTCACCCAGTCCAACCCCCCTCCTTTTATGAATAAAGGGGGAAAAAGCTGATATCTAGAAAAGGTAAGTGACTATTTCACGGTCACTCAGGTAATAAGTAACCCAGTCAGAAGTCAAACTTGGGTCCTCTGGCTTTCAATTTAACACCCTTTCCACTATACTACCCTGCCTGAATTTCATTCAACAACCATCTATTAGGTGGCTCCCATGTGCCTGGTATTATGCTTGACACTGGGAATACAAAGACAAAAATAAAACAGTACCTGCCCTCAAGGAGCTTACTTACATTCTCCTAAAGGGATACCATATGCAAACAGATAAGTAAATACAAAGTATATAGTTATCCAAAGTATTTTCAAGAGGAAAAGAGCATTAATAGTAATGGGATGGAGGAGGATTTGAAATGGCAAACTGAAGTATTTTACCCTAAAAGAGATTTTTGCATAGGGGAGTAGCATGGTCATACCTTGGTCTGAGGAATATCATTTTGGAAGCTGGAGAATAGATTAGAGAGAGAAAAGACCAGAAGGACAGGAAACCTCTAGCCCAAAGGCCAAGTTTGATCTTTTGTTTAATTTCACATGACTTAAGATGTTATATTACTCTGTCACAACAGTACAAATAGCTTTTCCCCCAGCAAGCTACTGTGATATTCAGATCATAGTGATACTGGGTTGATATTTCCTGATAGTAAGCGTCTGGACTTTCAAAACACCTACAAGGAGCACAGTCTTCGAAGTTGTGGGGTCCCATCTGGGGAAAATCCATAAAATACAGTAATAAGTGAAAAGCCATAAAAACTTAAACTCTGTGAAAGGTAGAAGCTTGAACATGGTGACCTGTTAAAAATCGTAACATAGATAATTAATCATAATTTAGGCACTGAGTCAAAACTTAGATACTATGATCTACGAAAGCCATAACAAGAATATCAGGACCCATATATGACCAGTACATGATCAACACACAAACTTATGTTTGGGTACGACATTGGCTTACTAAACAGAAACCCAAAAATATCCACCAATCAGTAGTGATGCCCTCTCTAGCTTCTCCTCCTTTTGTCTCTTTTCTATAATTACTGTGGGGATTTGGGGGGTTCTTTTGTAGGGATCCACCATTGATCTGGCCGTCACCCCAGACCTCTGATTATCTGAACTTTTGGCAAGGATCCAACATACCAGCCCCCAATGTAAATAACCCAATTGATTAAACTACCAACTATAATCGACCTGGAGCTCCTTGGCCTCTTCCTTTGGTATTGAACTTGTCTCACTGTTTGGGAAGGAGATGCAGGATTCCCTAGGTGGGGGAATTCCAGACCTTACAGAAGCAGTGTCATATCAATAATGTGTCAAAGCTGTCCATACAAGGCCTCTTAATCAGAGTCTCAGCCCTTACTGCAACATTGACCTTTGGCCCTATGGGGATGATAGCAAGCACTGTCATAAAACATCAGTCACCTAGAAAGAAGACACAAAGCAGTTCAATCATTTCAGTCATGTTCAATTCTTCATGACCTATTTGGAGTTTTCTTAAGAAAGATACTGGAGTGCTTTGCTATTCCCTTTCTCCAGGTCATTTTACAGATGAGGAAACTGAGGCAAACTGTGCCCAGAGTTGCACAGCTAGTAAGTATTGGAGGCCAGATTTGAACTCATGAAGATGAGTCTTCCTGATTCCAAGCCCCACCTAGCTGCCCTGGAGACATAAAGATAGCGTGCAAATCAGGGAATCTTCTTCTTAGAGTAACTAAATGATTAAATGGCATCTTTTCCATTCATATCCTTAAAGCTCACCTCATGGGTAGTACAAAACATCAAAAGGTATAGAATTTGATGAACTTGATTAAATTCAGTAAGAGTCTTTCTTCCTTAAATCCTGATAAATTTTCCTGCCATTTTCTCAAACCTCATAATGATGACATGACAATGTAACTTACTTGAAAACTCTGCAACAACTATTGCCTACAGGGCATTCTCTGCCATCACAAGAGATTGAATAAAATAGAACTGACATGCACAGAACCACAACCAATGAATGTCTCTATCCATTGGGCCCTGATTAGCCTTTAGCTTTACCCCAACAAATTGTGACCTCAACCTTGCTTCTTGTTTGAACGTCCTTGCTCAGTCTTGCTTAGTGAAAGGAGGGTGGGGGAAGTGAATAAGCATGTATGCAGCACCTACTATATGCCAGACACTGTACTAAGTGCTTTACAAATATTATCTCACTTGATCTTCACAAAAACCCTACAAGGTAGGTGCTGTTATTATCCCCATTTTACAACTGAGAAAACTGAGGTAAACAAAGGTTAAGTGCCTTGCCCAGGGTCACATAGCTAGCTAATAAGTGTCTGAGTCCAGACTTGAACTCATGTCTTCCTAACTCCAGGCCTGGTACTCTAACCAGTGTACCTCCTAGCTGTCTTTAAGCTTACTTCAGCTTGACCCGTAAACGTTTTAACTGGACCATCTTCTAGATTCATTGCAAGATGTTTCACTTTGTAACTCTGTCTCCAGAAAGAGACTGGAGTACCAACCACTGATGGACCCAGCCACTCCCATTGGAAGTACCCTCCACCCCTATGTCACCTTCCTCTGACTGTTTATTCCTCCCAGAATCTCCATTTTTAGGAAAACTCTCAGGACAGCCAAATCTCCATTTTTCTCCAGGCCTACTCTTGACTCTGCAGACGGCTCTCTGCCCTCCTTCTATCCTTTTTCAGCTTGCTTTTGTGTGTTGTCTTTCTCCATTAAAATATATTCTCCTTGAGGGTAGGGACTTTCTTGGTTTCTGCTTGTATTTGTATTTCCTGCACTTTAGCACAGTGTCTAGCACAAAGTATGTGTTTAACAAATGCCAATGGCCACCACTCGACTTCATTCTGCTGGACCTTAGAGGAGACCCCTGAAACTATTTCTCCACCTTAAGTTAACATCAGTGGGCTGCTCTAGAAATAGTGTTGGGATCTCATTAAGTTAAAAAGCAGCTGAAGAACTATGAAAGGTGATCAGTGAATTAACTCTCTAAAGGGTAGTAGTAAGAGATGATGGCTCTCAGTTCAAGTTAATAGTAAGATCTAACATGTAGTAAGTGTGCCTGATGATGTATAAATTTTTTTCATCCTCAGTCTTCATCGCTGCACTTTAACTCTTACACTAACTCAAGGTCATGACTAGTTCACATACTTTATGCTGTAACAGAGAAGGGGAAAGGGGTACACATAGACAAACGCATCATTCTTCTTAAGCCAACCAAATCACAACAGAGACCAATGAGTAGTCAAAGTCAGACATAGAAAGTTGAGGAATGTGGGGTATACACAGACCAATGGGGAACAGGATGAAATGAGAAATTAAATAGAAACGTGGAAGGAGAAAAGTATTGGCACAACAGAGTTTCAAACCAAATTTTCACTGCAAATTGCTGAGTCATAGCAACTATAGGGCAGTAATACAAGTCAGGATGAAGTTCCTCAGGAGATAGGGGTGATGATGGGGAGGGGATTCTAGAATCTCTGGTGACTTCAGTACTTTCTACCCCTTTGGAGGGAGGAGGAAGGGAAGAGCTACCAAGAGTACTGCTGTAAAGCTGAGAGACTGCATAGGTCCACAGGGAAGGCAAAGGCTCACCAAGCATGAAAGGAAAGTGGCTTAACTGTTTATGGCTTCTAGTGTGAGTTCTTTGCATTTTATTTTGGTTGGGTTAAATAAAACCTGTCCTCCTACATAGTCAATGTTTTGTTAGCCTTAGTGCTTGTGTGGAAGTTAAGGGTCCTTATAGAGATATGAGTCAAATTCTGATGTTCCCAGGGAAAATTCCAGGTGGTAGTATGATCTGAAGAGAAAATTATTAAGATACCTCCAAAACCAAATTGGTCTCACACACTTTAAAGCTACAGTAATGGTCCATTATTAATACATGAAAAATGTAATACTGTCTCTTTTCACCTCTTCTTTCTTCCCTCTACGATTAGATTCCTGTCTTTCTCCCCTTCAGCCTATCTTTTTCTTCCTTCTTTCCTGTCTCCCTGTCTCTTCCTCTTTTCTTTTCTCCTCTTTCTTTTCCTTTCTCTCAAAGTACATAAATAACTATATTCAGTTGTTTTTTGCTTCCAGGTTGCCCCTAATTGTTTTCTGTGGGTTATTGGTCTTCAAAGCAAAAAAAAAACCCTAAAACATCCCCTTTGTAGAAGGGACACTGAGTTTATTAGAATCAACTAGGCTGGCTTTACACAATTACATAATTAGCTGCTAAAGGTAAGTCCTAGAGGTGGCCAGTATTTGCTCTGCACTGATGAAAGAAAGAAAGAAAGAAAGAAAGAAAGAAAGAAAGAAAGAAAGAAAGAAAGAAAGAAAGAAAGAAAGAAAGAAAGAAAGAAAGAAAGAAAGAAAGAAAAGAAAGAAAGAA
>NW_020954580.1:12060113-12159342 GCF_900497805.2 Vombatus ursinus | reverse complement strand
AGAAAGAAAGAAAGAAAGAAAGAAAGAAAGAAAGAAAGAAAGAAAGAAAGAAAGAAAGAAGAGAGGGAGGGAGGGAGGAAGGAAGGAAGGAAGGAAGGAAGGAAGGAAGGAAGGAAGGAAGGAAGGAAGGAAGGAAGAAGGAAGGAAGGAAGGAAGAGGGGAAAAAAAGTCCTCAGTGGAACAGTGTGAATGGAATGTTAGAAGACTCAGCATAGTCTTCAACACTTCACTCTCCGTTACTCTATAGATACTATCAGTTGCCAAATCTTTTCACTTCTATGTCAACAAAATTTCTCGCATCTCTTCTCTTTTTTCTACTCATTTGGCCACCACCAAAGTTCATGCCCTTGGAGCAGGTAAACAGCAAAGTGGATAGAGTGCTGAGCCTGGAGTTATAAAGACTTATCTTCTGAGTTCAGATCTGGCCTTAGACACTTCCTAGTTTTGTGACCCTGGGTAACTCACTTAACCCTGTTTATCTCACTTTCCTCATCTGTAGTGAACTGGAGAAGGAAATACTCCAGTATTTCTGCCAAGAAAACCATGACAAGTAGGAAAAAACTGAAATGACTGAACAACAACAATTTCCTTCAAAACTCTTCCCTACAGACATCTTCCCTGAAAAAGAAAGAGAAAGCCTTTCCTGATTCCCTTCAACTTAGTGCCTCATCCCCAAAATTTACCTTGAATGTGTTTTGTACATACTTATTTAAGTTCAAGTTGCCTTTCCTGATAGAATGTAAGTTTCTTGAGGGAAAGGAATTTTTTTTGTTGTTGCTGTCAGTATTAATAGGCTTAACATATGCTTGCTGATTAATTGAATTAATGATTGATTCAGGACTTTGAAGCCATCTCTCAGTGCAAGTATTATCATTCCCATTTTACAGAAGGAAAACTGAGACTCAAGAGAGATTAAGTGATTGTACCAGAGTCACAGAGCCAATACTGGCGGAGCCAGGTATATCTAGTTTGATACCTGTTTAAACTCAGGTAGCCTCATTCTGGGTTCTCTCCCCTCTACCTTTCTGCCTTCCTCAGGTAGCTAGGTCCAAGATCAATACATGGTTTTTTAAAGCTTTTTATTAAAGTTGGAGGTGTTTGTTAAGAGCTTTTAAGGTTCATCTCAGCCTTATGAGTCTCTGACAATCCTACAACTGTCTAAGCCAGAGAGCTGTATTTATGGTCTGGGGAAAGGGCTGGTCTTACACACAGTGGGACTGAGTCACTGACTGTGAGGTGTGATACCAAAAACCCAAATATATCTTCTCCACCAAAATTCTGATCTCTGTTAAGTCACTGAACACTGCTATTAAAATACAAATATATGAATGTGAAGTACAACACTTTAAGCTTTAACAGCCAATAATAACAACCATTATTCTAATTATAGCTAACATTTACATGGCCTTCAAAGAACAGTAGGCTGGAGATTGGGATCCCAACCCTGTTCAAGGAAAGGTCTTTCTCCCCTATGTAGCTCCTAGAACTGTCCAGCAGTCACTTTCATGTCCCAAATGAAAGGGATGCAAGAAACAGACAAGGACCAAAACAACTACAGGTATTTATGAGAAGTAAGATGAGACCCACTAGACAGAATAAAAGAACAAGGCTAGAAATCAGTCCAGTCTTGAAATGAGTGCCAGGTATACCCATGTTATGAGAAGGGGGAAAAGGGAAGGGAACAAGGACCACCCATGTCAGCAAATTGTTTAGTTTTTGTTTTGTTTTCCTCAGAGCTCCAGGCTCCTGAGTGAGCACTGGAGATGTAAACACACACACACACACACACTCTCATATCTTTTCACTTTGGCTCTTGCCTCTCCAGTCTCCCAGGAGAGGAGGTGTGGGTGATGTCACCAGGCTGCTGCCATGGTCCCAATCCCAATGCTACTTTATGTCTCAGGTAAACCCTGCCACCTCTTCCCTCCTCTCTAATTTTTTTCTTTCCTTTCTCTCAAGAGGTCATTAAAACTCTTGATGTAAAGGGAAAACTTTCTTCTAGTTAGGGTATGTTGGGAAATGTTTAACAATCAGCTTCCTAAGAAAAAATATACAGAGACACACTTTTAAATTTAATAAGCATCATTAAAATCTTCTCCATTCCTTTCTTAAGTTTGGGGAAATCAAGAAAATAATAAATCCAGCTCTGATTTGTAGCATGTGCTGATTTTAGAGGTATAAATACCCATAGTGAAAATCTAACAATCAACTTGTGGTTTGAGCTGGCTCCAGAACACCCCTAACTCTCCTACTGATATGTTAGCTTCCTCTCTCCTCACACTAGGAAGGTCCCAGCATCTTCAGCAACTTAGGCCCCTTTGCAAGACATCTGCTTTGCCAAAAGGACCATTACACACATATTATCTTTTTTGATTTGTACAACAACCCCGTGAAATAGGAGCTATTATTATCTCCATTTCATAAATCAGGAAGTTTAAGGCTGAGAGATGTTGTGGCTTACTCAGAGCCACATAGCTAGGAAACCTGTGATTAGTAGAGTTGTTGTTGGGTCTAACTCTTCATGACCCCATTGGGGTTTGTTATTTCCTTCTCCAGCTCACTTTACAGATAAGGAAACTGAGGCAAACAGGGTTAAGGGACTTGCCCAGGGGTCACATAGCTAGTAAGCATCTGAGAAAGAATCTGAACTCAGGTCCCTGACTGCAGGCCCATCGCTCTATGCACTGGTCTCAAGTCATGAAATACCTGAGTTAAAGTCCTGCCTCTGACACATATCAGCTGAGGGACCCAATGTGATCTTGGGCAAGTCAGTGCACCTCTGCATCAGTGTCCCCAGGTAACTCTCTGAGAGTAGAAGTTACAGAACAGTTGTTGATCTACATTGGTAGAGGGAATTTCTTCATTAGGAATCCTCTGCACTAGTGAAATGACCAGGGCAGGGAAGGGCAGGGAAGGGAAGACAAAATAAGGGAAGGGAAGATAAATCAGGTTATAAAATGGAAATATACCCAGTCAATTATAATAGGAAAGAAGGAAGAGCCCCATAACACTGGGAGATACCTAGAAGAGTAGTCATAGATAGAAGTGTTGCCACACTGGTCATTATTTAAAGGCATTTACTAAACACCTACTATGTGCTAGGCTTTAAAAGTGAAAAGAAGCTGAGACAAACGTCTGGGGAAATGAAGAAGGCACTGGACGCAAAGGGAAGCTGAAGAAGGAAAGGTAAAACAATGATAAACAAAACTGGCTTCTAATTTGTGATTTTGCCAAAATCCAGCCCCGTCTTGGAAATGCCTTATAGGCATCTCACTTGAGCTTCATTTAAGGCAAACAAGCTTGGTAAGGAAGCACCCTTTCACGCCTCCTTGTTGGCCAATCTAGGCTTAGAAAAGAGCCCTTCCAACTGATGTCAGCAAGGATTCTGAAGTAATGCTTGTTCTGCCAAACACAGTAGGCATTGCTACACTGGCATAGAAAGTGATTGGAATCTGCCACTTAATTAATTGAGACTGGGGTTGAACAACACCCTAACCCCTTCTCATTGCCTCTTCTCTCTTCTCAGCCAAAGGATTCCTCAGCCCTACTAGGCTATTATTGGGAATAATTAACAAAAAGGGACAGCAGGGAGTAGTCTAAATATTTTGTTTTGCTCAGTCATGTCTGACTCTTCATGACCCCATTTTGGGTTTTCTTGGCAAAAAATACTGGTGTGGTTTGCCATTTCCTTCTCCAGCTCATTTTATAGATGAGAAAACTGAGGCAAACTGGATTAAGGGACTTGCCTATGCTCACACAGTTATTAAGGATCGGAGGTCAGATTGGAACTCAGGTCTTCCTGATTCCAGATCTGGTGCTCTACCCACTGTACCACCTAGCTGCCTAAGTCTAAATATAGTAGTATATAAACCCTAGATAAACCTAGGGGCTAAAGTCTTGGGATGTGATTCTTTTCTTAATTCCTATCTTAACTTCTTTCTTCTTTTCTTGGTGCTCAGTAAATGTTTCCATCTTCAATGATAGAGCTCATAAAGCAAGAACTATTTTTGAATATGGGCATATCCATATGTGAAGAACATAGAGCTATTAATTTGAACAAGATGGTGAGGCTCCACAAATATCTGATTGCTAGTTAGGATGATTTTAAGCCCATCACAGTATTGGGTCATATCCTACCACCTCCTTTTCTTTTAGATCTAGACCTCTAATTTCATTTTTGTGGGGAACTCCTAGCATGGAAATGTTCTTCACCAATGCAGATTGGCAAGTGATTATAATCTTAGAGGGTTGTCTGAGGGTACTGAGAGGTTCTGACTTGCCCATGGTCAAGGATGTAGCAGAGACAGGTCTTCCTGACTACAAGTCGGCTTGCTCTTCCCAACACTGTGCTTCTTCTCAATATTGGCTTTACTCTATGCAAGTTTTTCTTCAGTTCAGAGGAGATTATATTTTTCTCTCCATTTTCTTTTTCCTGAGCCAGCAAATAAACTCACAAGTAACACGTCACTCCCTCTAAGGAAAAGAAGATAACTTAATACCAAAAACATCAAACCAGATAAAAATCTAAATTTGGTTGTCATAACTGTCAGGCCATTTAGAAACCAAATAATTCACACCCTGCTAATTGCTTTTATGTTCATTTATCCAAAAGACATGAGTCACCTTTCATAGATTCCTAATTATGAATGACTTATACTTTGTTGATGACAGAGCAGTATGTTATTCTTGTAAAAATTCTCCAAGAAGAATTTTTCCCCCCAAAAGAGATCAATCTTTCTCAGATTTTAATTTATGTTAACATCTGATAGACCTGTGCCTTTTCCCAAAATCTATAGCCTGGAGGCCACAATATTCCTCCACATAAATATACTGATGGGCTCATCTCATCTTCCTTTCATGATGTTGTTCAGATGCTAGGGTAACTGAGTTTCTGAACCTTCTGCTTCAGGCCTTTGGGGACTCTTTTTAATGTGATGGACTCATGCAGGGTACTCGAAGGAGGGTTTCAAAATGCTTTGGATGATAACAATCATCCATGGGACAAGACAGAAGCTCATGCAATGCATGATAGAGCCTCTGTGAGTAAAAATGGGTCAGACGCATTGGAAAGTTGGTGGTAGATTCCTATCAAGGACCTCAACCTGTCCTCTTATGAAAGAAATGATGTTAAGTGGATGAGACAGCAGCAGCTTTGCTTAATCCCTGTCATGCCAAAATAATGCAGTGTTTCCTGCCCATCCCCAGGTCAAAGTCCTTCCTGGCAAAACTGAAGCAAGGAACTTTTATACCTACCATCCCTATTCCTTTGAGTAGCAATTATATTCTTTTTATGAGTCTCCTGTCATGATGTTGCCTCTCCATGATAGGAACTAACATACCACCCATGTGAAATTTGACACAAAAGATGAGACCAAAAGCCAACCTATGGGGACTCTCAATGAGCTGAATGTTAAAACCACAGACTCATTTCGACAGCTTTGTGCTGACACAATAGATGTTAAGACCTTCGATCCTACACAGATGGGAGTTTCACACTGAGAAAAGACTGGCAACAGCAGAACGAGAAATCTCGTCTTTATTCAGCATTGGGAGTGGTAGTACAACCTGTCTAGAACACTATCCCAACTGGGAGGTTCCATCTTTAGGAATGAGAGATCAATCTCTGCTGAGTCAAATGTTGGCTGGTCTGCCAACACTAACATGGATGTCAACCATAGCTTTGTACAATGGTAGCTTTTATTCTGTGTCACATACTAGTAAAACTATCAATATGTGTTTTGTTTCTTTCTACAGACCAGCAATCTTCCTACTCTCATCCTTATTAGTAGCTATAGAAATTGATGCTTTGAAAGCAAGTAAGTAACCCCAGTTGTTTGTTGTTTTTTTTTTTAAGAAATTGTGAGATTCCTATTTTATGTATGTGGAAACAGCAGCACACATATAAAAGGCTAGCCTAAGGTCATATAATTTAGTGGCAGAACCAGTAACAGAACATAGTGTTTCTCTTATTTTGTTTTTTTTCCCCCTACTCACCACAAGAAGGCACACCCTTTGGAAAATCCAAAGAAAAACCTCGACTTGAACTCAGAGTGTGACCTTATTGTCTTCAGAACACTGAGTCATGGGTAGCCAAACCTTTCCCAGGTGAAGCAGCAATGACTTAGGTAAAGCTATTTTCAGCCATCTAAGTAGCTATGACCTCGTGGGATTAACTCAATACCAAGGTAATAACTCTTCTGTAATGTAGGCATTAACACCACCAATCTTCTCTAGTTTGTACAAATGTAAATTCTACTTTGAGGAGGGAAGTTTATGACAAAGTTATATCTACTAGTATGTGTATCTACAGGAGTACAAAGAAACCATAAAGTGATTGTGGACATTCAAGGTACAGCGGATAGCACGGTAATCTTAGCATCAGAAAGATCTGGGTTAAAAGCCCACCTCTGAAACTTACTGGCTATATGCTCTAGAAGAGTCACTTCTCAGAGCACTAGTTTTCTCATCTGTCAAACACGGATAAAAATGCCTACCATACCTCCTTCACAGAGTGATTTTCTTGTAAAGCTTTGTTGTTATGGTTAATCCCTTCCTGTCGTGTCTGACTTTTCGTAAGTCCATTTGGGGTTTTCTTAGCAAAGATACTGGAGTGATTTGCCATTTCTTTCTCCAGTTCATTTTACAGATGAGGAAAATGGGGCAAACAGGGCTAAGTGACATGCCCAGGGTAATACAGCTAGTAAGTGTCTGAGGCCAGATTTGAACTTGGCAAGATGAGTCCTACTAACTCTAGGTCCAGCATTTCGCCACCTAGCTGCTTCCTTGTAAAGCTTAAATAAGATAAAAGGTGTCAAGCTGTTTAGAAACTTTAAAGTGCTATAGAAATTCTGGTTTTTACCATTATTTCAGTGTTGCTCTTCTTAGTTACCCTTGGCCTTTTCTTTGTCTGGCATGATTTCCCTTCTGTGTCAGCTTTCTAAGAACAATGTAGAGGGGCCATATAAATAGATTTTTTTTTTATTTTTATAATGTAGAGGGTCAGTTGCAAGGTGGATGGCAAGGTCAGGGAGGTTCTTAAACTCCTTGGGATAACCACGTTCAGATCACTTACTAACCCCATACCTTGAGCAAGTCGCTTAACCTCTGTGAGTCTCAGTTTCCCCATATGTAAATAGGAGAAGATGATACCAAGGATGTCTACTTCATAGGGTTTTGTAAACTGAAAAATGCTTTGTAAATTGAAAAATGCTTTTCAAATTTCCTCTGCTTCTCTGGCTCCATTTTTGGGTGCACATTGATGATATTAGAGAATTCAGGCATGTGGCTTTTGAAAGCAGGGTGATAACTGGCAATATTGCTAAGGTGGAAAGAAAAAGGACATTTGCTCCTGGGTTGAGAAATATCAACCATTCGCAAAACCATTACGCTAACTGCTAAGTTCAATAGACCTTCTGGGTTGGACTCCTGTGTACATTTCACAAGCAAGTGAAATAATAAAGTATATAACACAGGGACGGGAGAGCTAAAGACCTATCACGATCAGGTTTCCCTACCTGTAAATAGTCTGCTTCCTGGAGCAAAAGGTCATTTGGACTAACAAGAGCTCAAATACCAATTTGTAGCTAGGGTCAGGAACCAGGAAGCTGAGAGTTAACCAGACTGGAATCTTCAGGGCAGGATCAGACAAGCTGAGTTGCTGTAGAATTCTCTGAGCTCTCTGCCTCCTTGCCTGGCCAGTCATCAGGGATCGGGGCGGGATAGATGAAGAGGGCCCCAGGCCCAAACCCCAGTCTAATCACAGAATAGGACCAGCATATGGGAACAACATCCTATCAGCAAACTGGGAATGTGGGGTGAACCCTGACAACCATTTGTAAAAGCTGAATTCTTGTGCTGAACTATTAAATCTATTCAACAGGAGGCAACCTGGATAAGTGGAGAAAAAGGAAAGTTCAGCCTTAGAGTTAGGGAGACCTGGCTTCATATCTCACCTCTGGTACTTACTGGTTTTGGGACCCTGGGCAAATCCATTGCCTGTTCAGTGCACCATGCAATTCTTTAGTATTCTAAGCAGCGGCAAAGTGGTAGTCTGCATTGGTAGAAGGACCTTCCATACTGAGAATTCCTTAAACCAATGGATGACAGATCTGATGGGTCTAAAAACAGTTAAACTTTTAGGCAGTTTAATCTTCAGTAAGCCTGGTGACAACCAGTTTCAAAGTGAGCTGTTTTTCTAACATAATGAATTGTGAAGAAAGTTGGACATAGAGATAAGGAAGGAAAGAAGGAAGGAAGGAAGGAAGGAAGGAAGGAAGGAAGGAAGGAAGGAAGGAGGGAAGGAGGGAAGGAAGGAAAGGAAGGAAAGAAGGAAGGAAGAAGAAAGAAGGAAGGAAAGAAGGAAAGAAGGAAGGAAGGAAAGAAAGAAGGAAGGAATGCATTTGTTAAGTACTTACTATGTGCTGAGTATTGGACTAAATACTAAGGAAACAATTAGAAAAATAAAATGAGACAGTCTCTGTTTTCAAGAATTTCATACTTTAGGGGCAGTTAGGTGGTGTAGTGGATAAAGCATTGGCCCTGAAGTCAGGAGGACCTGAGTTCAAATTTGACCTCAGACCAAACACTTGACACTTACTAGCTGTGTGACCCTGGGCAAGTCACTTAACTCCAATTGCCTAAAAAAAAAAAAAAAAAAGAATTTCATACTTTAACAGGAGGAAAAACACATTATAAAAGAGGTCAGTTGCAAGCCAATGGCAAGGTGTGTGTGTGGGAGGTGCGGGGTTGTTATTAATTCCTTAGGACAACTAGGTTCAGATCATTTACTAACTCTCCGAGGATGGAGAACCTGCAGCAGCACTTGAGAACGTAGAGGGCCACATGTGGCCTCCAGGCCGCAAGTTCCCCACCCCTACATACCTTGAGTAAGTCACTTAACCTCTGTGAGTCTCAATTTCCCCATCTGTAAGTGGGAGCAGATAATACCAACAACATCTACTTCATAGGGTTTGGAGAAGAAAGTGCTTTGTAAACTGAAAAATGCTTTCCAATGTGAGTTATCATTATTATAGAGGCAAAAAATATTAGGACTGGACATCACTTGTCCAAGTCTAATTTGTTCTGGTGTAGAGGCATATGGAGAAGAATGCAACATGTTATTGCTGCCAATAAAAAGAAATCTTTTCTTTTTTGGAGGGGAGGGTTAAAGTAAATACATTTTTAGGCAACACTAAAGTTGCCACAATTTAATTCAGTGACCACAATGAAACATTATAAGGCACTGACAATGCACTAGACATCTCTGCTAGGGCTGAGATGCAAACACAACAATGACTGAAAAAGCATTTATTAGGCCCTTGTTATGTATCAAGCACTATTCTAAGAATTGTGGGAACAGATACAAAAAGCAAAGACAGTCTCTGTTTTCAAGGCGCTTACATCTAATGGGAGAGATAATCCACAAAAGAAAACGATGACCAAGGAGGGGCACTTTAGACTGGAAAGGTACTGGGATGATGCCTGGACTGTAGGAGAGGCAGTATGTCTGTCAGGCAGTATTTATTAAGCATCTACTGTATGCCAGACATGTGTTAGACACAGTGCACCTGAGCTGAGCCTTGAAGGAACAGAAGAACTCTGACAGGCGGAGGTGAGGAGGGAGTACATTCCATGGATGGGGGACAGCCTCTGCACCGACATGAAGACAAAGATGGAATGTCAAGTTCAGGGAATAGCTCATGATCCAGTTTGGCTGGAATTTAGAGTATGTGTAATGGAGTAACATAGAAATTAAGCCTGGAAATTAAGACAGAAAAGTAAGCTTGAGCCAAATTACAAAAGGTTTAAAATGCCAGACTAAGGACTCAGTAGTGTTCCTTAGCAGCACTTGTGAGCTACTAAAATTTTTATGAAGAAGGACATAATCTCACCTGTGCCCTTGAAATATTGTTTTAGCAGCTACGTAGAGGTTAGATTGGAAAGGGAACAGAATGGAACCAGGAAGACCATTTGGAAGGCTTCTAGATGAGGAGAGGGTCTGAGCTAGGATGGTAACAGTTTATGTTAAGAAAAGGGAATTGTTACAAGAGAAGTTGTGAAGGTTGAATTGGCAAGACATGGCAAGATAGATAGATAGATAGATAGATAGATAGATAGATAGATAGATAGATAGATAGATAGGTATTTTAAAAGAGCCCAGTCTTGGGATCATGCAGAAGGAACCACCCAATGCCAGCCTATATTGGGGGTTTGGTGAACCTACTTTTGGAAATACATAATGACTAAGAAAAGAACCTCTCCCTGATAAAAAGCATGCCCAGGAATTCTAGGACTGTTTCCTGGAAGTTTACTTCTGAGTGACGAGAAGCCTTTTAGTTGACTGTTAAGTCAGAACTGAACGTGCATACCAATAATAATAATAATAATAATGAAAACTATTACAAAGATACCAGACCTCTTTCCTGTTGGCCACAAGTTGTAAGGACAACCCTATCCACCAGTCAGTCAGTGGATGACCTCCTAATAAGCCTGTGCCTAGGATGGCGCCACCTCCTTTTCATGCCTTACCTTTGGCACAAGGCCTTATGAGATCTCAACTACAAGAGGTCCAGAAGTCAAATTGAAGAAGTAAGACTGAGAAGTTATCTGTTTCACCCAACCCAGCAATGAATCTACCCACTAGCCAAGATACTATGTATGTCCTACAAGCAAGGGATTGACTTGTCCATCAGCTATACCACGTTCAGAAATAAACTTGATGAGGCAGATGTTTAGTAGCATATGGTGGTAGCAACCACTCAAATTTTAGGGGCCAAGGCAGAAAGAGGATATTGTGCACTGGTGTGTGTGTGTGTGTGTGTTTTAGAGAGGAAGGGAGATTTTTTTTTTACTTTGCTTCTTGTGTTACCTTTTCATTAAATATCCCTTTGTATGAGCTAATTGATCCTAATTGGTTTATCAGTGATCACCAGATGTCAGTGGATTAAAATATTGGAACAGTAATTAGTAATTACTAATTATTCATATTGGGGGAAGAACATACCGAATGAGGACTTGAGCCAATAGTAATAAGAGAAGTCCACTGTAGGACCCAGTAGTTCCCACTTTGGGGGAAGATGTGGCCAATTGAATTCTAGAGAACCAACCTGCAAGTTTATGGTTAGATTGGGAGAATAAATCCAGAGACTTGTTATCATTTTCAATAGTCATTTGGGTGGGGAAGAAATTAGTGCTCTGATTTGTTCAATGTCGGACCCTTACAGTGAGTTTCACTCTACCATTGCAGGTAGGTAGTTAGCCTCCAGCCTCCAACTTTAAAATGGCATTTGGGGGAAATGAAAGGTTAAGCTATTTTCCCAGGGTCACGCAGTCAGCATATATCAGAAGCAGAAACTGAATCCAAGTCTTCCTGATTCTGCATCCAGATTTCTATCCACTAATTTAGGGTGCCTCTTAAAGTAAATTTAAGTGAGCACAAACATGCATATGTACTTGTCTTGGCAAATTCTGAATCTATTCATTTAATATTTATTAATGTTAGAGTTCCTAAGACAGAATAGGAGCATCAGTTCCAAGGAATAATTCATAAAAATAATTCCCGAAAATTCATAAAAATTCAAAAAAATCACAAAAAAAATTCATAAAAATTTAAAAAGTAAGGTATAAATTCAATTCATTTTCCTCCAGGATTTTCATTCACATCAAGCTGAGGTTTTTGTTTGTTTTATTATTTGTTTTTTCTTTTTCTAATATCTATTCTATTTAGTTTTAAAGAGTAAGCAGTCAATGTATGTCTTTGAAAAGAAACAAATTATAACAAAATAATTCATATTCATATTGTGTTTTAAAGTTTTACAATGTTCTTTATGAACATTTTCTTATTTGATCCTCAAAACAACCCTGTGAAGTATATGTCACTATTAACTCCATTTTATAGTGAGGCTCAGAGAGGTTAAGTGATTTGCCTGGGTTGCACAGATAAAGTGTCTAAGGTGGGAGTCAAATCCAGGTTTTCTCAACTCCAAATCCACTAGTCTTTTTTTTAGATACATATAATTCAGATGTCATATAGTTCAATCCCTTCATTCATGCAAACGGGGAAACTGAGGTCTAGAGAGGTTCAGCAACCAGTCCAGGGTCAAATTTATAACAAATAATAGAGTCAGAATTCCAACCTAAGTCTTCAAAGTACTGAGCCAAGGCTTTCCTACTATTCCATATTACCTCCCACTAAAGGTAAATTACTTTATATTTGACAATATCACAATTGAAATGAACTCAAAGTGATTATTAAGAAGGAAGGAAGGAAAGAAGGAAGGAAGGAAGGAAGGAAGGAAGGAAGGAAGGAAGGAAGGAAGGACGAAGGAAGGAGAGACAGAGAGATCTAGCCATCACAGTAGTTAAAAGCTAAAAGGCCCTAAGAATCTACTCCTTTCTTTGATGGATGGACATTGAGTAATGGTATTAAGTGCCAAGCCCGTCACTAAGGCTATAAAGAATAAATCCCTTCCAAATATTGTACATTCCTTGTGCTTTTTAGCTGAACAGACTAGCTGGCTACATACAGGCTGATAATGCAGTGATGTTAAACATGCTGTACATTATTAACAAGCAGATAAGCATCACATCATTTCAGGAGAGAAAAGATCTTGTATCTTTGAGCTTTTCAGTGAAGAGTGTGGGATCACTTCCTCCCATGTGAATCACTTTGACATTTAAAGAGTTCATGGAACCAAGAAAAAGGTAAGTCCTATTATTGTAAATGGAAAATGCTGTAACAATCATGGAATGTTCCTGGATTTCTGCCACACCGAGAAAGGGACTTACATCGGATGGCAAAAAGGAATAATAGTCACCGTGGTGATGAGTGGCCCATCCAAGCGACTTAAAGTTTGTGTACATCAAGGCCATTAGTTGTCAAGTTCTCTACAGGTTGGGCACCAGTACCAGGAGTCTTGGCTAGGTCCTATCCTCATCTCCCCATTGCCTGATCCAAAGGAATTAGGAGAAACAAGCCTTCCTTTGCTCACTCCCAAAAAAACTAAAACAGACGCTGGTAAATATTTGTTCAAGAAAGATCCTTTCTGATAACAGAGTTGGATGCCTTTTCAGGGTAACCACAGAAGTAGGATTAGAGTTGTCTGGGTGGACTAACAGGAGGTGGTTAGAGAAGTGAAGCTGGGCGTTACCATGGAAAGCTGGAATCCTGTTCTACTGGTGTGCTGGCCTCTGCCACTTTGGAATCTCTTAATTGCCACAAAGCGCCATTTCTGTGTAAACACAATGAAACTCATTTTAAAAGGAGGGGGAAAAAAAGGCAGAGAATCAAGAAACTGCCTTCCCCTCCAGAGAGAAAGATAGACAACCCACCCTCCAGTGGCTAAGAAAAAGGCTTTAAATTCCTGAGGTCTGAAAGTTTGTCAGGGCCCCCGTACAAAGTTTTATACAGTTGGTTGCCTGAGAAAGAAAGAAGAAAAATGGCATCCCAGAAGTCCCATAGGGCCATCTTTCAGGACTTAACCAAGTTCCAAGGCTGATTTAAGTGAAAAAAAAAAATCAAAGAAAAAGGGGGACACCATTTGTGCGGAATTTCTGGTTGTTAAAAATTCCACTGTCTTCCCTTTCTCTTGTCAATAACATCTCCCCAGGAGGTAACTAACAGTCCATTTTTATTATTTTTTTGTCAACTCCACCCTGGCCCACAGGCTAGAATAGAAGACTATGGTTTAGCAGAGTGCCACTGGCTAAAAGTTACAACCCGGCTTTCATATTTCCCAATGTGAAGGTGAAGACAGTCAGAGGTGCTATGCTCTAGTTTTATTTAATCTGCTTTTAATTGTAGCACAAACACTATGCACACACCTATGGGGTTATTTCTATGGATTCTTCTGGCAGGTACCAGCTTGTTCCAGGTGAATACCTTTTTCTCTTCTTTCTTTTTTTTTCTCCCCCCTTCTCTCTTTCTCTCTCTGCTTCTCTCTTTTTTTTTCTGTTTCTTTTTCTTTCTCATTTTCTTTGTGCGTCTCTCTCTCTTCTTTTTCTATTTCTCGTTTCTTTTGTTGCCTTTTGGTTTGTTTAATTCCCTTCCCAAATGAACATCATATTTCAAAATCTTCCTCGGTTAAATCGCTTATTAAAAAAAAAATCAAGGGGCAGCTGAGTGGCGCAGTGGATAGGGTATTGGCTCTGGAGTCAGGAGGACCTGAGTTCAAATCTGACCTCAGGTTTTCTTGGCAAAGATACTGGAGTGATTTGCCATTTCCTTCTCTAGCCCATTTTACAGATGAGGAATTGAGGCAAACAGAGTTCAATGACTTGCCCAGGGTCACACTACTGGTATCTGAGGCCAGATTTGAACTCATGAAAATGAGTCTTCCTGATTCCAAGCCCAGTGCTCTATCCACTGCAACACCTAAATGCCCAAATGAATAGTTAGCTATTACTATTATTAAATCAAGTAGTTCAAGATTAGAAAACATCATAGATTTCAAGCAGAGAGAGACCTTGTAGTTTTTCCAGTCCAAACTCATTTTACAGATAAGGAGAGTGAAGGAAGATCAGTGACTTGCCCAAGGTCACATAGTAAATAAGGAAGATAAGGGTTTTGACTCTACTTTCAGCACATTTCCCCCTGTACTTCGTTGCTTCTTTCTCAAGCCTTCATAACATAATTCAAGCATATGGTAAATGAGTGCAAATTGTTAAAGATACAGAAAGAACATTCTTCTAACTCAGATGCCACCTCTTTCATAAAAGCCTTCCAGGATACCCTCCAAATCCCTAGATGAAAATGATCTCTCCCTCCTTAAATTTCTCAAGTATTTTGTCTGGACCTATCCTTTGCACCTCTCTCTTTCTCCACTGTATCGTAATAATTTGTATATCTTTCAATCTATTAGATTGTAAGCTCCCTGAAAGGAAGGTCTGGGTCATATGTATTTTGTTGAGTCTAGTACAACCAATATGCTAGAGCCTTCCTCACTTTCTTTTGTTATTAAAGCGCTAGCAATGCAACATTCTGGTTGTCCATGTCTCATTCCTTCTTCTTGCTATGTGACCAGCCCATCTCTTCTTCCTACCAAACAATTCCTTATGACATTCTGTGCTCTTTTCCTAAGTTCCTCATTAGTTCATATGCTATAATCTGCTTATTCCTACCATGTACCTTCCCATTGCCCCTTTGTGTGATATTCTTTTTCAACCCTTCAGAAATTGTGGTAGTCCATATTTTGCTACCATTCAGTAACACTAGTAGAATGTTTGTATTGAAAAGATAGGCCTTTGTTTTCAAGGGAAGCTTGAAGTCATTAAAGAAGCTTTGCAATTTCCTGAAATAATAGACTTCAGGATATATTTCATAGATTTCATAGAGCAGTCTATCCTCCTCCTCCTATTCAACTCTCAGCCAATTCATTTGTACTATCTGACCCAAATAATACATACTAATGTCTAAGTGCTAGAAATTAGCCCTCCAATGCATGTTGAAATACAAGTGATAAAATTCTTCATTCACTTGGTCTTTCCTGTGTGTCTGGCCAGATCAGTCTCCTTTGACTAACTATAGAACTCTTCCAGATGGCTCTGCAATATAACAAGAACTGATGCAATCAACACAATACCTCACCATGCACAAGAAATCTCCATCAACTTGGTCTCTGAGTTTGATCTCCTTCATCACCATGGCAAATATCCTTGGCGAGTAGAGGAGATCTCCCTATTTTATACCTCACTTGAATTTTATGATCAGAGTGTTGTTGAACCAGGGGCTAATTCTCTTATTATATCTTAATCTTGAAAGATTTCAATATGTATGGGAGATATGGATTTCAATATGTATGGGAGATACTTAGTTGAAAATGAACCCTTAAAGTGAGATTATGCCTCACTGAATCAAATGCTTTTCTTTAAGCCCAACAGACAATAAACTAAATGAGGGTGTTATTTTCAGTTTAATTGTGAAATGCTAGATACATGTTTCATTATTAAATACATTTTTTTTCAAAAGCCTGCTTGTTCCTTACTAATACCAGCCTCAGAGATGCCTTCTATTTCTTTTATTGTGAACTCAATAGACACCAGGTAAAATGAATATTTTTGTATGAATTGTAGAATAGAAGAGTATACATGAAATTATGAATTTTTATTTTGTAGAGCTTTCTTTTCCTTTTAAATATATAATAACTTTAATGTTCATCTTCCAAATCAACCCTACTTGACTATGATTCTTTCTGGCTTTTGTTTCTCTTTTTTTTGGGGGGGGGGCGGGAGGGAGGGTGAACAGCTTTTATCAATGACTCTCGTAAAGATTTTATATAAATGGGAGAGTAAGCATATAGTTTGATACTTACTGATATTCCCTTGGTTTCCTTTTTGGGAATAGTAATAGTCTAATATTTTCCCACAACTTTGATATCTTTTCTGTCCTTCCTATAGCTTGAATTAATGGAGGGGGAAAATCATTAAGCACTTACTACGTACTAAACACCATACTAAGAGATAGGGATACAAATATTTTAAAAAAAGAAAGTCTGTGCCTTTAAGGAACTTACATTATAATCAGAAAAGACTTTGTATAGATGTAGGATCCCTTTTTCTTCCAGAATAAAATAAAAAAATCCATCCTTAATAGCATATATATGTGTGTGTGCATGTGCGTATGTATGTATGTATGTATGAATGTATTATACACATATATGTGTCTACATATATATGTATATGGAGAGAGAGAGAAATACATGTGTGTGCACTTACATACATATGGGAATGATGACCAGGTAGGAATGTTTTGTTGGAGGAGATGATAATACAGGAGTGTTGGCAGGAAGGTGGTGAGATGGCCTAGGTGGATGGCTGAATGGAACATGAAACTGAAGCATTGTTCAGTATCTGGGACCAGCTAGTAGATATAGTGATCTAAGTGAACTAGCTGGCATATATTTAGTCACCTTATTTCAGGTTTCAATTCCCTGTTAAACTGTTTGTGTGTGTGCTTGTGTATGCATGTGTGCACATGTGTCTGTGTATGTTTCCATTGGTGGCAGTATCATATACTTTAGAGAATGCTAGACTTAGAGTTGCAATTCTATCTCCAACACATTGTAGTTGTGTGACCCTAGATAAGTCATTTAACCTCTTTCACTCTTGGTCTTTTTTTCCCCTACAAAAGGAAGCTATTAATATCTGGCATTGGTACACGTTTAAAGGTTTATAAGGTGCTTTACACGCATGATTGCATTTGATCTTCACAAGAACCCTTTAAAGTAAGTGCTCTAGATATTATTATCTACCCTTTTATGGATAAGGAAACTGAGAAAGATTAAATGACTTGCACAGGGTCACAAAAAAAGTAGTAAGTATCTGCGCAGGGTTCAAACCTAAATCTTCCTTACTCCAAGCTAAATGCTCTGTTGGTTAAGCATCTTGCTTCCTCCTATAATAACAATCTCACAGTGTTTTTTGTGAGGATCAAATAAGATGCTTACTTCATAAACCTTAAAGTACTTTGCTGTCAAATGTTACCTATTATTTATTATTCCAGCTTTCCCTTAGAAGAAAAAAAAAACTGAAACAAATTAAGATCTGAGTAGTTCTGCCTTCTACCCATGACTATCTAGTCCATCCACCTCCAGCAATAGTCCCACCCTTCTTGGAGCATCCTCATCCCCAAAATAGCTTTTTAAAAGCTATTTTTATTGCCCTTGGCGTTCTTCACCATCTTTATTTCATTCTGAGCATTGGCATTCTTGACATCATCCTTACAAGACTGTGCCATACTTTTGCATTTATACTTGGTTTTTCACCCACGAGATACATATACACATATTCATAGTGAAAACACGTGTACACACACACACACACACACACACAGACATATACACATATGTACATATATAAATCAGAAAGACATCCTCTTGAGTTGAAATCTGGTCTCAAACACTTACTAGCTGTGTGACCTTGGGCAAGTCATTTAACCCTGTTTTCCTGAGAGTCTTCATCAGTAAAATGAGCTGGAGAAGGAAATGGCAAACCACTCTAGTATCTTTGCCAAGAAAACCCCAAATGGAATCAAGAAGAGTCAGAAACAGCTGAAACAACTCAACAACAAATATATGTATATATGTTCTTCGTATGACTTTTAAAAATCTAAATTGACCTATTAGTTCCTTATGCATTCACATTGGCCTATTAAGAAAGTTCAAACTTTTTTTTCTCCTTTGTTAAGTGAGATATTAAATTTGCAGTGTTTTGCAAACCATAAGGCACCACATACACTATTGTTGTGCTCATATTACAAAACTTTTATTTCTTAAAAGTATTGTATCCCTCTTGAGACACCTCCTTCTGGAGACTTTTAGGCAGTGGTATCCCACTTGAACTGTCTCAGAACACTTTGAAATCTGCTCTCCTCAAAGCGGGGTGCAGATTTGACTTTACTTGGCTTTTGGTCCCTTCATTACAAACTCCACCATGTGGTGATTATTTTCTCTCAAGGTTGCCATCATTTTCATTACATTAGCAAGTCTCTCCTACTCGGTCAAAGTTAGATCCATTAAACAACTTGATTTACTGTTTACCCCACCCTCTTACAGCAGAAGGTTTTTCTTAATTTAATTAATGACTTATGTCAAGGATTTATTGGCTATTCTTTCCACACAAAGAGAAGCCCACCACTATTTTGTCATACTTCCAGGTTATTTCTATGACATATTTTCTAAATTCATTATCTATTTTCTCTTTTGGTCCAGTTGGTTTGTAGAATATCCCTATAACAATAAATTTCCATTTCTCCTTATATCGAGCCTTATTCAGATCCTTTCTACCTTGCTTCTGCTAGTCAGTTCCTGGATTCCCTTAGGAGAAAGTATCTTCTTAATATATAATGCTACTTTCAATTCAATCCCTTTTGAACAAGGTGTACCCTTCTATAACCAAACTCCAGCCATTAATTACATTGATTCAAATCTTAGTAATACCTGTCAGATATTTCTATCTTTTTACATCTATAGCTCAAGCTAGTTATTATACATGTTTTATAAATGTATATTCACTGGGCATGAGCACAATCCTGTCCATATGAGCAATGCAGCCCGCTGGCATGGAATCCAACATGGCACCCAGATCCACCTTCTCTCATTCAGTGCTGGATTGTTCACCTCAACCTAGATTTACACTGGATACTCTCTTTTTTTTTTTTTTTTCGTCAAAGTGGAGTCAGCTATGGCCTATATGGTCACAACTCAAACTCTCTCTCTGGATCTTAGGGGTAATCCTGGTATAAAAAGGATAAACCCGAGGACAGCTAGGTGGTACAGTGGATAAAGTGCTGAGCCTGGAGACAGGAAGACTCATCTTCCTGAGTTCAAATCTGGCCTCAGACACTTACTAACTGTATGACCCTGGGCAAGTCACTTAACCCTCTCTACTCCATTTTTTAAATCTGTAAAATGAGCTGGAAAAGGAAATGGCAAACCAATCCAGTATCTTTGCCAAGAAAACTCCAAATGAGGTCACACAGAGTCAGACACAACTGGAAAGTACCGAACAACAAAATAAATCAGCATTATTGTTCTTAAGCCCCCACCTAAAATCTTCACATTTATACAAAATTAATCATCATTACACCATTGACTCTTAAATTTGAAACATTTACTTAACAATAAGGCAAAAAGCAAGGATATATATATATATGTGTATGTATGTATGTATGTATATATATATACACATAAAACATTTACTGAAGAGAAGGAATAATTGAAATATGGCAATCCACCCACAATTCTCAGTCACACTACCCCATCAATGCACACAGAGTCAAAAGGCTCAAGAATAAGGAAATCTATGTGTCAAGGGAAGCTAACCACTTTGGATAACTGGCGTTGCCATCATGGATCTCTCTAGTGAACGGTCTGCAATAGGCATCCGCTGCTGGGCAGAGCTGCTCCTCTGCTCTATGCTATCATTTTAGTTCTGATAGCTCTCCAGGTAGGAAAGACCATTTCTCTACTACCCTTGACTGATGAAGCAATAGCAAGCTCTTTAAGAACACAGCCGCCTTTGACAGGGTGGTGAGAAAATGATACTCTTTCAATGACAAGTTCTCTTCAGCCAGAAAACTGAGAAGCTCCTTAGATTTCTTCAGGGGTAGAGTTTCTCCCTTTCTAACTGTAAATAGCAATGGAGCCATGCAATCTTTCCACACCCAGCTCTTCACATAGCAAGGGATTCTGCTTTGTCCAATCCCTTCTAAGCTTCTTACAGAAAAAGCAAATGGAAAGCCTATCTTTCTCCTACTGTTTCTTCCTCTAAAATGAGAGAGAGCAGTAAAAGGCAATATAGGTATCCCTGAGAGGTTTCTGCTCTATTAGGTTATAGAATCTAAAGAGTAAAGATCTCCACACAGCAGCTATATTCAATTCTCTCCAGTGTGTCTATCAGCTCTCAGGAAGGAAATGATGTTCTTGGCTAGGCCTGATTCAGATCAGTCTCCTGGTTGTTTATATTTATGACTAGAACAAAATGAGACACTCAATGGCCACTCAACAATTAAATAGATATTTATCTAACCATAACAGGAGAAAGATATCCAACAAGGATAGACGTTTCAGAAACCTTGAGATGATTCAGCCGAGCAAAGCTCAGCTTGTCTCAGTTGTCAAGTTTTCTACCAGCCAAGAATGAGAGAAGGCACCTGTATCTCCTCATGGCTAGTCTGTATTCAGGTGTCCAGGAAGGGATGTCAAAAGCCTGAGCCTTTAGTCCTCTGAGCCAATCAAATCTCAAAGGTAGTATCGATGGCTTTTAAGGAAAAAAAAAAAACTAGCCGAACTTGCATGAGACAAGGGGTTAGGATATCGATGCCACCACAACTACCAATGAGTACAGCTTCCAGCAAAAGAGCTACAAAGCCTTCACATGAGCACAGATTCTATCAGAATCTATATTTTGTCTTCAATAAGCAGCTTTTCTGGTAGCCTCCTGTACCTGCTGTCCATAATTTCTTTTCCACTCTTCTTCTGCCAAATTTTTCCTTTAACTTCTTCTCTGGTTTCTAATGCCCATAAGCAGTGACCCATCTCTGCTTTACGATAGGAAACTCAATAATAATAGGAAACTCAACAAGGTATAATCCCAACTGTCCTTATATAATCTTCCCATTGCCCCCAAAGAGTTATTTGATCTGCTATTTCTCAGTGACGTCTAACAAACAGTCACATGCAAATGAGCTGATGGACCATGATGCCCTGCAGCCACTGTTTACCTCAATAGTTGCTCTGACTTCAAAGGGGTCCTTTCAGTACATTCGGGAGCAATTCTCTATCTGGTCCTCAGAGTAGTCTGTGTCTCTCCTCAACATTTTACCTGAGAGACTGTTTTCTTCTCAAGGCAATTTTTTAAATCAATTTTTTTTTACATAATTTTTTTCCTGACACTTTCAGCAACCAAAATGTACACATAAGAAAGAGGCAGTACCTTACAAGTATATAGATATTCTAGTTCTTGAGTCTGGTTGCTGACTTTCTTCTTGAGAACCTAGTTGAAAGAGTATCACATTTAGAGTCCAGAAAGGTTTGGGAGAAAAGCTGGGAGTCCCAAAAAATCTGGGAGAGAACTAGCTTTGACATTAATAGCTTCATCACTATGTATGTCTTTTACTCACCTTGACTCTCAGTTTCTTCAGCTATAAAATGGGAATAATAACATTTTTGTGTGTTTATTTGTATCTGACTCATCATGACCTCATTTGTGATTTTCTTAGCAAAGATACTGGAGTAGTTTGCTATTTCTTTTTCCAGATGAGGAAACGAGGTAAATAGGATTAAGTGACTTGCCTAGGTTCACACGGCTAGGAAGTGTGTAAGGCTAGATTTGAACTCATAAAGATAAGACTTCCTGATTTTAAGCCCAGTGCTCTAGCCACTGAGCCACCTAGCTGCCCTACAACTCGCATAGTCGTTGTAGAAGAAAGTATTCAGTAAACCTTAAAGTGTTATATGTGTCAATTATTAGTATTTTATTTCTTGTATATCACTGACTGCCTCTCCTGATATTCTTCTTTTGTTGGTGCTTTCTATTTTCTATGATATTGGATTGGCATTTATACAGGGATAGATATCTTACTCCCTTCCCTTTTCAGTGTAAAATTTTCTTGATAAGATTGCCAAGTCCTTGAACCAACATAAAGTTTCCTTATATTTGACCTAAGTTTTGTTTATGCAAATACATTCTTACTGGCCCTCATTGGCTGAATTCTAACCCTGGTGAAGCCCATGATTCTTGTGTGTCAAGGCTTTGGTCAGAAGTCTGAATCTCATTGTTTTACTATCTTGACCAAGTTGTTCACTTACCAAATCCTCCTTTCTCTTATGAATTCCCTAACTTCATTCACCAGCCACCGTGATGAAAACACAAGCTATGTTCCTTTAGTTAGTCTTCAATTTGGGACAATGGATAGAGCAATGAACTTAGAATTCAAATATCTAGATGGGAATCTTGTCTTGGATACTTAGATGCTATGTGGGCATGGGCAGGTAACCTCTGAGAAACTAGTTTATATAAAACTATATAAATGGAGATAATAATATTGTACTACCTATCTCATAGGGTTGTTGTGAGGAAAGTATCTCTTCATTTCTATAGTCCACAAGTAACACTTATACTAGAACTCCCAGCACTCTTAGCCCATTATACACGTAAATACAAACACAGACATGCACACAGACACAGACACAGACAGGCAGACAGACACACACACACACACACACACACACACAAGATGGCATGATCTTTGTCACTTGGGTCAGAATGACAAGACAATATTTTTCAATAGTGATTGTTTCTCATTCAGAACCTAAGAAACTATTTCAGTATGAGATTAACCAGGTGACCAGCTGACATGCTACTAGGTTCTTAATCTTTCCAAGCCTTAATTTCTCTATTAAATATGAATAATAATTGCTGCCCCTTCCTATTCCATCAGAAAGTTTTTTAATAAGTGTCTTGCATATGAGATACTTAGATGCATGCTATTAAAATGTGCCTTATTTCCATCTATTAATTCTTATTTATGGTTAAGAGTCTTATCCAATGCTACTGGGGGGGATTTTTAGGAAGAGAAGGCTACATAATTAAAGGCAAAGGTTTTCCTCCAAAAAAATAATGAATATATGAGGAAAATAAAGTAATTCCTTCCCTCTCCCACCCCCATCCTACCATGTGATCACATGGTACACATAAGAGGAGATTAATGGAGACATTTTTGAGTATAATTAAATTTTAGGATGTTGAAACTTCAATTTATCTTGACCCCTTCCTTTATAGAGCCATGTCTGCTCTGAAGTAATTTGGTAGAAGGTTCCCCAATGGGCATGGGCAGACCTCAGCTTGAAGGGCTCCTGCCAGTTACTTCTGAGAGTTCTTTTTATGGGCTCCCTTACTATTTGGGAGGCCATGATAGAAATTCTCATACACAGTCATGTTTCCTTACTCTTGGAATGAAACAATTTTCTGATTTGAAAGACTTTAGGCAGTTTTTACCCGTGAACATTATAATGACTCAGAAACATGTGTATTTAATTTCCCACACAATTTTTGTGGGTTAAAAAATTATGGGGGAAATGGTTGACTAAATAGTGTTTAGATTTTGTTAAACTTATAATTGGAGTAAAGAGGGACCTATGATCTAAACAAACACAAAATGTGGGCAGCTTCCCTCAGTCCAAATTCAATCTGATTTAAATGGCAGAGAGCTAAATGGCAAAATGAGCTGTTACCCTTCTTTTGAGAGCTATCAGGAAAAGTGATTTTTACAACATAACTAAAACTGCATCCATTACAGCAAAATTTGAATTCACTGAGGCCATCTTTAGTAATGGGTACTCATAACTGAAACCAAATCAAGCACAAAGTAATCAGTATCCCTCACAAAACTGGCCAAAAGAAATGATTTAATGTTGTAGCCCTCTGTCCATTTTCATCACGTTGATGGATTTGTGAACACATCAGCGTGGGCACTATTTCCTCCAGTGCAGATTGAAAATCACTCAAAACTTCTCATCTTGGGTAGTTCTTTTACCCAAGAACTTCATTAAATCTTCAATCATGGATACAATCACCCAATACTCTGGAAGTCTTGCTCTTGGTCTTCAAATATTTTGTGAAGACCAGCCCTCCACTCATCTATTATTCCTCTCTCTCATTTGATGACCAGACCATCCACCACTTTTTTGTTTATATGTGTCCTTTTATGAAACAAAATCTCTTGAACAAAGGTAATTTTTGGTATAGTCATCACTTTGGACTTATTTTCCCAACCCATATTTAATATAGTTATGGATACACCTAACAAGCTGTCCAATATGTAGCATGAATAGATATCAGACCTGGGATCTCGAAAACCCCATTCCACAACTTCAAAATAAGACTTAGGTTTCTTCCTTTGCACGGAGTAAGAAGGTTGTTATTCCTTTGCTCTCTCATCTCCAGAAGAGATATTGGGCTAGAATTATATCTATCTACCATACTTCAAATATTGATAGTCTAGTGGCATAATTCTTTTGAGATTCAGTATAAACATCTCTCTCAATAGTGGTGGGAAGGGTGTCGTAGAGATAGCTAACTCATTCCCTCCATCTTAACTCTCTCATAGCTGGGTGGCACAATGGGTAAGAACACTGGACTAGAACTCAGGAAGATCTGAGTTCAAATCCAGCTTCAGGCACTTACTAGTTGTATGACCCCGGCAAGTCACTTAATATCTTTCAGCCCCAGTTTCTTCATCTGAAAATTAGGATAATGAGAGCTAATAGTTACTAATAATACCTGCCTCCCAGGGTTGTTGTGAGGATTCAGTGAGATAACATATGTATCGCTCTTTGTGAACCTTAAAGTGCTATATAAATATTAGCTTTTCATTAGAAGTATATAAGAAAAAATCTCAGAGAGCCAGCAAACTCACTTATTTAAGCAAAAAGTAAACAGAAATCAATAAAGATTAGAGAGGAAAAACAAGAGTAGGGAATGTGAAAGAATAACTAAGCTCTTTGGCTAGGAATGAGATAGACTTTCAGTTCCTTGTCTAAGGAGAGGAGATTTCATTGGAGTAGTTTACTCTTCAAATTCTGTCAGGTCGCAAGTGCTGAATGTTAAGGGACATGCATGAACCAGGCTCCCCACATGCTTTCCTATAGCTCCAGGAAGATTTCCCATGACAGCTCAAAAGCCCATATGTGCCTCTTGAAATCTTTCTCCACTTCTTTCAGAAGTCTCTCTGAATTTGAAAAAGTTCTAAGAAAAGGGGCAGATGTGGAGGTAGGCATCATTGGTAACTCAGTGGTATCTCAGCCAATCCAGACTCACATCTCCTCTCACCCATGCAGCAATTAGCCTTACGGCTATTCCTCAGGAAGCTTCCCCAGGCCAGAATGGAAAGGGGGCCCACTGGTAATAAGCAGCACCCTCTTTTCATAGCATGCTTACACTTACCACCTTTCTATTGCCTATTATATCACCTGCAATTTTGATTCTTCTGTGATTGTGATACTCCATGATTCCCAACCTTTTTAGTAGTAGTAGTAGTAGTAGTAGTAGTAGTAGTAGTAGTAGTAGTAATAGTAGTAGTAGTAGTAGTAGTAGTAGTAGTAGTAGCAGTAACCAACATTTATAGAGCACCTACTATGAGTCAGGCTCCAAGCTAAATACTTTAAAAATATTATCCCATTTGATCCTAACAACAATTTTGAGAGATACGTGCTATTATCATTCCATCTTTAAAGTTGAGTAAACTGCGGCAGATAGAGTTTCAGTGTATGTCCAAGGTCACAAACCTAGTAAGTATCTGAGATCAGTTTTGCACTCAGGTCTTCCTGATTCCAGGCCTAGCACTCCATTCATTGTACTACCTAGATCTCTATCAATTTTTTTTTTTTTTTGTGAAGTCTACCAGTTATAATTTTGCCAATGTATTACTAAGCTCCAAACTTCGGCATTAATAAAATTCTCACCAATCATTTAACAAACAAGTGTCTATTAATGACAAAGTTCTAGGCAGCGTAATAAGTGCTAAGAATAGGAATACAAAAGTGAGAGTGTCTGCCCTCAGGAAGCACATGTTCTAAGGAGAAGCCTACACTTCACTAACTGTTTTATAAGCAAAATCTCCAAAGATGCCATATTGCTATTACCTCCAATTGCTCAGACAAATTTACTTAACATCACCAGATGGTGCATATGGGATTACATAGTATTTGCCATGAAGCAGCCGGTGGGAGGACAGTACTGGCAACAGACATGTTGAATTAAAAGTCTGGAATGCATGCAAAACTCCATTTTTGCTCTTTCCTTCCTGACCCTATGTTAGTAAAGCTGTGTTTCCCCGAGTGATTTAACTGTAATAACAAGACTTGTTTTGTTGTTGCCATTGTTGTTGTTTACAACAGGTATTCTCAGTGTATTCCAGTGCATTTATGCTTGGATACATAATAGTGATCATATAATAGTAAGAATGGCCATAGACACAAATGTTCATTATACATCACTAGGCAATAAGATGCATCATCGGAATTGGAAGGAAAAAAAGTGTTTATTAGAGCAAGGTCAATAATTGAGTTTAATATTGTGTCACAAATTATCATGGTGCAACCATTACCATGATTAAGTCCATTGATTTCTCTGGGTGCATGGGAATGAGAAAGGGAAGGTGGATCAAAGGGAGCTGTTGTTTTGTTATTCCTGCAGGTATATATACTAACCCCATTACTTCCAAATGTGAGAAAATTGAGAGTCCAGAAGGAAATATTAATTTGGAAACAGCAGGTGTAGCTGGCTTTTATGGGGTGTTAAGTTTTACTGTATATAAGTTTTTCCCCTCTCTCAGGATTTTTAACTTGGTCACTTTTCTATCTACTAGCTAATCCCTTATTTTTTGCTATTTTAAAGTTGATTCATCAAATTTGAAAGCTTCAAAGAAACTTAGAAATCATCTAGATCAAGCATCTCATTTTACAAATGAAGAAACTGAGGCCTGATTGAGCTAGAATGAACCCCATTGCACCACACTTGAGAAAGGAAAAATGGCTTCCTCCTTAAACAACTCTTACAACCACAAGAATAAGCACTTAAAACCAGTATTCAAACTAATCTCTAAGAAATCTAAGTTTCTAGCAGGAGAAAGGGAGCAATAGAGGGATAGGAAATGGATCTATGATTTCAGTGATCTAGGCAGCTCTTAGATGAAGGGTCTCCCTTTACCAATGCAGGTTAGTATCTGCCCTGCAAGTTACCATCTCAGAGAATTTCCTGGGGGTCCTGAGAGTGTTACCATGATCACCCAGACAGTATGGGCACAGAAGCACCATGAACCCAAGTCTTCCTATCTCTGAGGCCAGTTCTACAACCAGTACACCAGTTTTAGGGGAAAATGACAACAATTTGCATTTATTTGTTTCTCCCACACCTCTGCTAATATTCCTGGTTTCATGTCTTACCATAGTGTGAAGGTGACCCCAAGTCTTGAAGACCATGTTGCCTGAAAAACACGAGCTGTGACAGGCTTTATTATCATGCTGGAAAGGTGTATGTATAGATCCAGATGCATAGATATACAAATTCTGTGATCTGAGGAGCAATCTGGCTAAGTTTAGAAAAGCTTATTACATGGTTGACTCCCGGGTGATAGATTTTTCCACCACAGATACTTTTAGGGACAGTCTACCAAACCATAGAAGAATCGTAGCCTTCATTGGTGGAGAGGGTCTCCATCATGTCAAGATAAGGATTCCTTAAATTATTGAAGGATTCCTTCCAAAGACCTCACAGTTTTTTTAAATAATTCAGTCTTGTAACTTATCTACACAGGTATAACAAGAATGGTTATTCCATTAAAATTAGTATTTTATAGATGGGTAAACTGAGGCTTAACAAGGTTATAAATTGCCTGAAGTCATGTGACTAGTGTCAAAAACAGGACTTGAGTCTTCTGACTCCCATACCTATGCTCTTTCCATTATTCATTTATTCCATTATATGTGTGTATATATATATATATATATATAATTCATATACTCCATTATTCACATTCATTTATAAACATACATGTTTATTGAATGCATGTTGTGGAATAACTTAGACTGCTTTCAACAAAATATCTTAAACTGAATATAAAAGTGGAGAAAATCACCAGATTTTACTCAGAATGCAGACAAAAAGAACAAGAAAAATAACCTGGGACCATTTTACTAAGTGGCTATTTCTAACTGATAAAAACTGAGAAAAAGCAATTCAAGATGGCGTGTTATTTCCTAATTCTGATACTGACTCATTTTGTGACTCAATGTAAGTTGTGTAACCTCCTAGTATCCCAGTATGTCTAGCTAAAAACCAAGGATAAGGATATTTGCCTACCTTCCAATGGCAAAGGTTATGGAGGTATCGAAAATTAATCTCCCATTAAGGAACGGCAGAGCTAGTTTTTCATGTACCCTGTGACAACCCTGACACATCCCCAGGAGTTTCTGTGTGTACATCATATACTTCATGCTTCCAGGTCACTTTATGAAAATTCTGAGTTGCCCACTGAATTCCTTTTAGCCAAGTCAGAATCAGAGGGATGTTTGTCATAGGTATAGTCAACATTACAGTTAGGCTGAATCATGCACATTGTATTCCTCTTCTGTACTATTCTCTTCCCACCCACTCCCATTCCCCTAAGTATAATGGGCCTAAAGATCAGGGACTTACTCAATTTTTATCTGTATTCCTAGAGCCTAGCATAAGTAGACTAGTAAGAAATGGATTGAATTGTATTATCTACCAATGTTTTTGTTTTTGTTTTTTATCCTGTGTGGAAGACATTCTTTATGTGTCAAGTAAGACAAAGTCAATTATCAATCATCCAATCAATAAGTATGAAGTGCCTACCATAGCAGATACTGCCAGCTACTTGGGATACAAAGACAAAAAAGAAAAAGAAAAGAAACATTCCCTGCCCTCAAGCTGCTTACATTCTATTGATTACATTCTATCAAAATAAATACAAGAAAATTTGAAGAGGGAAGGCATTAGCAGCTGAGAGGATCAGGAAAGGCCCCATTTTGGAGGTGGCACTTGATCTGAACTTTGAAGTCAACTGGAGATTCTAAGAAACAGAGGTGAGGAGATAATACACTCTAGGAAGGGAGGACAGCCAGGACAAAGGTGTGGAGATGGGAGATGGAGTATTGTATGTGAGAAACAAATAGCTAGAAGACTTTATAAGTCGAAGTCAATAAATAAGACAAAATCAATGGAAAAAAAAGATCTACAGCATAATAGCAACTTTTCCCCTTGCATTTGGGTTCTGGAACATGATGAAATTATGAATGGGCCAATCTAATGTACACTCTTCCAGTAGCAAGATATAACTTTTTTACTTCTCTCATTATAGTTAAAATCATATTGGAAGGTACATGCTAATGTAACAGAACCATTTTATATCCAGGTTTCCAAGGAACAGTTTCAGGTTTACATGTATTTGAATAGATTCTAAGTCCACAATCCTTTAAAAAAATAAATAAATGCCCTTATAATTTGTCCTCTCATTGCTCTTCCCAAATTTAAGAATACCACTGCAGAAAGCAAGAAAGGAAGGAAGGAAGGAAGGAAGGAAGGAAGGAAGGAAGGGAGGGAGGGAGGGAGGGAGGAGGAAAGAAGAAAGGAAGGAAGATAAAAAGAAAGGAAAGAAGGAAGGAAGGAAGAAGGGAGGAAGGAGGAAGGAAGAAAGAAAGAAAGAAAGAAAGAAAGAAAGAAAGAAAGAAAGAAAGAAAGAAAGAAAGAAAGAAAGAAAGAAAGAAAGAAAGAAAGAAAGAAAGAAACCCTCATCCTAAACGTGCATAGTACAGCAAAATAAATTCCCACATTGGCCACATCCAAAAAGTATGTATTTCTCTGCTTTTTTAGTTCATCTCTGGAAGGTGATGAGTGATGTCTTTCATCTTCAGTCTTTTCATAATCATAATAGCTAGTATTTATATAATGCCTACTATGTGCTAGGCACTATGTCAAGTGTTTTATAAATATTATCTCATTTGATCCTACCTAGGAGGTAGGTGCTGTTATTATTCCCATTTTACAGATGAGGAAACTGAGATGAACAGAAGCTAAGTGATTTGCCCAGGATCATACGGCTAGTAAGTGACTGAGGCAGGATTTGAACTCAGGTCTTCTTGACTCCGGGTAGGGCACCCTGTGCACTATAGTGCCACCTATTAGACTCAGTGCATGGATTAGAGTTCTAAAATCTTTTTAATTTGTTTTTCTCTGAGTTTCCATTTCTCCCAGTTTCTTTCCCCAGGGCCATTTACCATATTAATCATGATATCACATTGTGATGATTTAAAAAAAAAAAGATTTGGGGGTTAGAAGGAATCAGAGATAGGAAGCTTCTCACTTCCTCTGCCAATGTTTTTGTCCTAGTGTGCCTATAGACACATAGCCAGCATGTGCCAGGGCAGCCCTTAACTCAGCTCTTCCTAACTTCAAGGCCAATTCTCCATCCACTAGACCCGAAAATAGAAATGTGGGACAAAATCAGGACAGAACAACACATTTACAGCAATACTATCCACATCTGGGATCTGAGGACACTTCCCAACTCTCCTAGTGATGTCTGATTGGATATTCAGTTTGATTTGTGCTCATGACCTGATCCCAGCCCTGGGCAATCAGTCCAATCCCTGCTCTAAGGGAGGAACATAACAAATTAATAACTTACCTCTTAGATGATTACAAAGGGTGCTGCATCTTGATGCCTTAGTGACAGTTGCTGTGGATCACATCTACTGCTCACCACAAGAATGCTGAGCCTTCAAGGGGACCACTGTCCCTGGTGCTGACGGGGGTGGTCTCCAAAGACCAACAAGAAGAATCATCATGGAAGGAGGCAACTAGGTGGCACAGTGGATAGAGCACCGGCCTTGGAGTCAGGAAGACCTGAGTCCAAATCTGGCCTCAGACACTTGACACTTACTAGCTGCGTGACCCTGGGCAAGTCACTTAACCCCATTGCCTAACAAAACAAACAAACAAACAAACAAAAGAATCAGCATGGAATTTCAATTCTAGTATCAGCAAACTGGGGGCTGGGGGTGGAAGACAATCTCAATTTCTATATATAGTGTAGCATATGTCTAGCATTGCAAGAAGGGAACACCTAAGTCTCCCCAGTTCTTTTAAAATTCCCACCTTAGAGGCATCCCTACCTTGTCATTTCCATACACACTTTTCTGGGACGAGTACAATATTTTTGATCCTGAAACCTTAAGGAATGAGACAAGTATTAGGAGAGGCCCTCCTTTCTAACCCAACTTGACTTCATTTGACTTCACTGTTTTTACTACTTTTTCATTCTATTAAATGTGAGAAACATAGAATCACCGAATCTCTGTGATATACAGGACATCAGCAGTTAACCAGAGCAGCCTGGAACTCAGCAAGAATCTTTGTGTCATTAACCACAACCAGTGATCATTTAGCCTTTCTTCAAAGACCTCCAGGGAGGAAGAAGTCACTGCCTCCTGACAGAGCTCATTCTACTTTCGGATAGTAGTAATTTCTAGGAAGTACTTCTTTATATCAAGCCTAAATCTGCCTCTGCATCATCCACCCATTAGTCTGCTTCTTCCTTTTGGATCCAAGCAGGATGATTGTGAATCTCTTCCACTTTGTGTCTTGTTGTCTTTGCTGGTCCAGGTTTGTGTCTTTTACTACTCCATTGTCCACATATAGCATGATTCAGGGCCTTTCCTGACTCCCTTGCAATTCAAACCTAAATCTTTCTCCTTTTCCTTTTTCTCTCCTTGGCAGTATATACCAACTAAATTAGGTTATTTGTGCTTCTCCAAGCATCTGGTTCCTTTTGTAGAGTAACCTCCTAATGAAATAAAGCCTTTCCCTTCCAAATTAATAACTTAGTAGTAATAGAATACTATAAAAGCAAAATGGTTGCCAGGTAGGCACGTCCAGCCATGTTGAGGTTTCGTGGAATAATGAATGTCTGTTTCCACTAGACTCACTAGTGCAGCACCTCAGGTGTGGATGGATTAACTAATTCATTGTTACCTGAGACCAGGCAGGAAGAAGACTGTAAAATGGGGGGGGGGGGGAAATCTTGATATTTAGTTGAGGAAAAATTGAGGAACAACTTTGCTTCATTCCTCTCCAGGTTCCACTCCTGACTAGCCTGTCTTTCTCCAACATGGCACAGGGTCCTCCTCACTCTGGAATTTCACAGCATCCCTGCAGCTCCTTTATCCTAGACATTCATTCCTCCCCTGTCTTTATCATATGGGAAGCACACTTCACCAGGAGGCCCCTTCCTCTGCTTGGTTGGTTCCTCCCAGAACCTCCCAGAACCTCCTGGAAAGTGACCAGGCTAGCCATGTCTTCATTCTTCTCTACTCTGCTCTCAACTCTGTGGACTTCTTTCTCCACCATTACCCACAAGCAGGTAGGTACCATCTTCCACCCTCCATTCCCTTCCAATATACACACCATTTCAGCTTCCTTTTATATGTTGTCTTCCTCCATTAGAATGTAAGCTCCTTGAGGGTAAGAGCCATCTTTCCTTCTGCCTGTGTTTATATTAGCATAATGCCTCCTAAGTAGTAAGTACTTATAAATAAACATTAATTTTAAAATTTAATATTTAATATGAGCACTTATAAATAAATAATGCTTTAATATAAGCACTTATAAATAAATGCTTGTTGACTAACTATAACGTGATATACATATATAGAAAGTATATGTTTATGTGTATATGCACACATGCACATACATATATTATATCTAATATATATGCATAATTATATATGTATATATGTTTATATATGTGTATATATGTCTGTATGTTACATATAATGTAAGTATACATATACATTCATATATTATATATACACAATGCATGTATACTTATGCCTACATTGACATGTATGTATATGCATATATATGTGTGTGTATATATATATCCCACTCAACCCTGGCATCACACAATATTTAGGTTTGGTGTTAGAGAGAAAACTCTGCTTGAACCTCAGTTCCTTCTCTACCAACAAATCAATAAAGAAGCATTCTCAGGCCCTGTACACAAATGAGTACAGTCTCCTACAGACTCCCATGCCAGTGAGAAGACAGAAGCAGCCCCTTAAAAAATTAGCCTCTGAGGTGAGGAAGGGATTTGGCTTCAAAGCCAACTGCTTTGGGAGCAGAGAAAACTTACCTTACTGGAGTTATTACAGGGCTATCTACCAGCACCATCAAGGCACAGTTGGTGGCATCCTGCCAATGCTTGGCATGGTCCCAGAGCTCTCTTGAAGGTGTGATGATGCTATCCCTCTGAGGCTGCCATCCATACTTCACCTCACCTGACACCCAAGAGAGCCATTCTGGTAACTTTAAGATTTTAGAGTCAGCTTCCTCAAATGAAGGTCCCCCATCCTGACTCTTGCCTGAATTAGAGTTACTGAATTCAATTTGCCAGTTTCTCACCTTAGGGTTTAGGCTAACATATGGTCAGCACCTGCCACTGAATCTTTCTGAGGCTGGGGATAAAAGCTTATACCCTACCTTTAACTTGAGGCAGTTAGGTGATACGGTGAATGGAGTACTAACTAGACCTAGAATCAGGAAGACTTGATTTCAAATAGGGCCAGAGATATTTACTAGCTATGTGACTGGTCTAGTCATGTACCTCTGTCTACCTCAATTTTCTTATCCATAAAATGGGGATATTAATAGCACCTATTACCCAGGTTGTTGTAAGGACCAAATGAGAATAATTGTAAAGCACTTTGCAAACTTTAAAGCCCTATGTGAATGCTAGCCACCACCACCACCACCACTACAACCATCATCATCATCGTCATCGTCATCATCATCATCATCGTCATCATCATCATCATTACCTTTTTAATTTCTGTCATGCTCCCCCAGAAACTAGAGCTCAGTCATTCAAGTTGTCTTGAGCTTCTATCACCCTCAAGAAAGCATTAGAAACATGGGAGGGAGAGAGAAGAAATGGTGACTTCTGACAGCAATGCCCTTGTCCCCTTTATATTTCGGTCTCAACAGACAAAAGCAGAAATATGATTTATCTCAACCTCCATGTGTCAGTCATAAACAAAGCCATGGTGCTATTATTTTTCCAGCCATAATTCAATGCTTTATTGTCAATGCTGGGAATCTGCCTTCACAACCATACTTGGGGCCCAACCTTGGCTATAGTAGCATGTGATTTCTTCTGCTTTCAGGTTCAGTAACAAGGATATTGTCTCTAAAGGATGAGACAATTTACAATTTGATTGTGCAAGTGATATCTTGTAGTTTTAGGAAAATTACATTTTAATAAAAGGGGGTTTTTTTGCAAAGAAATTCTACAAAATGTAGAACTTTCTGAATAAAAAAGAATTGTGAAGTACTGAGTATTGATCAATGCCAAATGTTTTTACCTAGCTACTTTTGATATTCATTACTTTAGAAAAAAACTTTTTAAAAATAAATTTTATTGATAACTTTTGGTTTTACATAGCCTATATTTCCCAAGGTATCCCTATTCCTTCCTCTCCCAGAAACTAATCACTTAACAAAAAGAATAAAAAGGGGGAAAAATAGTTCAGCAAAACAAACTCATATCAAAAAAAGTCTGACAATATGAGTGCTCCACAACCGTAGTCCCCAAGCAAGAAACAAGAGAAGGTGACTTCTTATATATGGAAAAGACTTTTAGAGACAGACAAATGCCAGGCTATAAGTAATAATTCACGATTCTATTAAGGCTTACAAAATGTATTCTATACAAGATAGCTATTAGAATCATTATTGTCCCCACGTTATAATTGTGGAAGCAGAAGCTAAGAGAGATTATGTGATTTGCCCCCGTACACAAAGCTAATAAGTCATCTGATTCTGAGTCCAATGCTCCTTCCATGATACCATGCCACCAAATTGTCTTTCTTCCTCTCCTTCATCATCGCTGAAAAATGTACATATACTTGATTTTGGACATTTCATTTCTGGGCACTGTGCCCTTATCCCACGAATTCGTAATCTAACAGTGACCTGAAAGGCAAGCAGTCAACAAGCATTTATTAAGTGATTACTATATACCGGGAACTATACCTACATGCTGGGAATACAAAGAAAGACAAAAGAGAATCCCTACCCTTAAGGAATATTATATAAGGCATAAAATCACTGGGGTGGTGGGAGAGAGAACATTGACTCCATCTACAATCAAACACTAAGGATCGTGAAATAGGCGTCAAAGTTACTTTGTTAATACTAACCTGTATTCATATTATTAGAGGCAGTGTGGTGTAAAGGACAGAATTGGGAACACCTTGGAATCAGGAACAGTTGTCTCAAGTCCTGACGCATACTGATTAAGCAACCCTGCCCAAATCACTTAACTTCTCCATGACCCGGACAATTCTAAGACTTTCATTTCAGAGAAGGTGCTGACCAGTATCTGCAGAGGGAGTGCCTCGCCAAGGGGCCATATATCAGTGGAATCACAGGTCTAGTAAATAAATGTGACTATGATTGATTCCATATTCATAATAAGCCTATGTATTGATCCAGATGCTTGGGCAGAACCAGCACAGTAGAAGATGACCCAGAAACCTTCTCTCTAGCTCAGTGCCCTTCACATGTCACATGAGCTACGCGGGTGCTTTGCGGCTCTGTTTCTTCATACATGCTTCCTTCAACGTTCCTTCAAACAAAACAAGCTCCTCTTCTTACCAAAGACGTACTTTAGGTGTGACCTGGGAAGGGATTAGCTGCAATTCCTCTCTCTTTTTGTTCTTCCTCTAGAGATTTATAGGGCAGTTCACTTCCTTGTTTTGGTGAAGATCAAGCAAGAGATTTTTTTCAACTGAATCAGAGTACTCCAACTGCAGAAGCTACTATTTTCTCCAACAAGATAATTCTGAAAAGCCGCTTGGTCAATTTTTCTCCCTTCTTGCTCATATATTCAGCTCAGAGAGCATTCTACTCAAGACAGAAATGACAATGGGATGTTTTATTCCATACATTTGGTTTTTCTGAGTCATTATGCCATGAATCCTAAACTGTTCCAACAACCCAGGTGTTTGTGGAGATGGAAAGAAAAGTTACAAACTCAAAGAGATTGGGCAGCAGTGCGGTAATTTCCTCCAAAAAGTAATTCTACAGAGCCCTTATGTGGGGGGGGGTTCTTGTGTTATTTCTATATGTATATGTGTACACACACATACATGTGTTGTACCGTTTTCAATTGAGTTAGACAAAAGGACCTTCTAGACTTTACTGCAAATGAACCAATCCTGAATAAGTCAGTGAAGGCTACATTGAGAATTTAGTAGAATACCAAAGTCTAGACCGCAAACCCAGCTCTCCACAATAATCTGTACCCCCACACACGCATAGAGTATGCCTATATGTATGTACAAACATATTTCATGCATACATATACATACATAAACATGTACTACCAACACAATATAGACACATAGCCTATATGTGTATGTGTATGTGTGTACATATATTTGCACGCATGTACACATATATAGACATATATTACAGATGTGTGTTTATATATGTGTGTCAGATAAGGCTAAGCACAGAGTTTGGTAGAATATCAAAGTCCAATTCTCTGCTATGCCATATTGCTTTCCGTGTGTGTGTGTGTATGTGTGTGTGTATGTGTGTGTGTGTATGTGTACCAAGGCCAGATCTCTTTCCACTATAACATACTGCCTTTCAATGTGTATATATTTATGAACACACATATATGTATATGTGTATACTATATATAATATTGCATGTATATTCTGTTATGTATATATGTGTGTAGATTTATGTACATTTCATTCTTCAGTAGTTTTTTCAGTCATGTCTAACTCTTCATGACCCCATTTGGGGTTTTCTTGGCAGAGATATGGGAGTGGTTTGACATTTCCTTCTGCAGCTCATTTTACAGATGTGGAAACTGAGGCAAACAGGGATAAGTGACTTGCTTAGGGTCACATAGCTAGGAAGTGTCTGAAGCCAGATTTGAACTCAGGTTCTCCCAGCTCCAGGCCTGGCACTCTATGCACTGTGTCACCTAGCTGCCCCTACATATATACATACACATATGTAATATACATATGAAAAGCAGTATGTCATAGTAGAAAGAGATCTGGACTTGGTGTCCAGAGGCCTATGTTCGAATCCCCCTCTCCTCTGCCATCTATTGCTGTGTGACCATAGTCCAGTCACTTTTAACTCTGAGCCTCATACAGAGGGATTAGGCAAGGCCCCTTCATAGGACCTGTGCAGATAAAGACAGCTAGACTACATGATAAGGACCCCACTTCTCCCTAGGTCTTCTGTCCAACTCTGCCCTTTTTCTTATCTGATCTACTCAAGATTGGCACGTTTGCAATAAACTCCAGCTCTCTCTGTCTACCTCCATAGAAAACTACATAGCCCCTAGGATGGGTGGACCCTCTAGGGTCAGGCTGCTGGACTAGATTAGTGGTGTCAAACTCAAATAAAAATGAATCCTTGAAGCCACATATTGGCTGTGAAAACCACAAATCAACATTATCTCTATTGCATTTTTATTTATTTTATTTAAACAAAAAACATTTCCCAAGTACATTTTAATCTGGTTAGGGTAGCACTTAGGAGTTCTAAGGCTCTGGTTTATGACAAAACAAATCTTCTGGGAGCAGTTATTGGCAGGAGCATTTCCCAGACAAAAGACACAGACCCCGGGAAGCAGCATCGAAGGCCATGTGCACATGTTTTGGGCACTTCTCCTGCATGAGTGGATATGCTCATGTGGTTTGTAGAGTACACATTAAACCCTGTAATTAGCTTAAGGTAGATGTATGCACATTGCTGTTCCTGAAACTTCAAACCTGACTAATCTAGAACGCAGGCTTCGTCATCTGTGAAATGGAAATAATAAACATAGTACCCCCTTTCACAAAGTTATTGTGAAGGTCAAATGAGATATGTATATAAAGTCTTTTGGAAGCCTGAGAATATACATGCTCATACACATGTTCCCTGTGGAAGCATAGGGTTTCCTTTCTTCTCATTACTCACTCTCCTTTTCAACAAAACCCTTTGCAAATCTTAAAGTACTATGTTATTATTATTATTGTTATTGCTAGCTATTATTATTATTATTATTCTCATCGACACTTCTGTGCACTTCAGGTCTTAGACCACCCTTTAAAATAGGCAGATGGTTATATTTTATAGATAAGCTTTACATAGGGACCCAAAAGCTTTTCTAAAGGCGTGATGCATTTTATTAGCAGAGTCTCAATTATCTTTAAGAGATTCCTGTGGGCTGGTGAGGTCTTCAAGCTTTCTAATCCCCATTTTAAAAGGGGGTGGAGAACTTCAGAACAGGGAGACGGGGGACTTGGACATTGCCACACGACTCAGTAAAATCTTGGGCAGAAAGATTCAGTCCCAGCCTACCCTAATCATCCCTTCAGCCCTTCCCTTTTCCCCTCTTCTCCTCCTGCCTTCTCCCTTTGTTCCATCTAATCTGTGTCTAGAGCTTTCAGATAAAGGTGAGTTCTGCTGCAAGGAGTGATCTGTGGGAATGTATAAGCCTACTGCTTCCCCCTTCCACCTTCCCTGTCATTGCAACATTTATCCCTGTATTTTTTTTTTATTTGCATTTGTGCCAGGTCAATGCCAGTTGCCCTGTTATACAAACCCACGCCCATGAGAGATCTCTCTAGGTTCAGGAACACAGTGATAATGACTATTTGGTTTCGGTGTATGAGTGCATGAAGCCCCAGGCCACGCTGGTTGAATTTCCAGAAAGAGCAAGATTCTAAGGAAGGGGCCCTCTTCAACCCATGGCACTGTTTTCTTTATCAGTGACAAAAGAAGCCGGAAACTGTGTTGAAGGGTAACGAGAACTAGAGAGGAGGAAAATCCAGTATGGATCCACTCTTCCATTCCATAATAATCTCTAGATCTTAGTCATTTTTTTCATAAATGGTAATTTTAAAAATATGTGGTAATGGCGGTTTTCAGACAGTAGTTACAGCTGCCTCAGGGCTTGACTTCACAGGCATACTGGAAGATTTGTCTGCTCAAAAACTGGAGGGGAAAGAGACAGGGGATTGAAAGAGCCCTGGGCTAAGGGGTATGTGACCTGGATACTACTCTCACAACTAACTAGTACCAGCAATTTAGTCCTTAAACTTGAACAGAGCATTTACTAGATTTCTTCATTTCTTATTTCTTTAACTTGTTCAATAAATATGGAGGCAGGGTAGTGTCGTGGAAAGAACACAAGGTCTGGAGTCACAGCTGGGATCCTAAGACTTAGAGCTTGAAGTGACCACAAGAAGCCATTGAATCCAAAGTCCTCATTTTACAGATGAGGAAATTGAGGCAGAAAGATATTAAGTGATTTGCCCAACATCACAGTAAGTGTCTGAAGCAAGATTTGACTCTGGCTTGACCCTAAGTCTAATGCCCTAACACTCTCCCTCCGTTTTTGTTTTTTTTTTCTTGTATAGAATCCCAGAATTTTATAGCTGGAAGAGACAGATATGAGAAGGCATCTACTTCCAATTCTTTCATTTTAAAGAGGAGGAAAGCCTAGAAAGATTAAATTATTTGTGCAAGAGTGTGTCTTACCAGGATTACCTCAAAAAAATTTTTTTAAAACAATAGGGGTAAGGTGACTTTGCCAGCTAGTAAGGTCTGAAGCAAGACTTAAACTCAGGTCCTTCTGACTCCAGGGCTGCTGCTCTATCCACTGTGCCACCTAGGTGCCCCTAAAATTTAATATCAGAAGTTAAACTGTGCACAGTTCAGAAATGGGTAGCAAAGAAAAGCCCTTTGGGACTAGTTTCTTCCAAGGGCCTAATATGTCATCTTAAATCTGGCCTTAAATAGTCTTTATTTTATTTATTTATTTTTTTGGTTTCTGTTTAATGTCTCTCTGGCTTCCACTGCTTCTTCATTGGCCTCTCTATGCCCTGTGCATAATAAGCATTCAACAAAGATGCGGTAAGTTGAGCTCATAGCTAGATGAAAACGCCTAAAAAGCCTGCTTAACACTACCGGCAACTCCTTGGCTAGCTTCCTTCCCTCCTGGCCTAAGGAGGGGAAAACAACCCAAGAGCTGAGGGTCAAAGTTTTTGCAAGCCATTCTGGAGGGACTTGTTCTCCTGGGTGTATGCGCTCATTTACTACTGTACTTCTTTCTGCACGAGTGGGGTGGAGAGAAGAAAAGGAATTGTTTCTCACATGGGGGAGTTCTAGGGATATTGTTGCACAGGTTTAATTTTACTGGGGTAAACTATGTTCCTCTCATGTGGCACTGGAGGAAATCAATAAAGGCGAACACTGAATACATTGAAACATTTGGGAGAAGAAAAAAGAGAAAATTAGATCATGTTTGGGGAGAAGAAAGGGAAGGAGAATGGATGTCTAGGTGGCAAAAATAAAATAGAGAACTAAAAATTAGGAAACTGGAATTAATAATAATAAGCAGCATTTACTTAATGCATTAAGGTTTGCAAAGTGTCATTATATATGCATATATATGTGTATGTGTATATAAATATGTGTGTAAATATGTGTATAAATATGTGTGTGTGTGTGTGTATATATATATATATACATATATATATATATACATATATCACACCAATCCTGTAAAGTAGATACTATTATTATCCCAATTTTATGGATGAGGAAATTGAGGCCGCAAAACATTAACAGCTAGTTAAATGTCTGAAACCAGATCTAAGCTCAGGGTTTCCTGACTCCAAATCCAGTGCTCAATCCTCTATGACACCTGTCTTAGAGATATCCAGTTTAATCAAGTGGCTTTTCTACATTTGAAAACAAGAGATTAATTTTCCTGTAGTTCAATGTCCATAAGTAGAAAATGAAAGTAAACAACTGATCATTAAGTATTTATGAAATACCTACTATGTGACAGTTACTATGCTAAGTACTTGGGATACAAATACAGAAGTTTAACATAATATACTTACTTATCACCTATGGTGGCTCAGTGGATAGAGAGACAGGCCTGGAGTCAGGAAGACTCATCTTCTTGGGTTCAGATCTGGCCTCAGGTACTTACTAGCTGTGTGACCCTGGGCAAGTCCCTTAACCCTGCTTGCCTCAGTTTCCTTATCTGTATAATGAGCTGAAGAAGGAAATAGCAAACTGCTCCACTATCTTTGCCAAGAAAATGCCAAATGGACTCAAAAAGAGTCGAACATGACTGAAAACCACTGACAGAACAACGTCACCTGTGGCCAAATGATAGTTTAGGATACTATGATTTTCGTGGCCTTTCTGGGTGGGATGAGGTCATCCCTCACAATTAGATACAGCCCAGACATTTAGTTTGGGCTTAGAAGGCTTTTCAGAAGAAGACACTGAGGAAGGTCCCTTTTCTCCCTAGAGATGGATGGGATGTTCCACGGCTACAGGAAAAAAAAAAAAATCTCTTAACCAAGTCATGAAACTCCTGGTCCAGAGGCATTGGTGGGTCCTCTGGAAAGTAGTAAAGAGAGTCTCTCTCATAACTGCAAAAACTCATCCGCCCTTTTGAGATCAGCAAGGAACCTCTGCCATCGCCCCAGAGGGAGGCTCCTGGGGCTCAACCATCCTAAGAGGGTTAGAGGTTAGAGTTCCCAGGGACCAAAAGCTCCTCATTGTGGGTTACCAGAGTACCCCCTTGGCTGCAGGTCTCTCCAGGTAGAAGGAGGTGTTGGGGTGAAAGGGGACGAGGATATAGAATTTCCTTTTCTAAAATAGGCTGTGGTGTCCCTAGCCACCAGGAGGCCTCCTTTACACACAAGATTTTCAAAAATGACCATCCTCTCTGGACTCCCACCTGCTTTGCATGGGGGTCCTGAGGATTTATGAAAGTATTTTTGTGAAATGCTTGAAGAGTTCCAGATCCCCCCTCCTCTGAATTCCATTATGTTAAAGCCCTCTCCCCCCATTCCTCACAAATAGCACTGTAACAAGGGCCCAGAATTTCTGTACCAACTCCCCCCCACTCCCAAATTGGCATAAACCTTCAAAAAGCAACTTTCCAAAAAGAACAGGTCAGACAGATAGACAACTGCCATCGGGACCCAAAATATCTGTTCATTTTAAGAGAATCACTATTCATTTTAAGAAGAACCACTCAAAAAATCAAAAGGAAATGGGAGAAAAGAGGAAGGGATTTTGTCTTTTCCCTGAGACTGACTAGCAGGGACCCAACCCGAGTATCAGGTTGGCGCAGCTCTGAAAGGCTTACCTTGCCGTCACCCCCTTGGGAATTCTCAGCTCTGTTTTTGTTGTTGTCTCCCAACAGAGGTGTGGTATGAAGGGGTCACGAAAAAGGTGAACAAGATGTTCAATGCTCCACTTCCCCCAGTGCAAAGCAACTGAGAGCAGTCATAACAGGTGAGTCAAAATTACCGGCTCACCTTCACCAGGTTCACAAATTCTGATCAAACGTGTCCACGGTGGTCCTCATTGCCTTCTGCCGCCATTTTTAGCAGATGTTTTAGTTTGCCACTTATTCCTTTGTAGCAGGTGGTAGCAGAATTTTTTAAAATAAAATCATCTTCACACAAGTGCAAACTGTCTAGTTAATAAGACATGTAATGTTACTTTGTGTGGCTTAAAATGGCAGTTAATGTTCTTGGGGTAGAGTTTTTCTCAGTTTTTTATAGTAAGGAGTTTAGAGATTTAGATGAGGTTTGTGTAAGGTCAATAACACGGAGGAGCATTTTAAAAAATTTTCTTTTTGTTCTGAACTTAACACACACTAAATCAAATGGGTATTTCTTTATACATAGTACAACAGGAAAATAAGACTGTACATAAACCTGCAGATCTATATTATGTACAAATGTATTTTTATTATGTTTTTCAAATTCAATTTTCTTTTCTTTTCAGGTCTGAATTCTCTCCCCACTCACTTCCCCCTGCCCTCTACCATTGGGAAAGCAAGACAAACAAAACCCATCGCAAAGGGAAACATTTAAATACGGAAGACAAACAGGTATATGAATGAGTCACAGGGTCCATCCAAACAAGGTCTCGAATTGACCATGTCCAAAAAAACAAAACCCAAAACTATAAGCCTCACTCCACACTCTGGATCTATCACCTCTTTGTCTGGAGGTGGGGAAGATCGCTATTCTTTTAAGTCTTTACAGTATGTGCTGCCCATGCAAATGTGTGTGTCTACATGGGCTTCCAAAATGGGCTCACAAGGACACATGGATCTCTGGAATGCTGCCCATACCCCTCACCAAGGGAGACTTTGATGCCTCCCCTTCAGGCAGGAGTCAAGATTCAACCTTTAGCTTTCAAATCTGCCCTGCTTATTTGTACTTCTTTCTGGCCTTCCTTCTGTTCTCTGTATTTTTCTTTAAATGCTTAAATGAACATTTTTCCTTCTTTTTTTTTTCCACTCTGTCCTTGGCCCTCTCAACTCTACCCCCATCCCACGGGAGTGTGGGAGTGGAACAGAACAAAACAAAGCTTTGATAACAAATATGCAAAAAAAAAAAATCCTTCATTGGTTGTACCTAAAAATGTATGTCTTATTCTGCGTCTTTAATGCCTGGACTCTGTCAAGAGGTTGGTAGCAAGCTAGATGAGGATTTAAAGCTAAAAGGGGCATTTAAAGTTATCTAACCCAATCATCTCCATTTTCTGAGGAGAAAATAGGTCCAGCAAAGTTAAGAGACTTGTCCAAAGTGACATAAGTAGTGAAGAGCAAACCCAGGACCTCGGACTGGAAATTCAGCAGATTCTCCTCTATGCCACATTGGCTCTGGGTCCATCTGACAACTTTTAAGGGTGGACAGGCAGCCTGGCCTAGTGGGAAGAACTTTGAGTTGGGAGTCAAGAACCTTGTTATCATTCTAGCTCAGCCATTAATTAGCTATGTGACCTTGGACAAGTCTCTCCACCTCTTTTGGGCCTCTGTTACCTCTTCTGTGAAATAAGTAGGTTGAACTAGATGATCCCCACAGCACCTTCTGGCCCTAAGAAATTTGATTCTATTTGGACATTCCTCACAAACTATTACCACAATAAAGCAAACAGGGCAGTTGAAATGTGGGGACTGAAGGGCAGCTGCCTCTCTTCCAATTTGAGTCCAAACATGGGAATTGACCTTTTATTTCAACCCATTTCACAGGATTACAAACTGGAAAAAACCTTCAGTGGCCACTTGGTTCAGTCCCCTTATTTAAGACATGAGTAAACTGAAACCTAGAGGTTAAGATATATTTGTATGTTTGTTTGTTTTGGGGTTTTTTGGGGGTTTTTTTTAGGCAATTGGAGTTAAGTGACTTGCCCAGGGTCACACAGCTAGTAAGTGTCAAGAGTTTGGTCTGACGCCAGATTTGAACTCAGGTCCTCCTGACTTCAGGGCTGGTGCTCTATCCACTGTGCCACCTAGCTGCCCCCAAATATGTATTAATCTAGAGCCACATAGGTAAGAAGAGATAGCCTAGTACAATGTCTAGAGACCTGGACTTGAGGTCAAGAGTAGCCATCTCACCTATTTATTAACTAAGTGACCCTAGGGAAACTATTTAACCTCTCTGACCTTCTGTGTGCCCTCATCCATAAAATGGGGATAATGATTGCCTTCACAGTGCTATGAGGATCAAATTAGCTAATAAATGTTACTTAATGATGTTAATTTAATAAATTAATGTTATTTAATCATGTCAAGCATGATTAAAGAACTCTATTAACTGTGAGTTATTATTAGTAACAATCAGAAGTTCCCAAACTTCTTTGGCCTACCGTCCCCTTTTCAACAACAACAAAAAAAATACTCAGTGCCCCCCTGGAAATCTACTTTCTTTAACCCTTTACAATTTTTTCATTTTGAAATTTACATCATTTCAAAAATATTTAAAATATTTTTAAATGACACATTTTAAATTTAATAGTCTATTGTAAGTTTGTGGGTTTTTTCCCGCATTGAAATTTTGATGACACAGTATAGTATCATATTGGAAACGAGTCATTCCACGTACATATTCCTGCCGATGCACGTTGGACTTCCTGACAATGGGCGACACACTGTCCTGCCAACACTTGCTTGTTAAGACCTATAGGTGGACTTGATCACTAATCAGGTGTAACTTGCATTTTGTGTGTTTATTTGGAAAATAATGTAATCACTACAACTACACAACAGATGAAATATGTATGAATAGTTTTTTTCAAAATTTTCTTCTCTTCTCTTCTTTCCTTATGCTTCCACTGCTCCCTTATTTGTATCCAATGCCCCAAATTGCACCCGAGGCTACTATCGCCCACTTGATCATTCCAGCAACTGTCGGGTATGGTATCACCCACTTTGGGAACCTATGGAATAATAATAGCTAACATTTATATTGGGCAGCTAGGTGGCCCAGTGGATAGAGCACCAGGGCTGGAGTCAGGAAGACTCATCTTCCTGAGTTTAAATCTGGCCTCAGACACTTACTAGCTGTGTGACCTTGGGCAAGTCACTTCACCCTGTTTGCCTCAGTTTCCTCATCTGTAAAATGAGCTGGAGAAAGAAATGGCGAACCACTCCAGTATCTTTGCCAAAGCAACCCAAAATGGAGACAAGAAGAGTTGGTCAGGACTGAAAATGACTCAACAACAAGAACATTTACATAGCGATTACCATGTACCAGGTACTATGTGAGTGCTTTACAATTAAAGCTCATTTGAGCCTTACAACCCTGGGAAGGGGGGATGCTTTTATTATCCCCATTTTATCAATGAAGAGACTGAGGGGAAAAGAGGTTAAGGGATGGTTAAGGGACTTGCCTAGGGTCACGCAGCTAGTAAATGTCTAAAGACTGGATTTGAACTTAGGTTGTCAGGTCCAACGCTGTATCCACTGTACCACCCAGCTGCCCTAGAGCTAGAATTCAAAACCAGGCCTTCAAGTCCCAACTTGGGCTCCGGACTTACTGAAACTCCTGTTTGTAGAGAAGCTGCATGTAATAACAAAGAGTATCTGACCAACATTCAGGAAACCTAGGTTCAAATCTCAGCTCTGTCAGTCAGTCAATAATCATTTATTTAAAATGTTATTTAGACAGTGAAGACATCAGCTAATATACCTCTTCTGGTCCCTCCTCTTTGGGCCAGTATGGAATAGGGAAGAGGACTCAGCAGAAGACTTAAGACCTCAGTTACATCTGGTACTCAGTTACATAACCTTTCCATTGAATCAATGTGCATCATTGATAATGACAAATATAGGGACCCATCAAAATTACTTCTAAAAATTGCAAATATAATTCCTAATAGTATACAAAATGATAAAAGTATGTAAATGTTGTTTGCATGGTGAATGGTGAATGATAATGGGTTATCTCTTTAAGGCCTAGATGGGCTTTGCAGACTCTGGTGGGGGAAGGAGTGGTAGACAGAGGGCTGGATTTGGAGATAAGAACACCTGGGTTCAAATCAGGAGTCTTAGTTTCCTTATCTATAAAACAGGGACAATAACGCCTATAGTAACTACTCACAGGGTTGCTTCAAGGCTTATATGAGATAAGGTACGCATAGCACCAGCAAATTTTAAAATACATATAAGTGCCAGTTTGGGGGTCAAATATTTTGTTGACATTTCAAGCAACCAGTAAACTTTTATTAAGTGCTTACTATGTGCCCGGCACCACACTAAGTGCTGGGGATACAAAAAAGAGGCAAAAGACAGTCCCTGCCCTCAAAGAGCTTACCATCTAATGGGGAAGACAACATGGAAACAAACCTATACAAAGCAAGCTATGATAAATATGGAAAAATATGGAAAATATGGAAAAAATATGGAAAAATATGGATAAATATGGAAAAAAATTAACTGAGGGAAGGCATTTTACAGATGAGGGAATAGCTGCCCATAGAGGGGGAGGGACTTGCCCAAGTTCACATCAGCAAGTGATAAAGCCAGACCTAGCACCTGAGACTCTTGGGTTCAGCAGTAGAATTACACATACAGGATGTCCCCAGAGTCTTAGAGTTTTGAGTTTTATTAGCTTAAAACTTAGAACTTTCTTCCAGTGAATACCCAGGAAATCCCTGGCCCTTTGTGTTTGGGGATGGGAAGGTGAAATCCAGTTCCCAAGACAGAGTGTTAGCTCACATCAACTCAAACATTTGCTGAACGTTATTTTTTAAGACATTTAGCTACAAAACAGCACAGTCCTCCGCCTCTCAGAGTTCACAATCTAGTTAGGGATTTTGTAGTTGGGAGAATGAGACACACAAAAGAATTATAATACAAAAAGTTAGAAAATGGTCAACTGCTCAGAAAGCATCAGAAATTCACAGAGACAAGGACCACTTTTTAGCTAGAGAAATCAGCAAAAGCTTTGTGGGCCTGGTGGTATCTGAATTAGGCCTCGAAGGAGAAGAATTTCAGTAGATGTAGATAGGGAGAGGTAATTCTGGACACAAGGTGAGTACATTTGTACAGAGGCGGCAGACAAGGCAAAATTGGCAAAAAAAAAAATTCATTTAGTTTGGGTACAGTACAGAGTACTGTGAATTAATACTAGAAAGATATGTTCAGTTGTTTCAGTTGTGCCCAACCCTCCATGACCCCAGTTGAAGTTTCCTTGGCAGAGATACTGGAGGGTTTGACATTTTCTTCTCCAGCTCATTTTACAGATGAGGAAACTGAGGCAAACAGGATTAAGGGCCTTGCCCAGGGTTACATAGCTAGGGAGTACCTGAGGCCAGATTTGAACTTGGGAAGATGAGTCTTCCTGACTCCAGACCTGGCACTCTATCCATTGCTCCACCATGTATGATAAGTAGGTATATTATGCTTCACTTTTTTTGTTTTTGTTTTGTGTTTTGTGTTTTTTTGGCTCAGTGATGGGGTTAAGTGACTTGCCCAGGGTCGTACAGCTAGTAAGTGTTATGTGTCTGAGGCCAGATTTGAACTCGGGTCCTCTTGAATACAGGGACGGTGCTCTATCCACTGCACCACCTAGCTGCCCATGTTTCACTTCTGATCCTAGAAAAATTCGTTGAAGCTGAACTGTGGATGGCCTTGAATGCTAAGTTAAGGAGGTTGTATTTTATTCTGTAGGTATTGTGGAAGTCACCGGATGGTGTTTGTTTGTTTGTGAAGGGGAAATACGAGTAAGATCAGATTTTTGCATTAAGAAAATTATTTGGGTAGCCTTGTGAAGGATGGATTGGAGAGGGGGGAGATCAGGATGGAGACATATTAAGATGCTATTACTGAGGCAAAAAGTATTAAGGATCTGAAGTAGAATTGTGACTGTGGAAGTGGAAAGGAGAAATATTGAGAAGGTAGAATTGATAAGACTTGGCAATAGATTGGACGTGGGAGATAAAGGTAAGGGAGTTTTTCAGCCTGGATGACAGAGGATACAGTGATTCTACTAAAGAAAGAGTGAAAGAAGAGGGGAAGGTTTTAGAAGGAAGAAGACATTTTGGACTTGTTAAGATAGAGCCATTGGTGAAGGCATTCAGATGAAGATGCCGAGCTGACTGTTGGAAATGAAGACTGGAGCTAGGGTCGTGGCTGGAAATAGTAAGCTGGGAGTCACCCATGTGATGATGGTGTTGAAGTCATGGGAATAGATGAGATTGCTAAAAGAGAAAGAAGGGAAGAGAATAAAGAGCAGAGCCTTGGAGCAAACCAATAGTACTGACGGTGGGGCAGGGTGTAAGGAAGAAGAATAAGTAGAGGTTGGGGCAGCTAGGGGGAGCAGTAGATAGAGCACTGGCCCTCAAATCAGGGAGGACCTGAGTTCAAATCTGGCCTCAGATACTTGACACTTACTAGCTGTATGACCCTAGGCAAGTCACTTACCCCTGATTGCCTTGCCAAAAAAAGAAAAAAAAAAAAGACAAGTAGAGGTGGCCAAGGAGTAGTAGTAATAATTTGTTAGCATTTTAAAATTTACAAAGCACTTACCTCACAACCCTTTGATGTAATCAGTATATTATGACTTCCATTTTACAGATGATAAAACTAAGCATTAATTAAACATTTACTGCATTCCAGACCCTGTGCTAGGTGCTAGGAATATAAGTATAGAGAGTGGAACAATATTTGCAAAAAGATTACATTTTAATGGGGAAGACAAGTACAAATATGGTATACAGTCAGTTCTGCTCTAACATTTGTTTAGAAAATATGAATTTGTTCCAATGTGATTGGCATTTTAGGGAATAGTTTGAACAGAATTCAAATTTAGCTTCTGCTTAGGTATAATGTCATCCTCAAGAAACAGTGAGAATGCAGAAAACTCTACCACAATGGCTAGCCAGGTGCTGGGCTTTCTCAATGGCCACGTGATAGACAGATGGGGAAGGGTGTAGGGATGGGGATGAGAATTGCTCCAGAATGCAGTCGGGCCTGTGATAAGAGGAGGTTCCTCACTATCTCCAAGATCTCCATTCCCCCAGTACACCTCTGAGCTGAGAGGGCCTCAGAGGCAGTCTTCTTCCATCTAGGGATTTGGCAGAAGCTACTGCCTGGAGAGAAAGAAAAAAGGTGGTGGAGACGAGTGTTGGTAGACTGCTGATTCCTACCCACTCCATGTGACAAAGTTTGGATGCCCACTTCCACAATCAAACTTTAGATCTTCATCAAGGTAAAGTGCCATATTGATTAATTGTATGTAGGTGCAGTAGGAGCTATGGGTAGAGGATGACAGGTCCTCACCCACAAATTCTACCCCACACTCACCTTCCCAGTGGTTCTAGCCCTACCCAATGAGAATTAGGGTACAGGCCAAGCAGGCGGAGGCTATCTGTTGTAGCATTTATACATTTCCTTTTTATGTTGTTTATTTTTATTTTTCTCAATTAATGTAAATAAATATTTTTAACATTCATTTTTTGAAATTTTGACTTCCAAATCCTCTCCCTCCTTCCCCTGCCCCCTTCTTGAGAAGGCAAGCAATTTGATATAGATTATACATGTGCAGTCAAGTAAAACATCTCCAAATTAGCTGTGTTAGAAAAGAAAACACAGACAAAAAAAAATAATGAAAATTTAAAAAAAAAAGCATGCTTCAGTCTACATTCAGACTCCATCAGTTCTTTCCCCAGAGATGGATAGCATTTTTTTATCATAAGTCCTATAGAATTGTCTTGGATCCTTGTATTGCTAAGAATAGCTAACTCATTCACAGCTGATCATCACACAATTATTTATATATTTCTTAACCATTTAACATACATAAAACTGTTCTGCTATTTTCAGTAGGTTTCTCTCATTGGGGTTTGTTTATTGTTTTTGTTTTTTTTCTCCGATGAAGTTTTTGAGGATTGTGTACCTATACTGCACAATTTAGCACATCAAGGTGATTTTTTTAATGAACGTATATATTAGAACTAACTATACAACATAAATATTGATTGAATAAGTTTGAATACATAAAAAGGACAAGGCAATTTGAAAGGGAGGGAACTAGTAGGAGGAGGAATAGGAAAGAATCATGCAGGAGATGCTGTTTGAGATTCATTTTAAAGGAAGCTAGGCAAGGTACAAAGGCAACAGAGATAGAGAAAAGGGCCTTCCGAGTTGTATGGTCCAAGCAGCGGAGGGTGGCTACAAAGCAGGTATTGAATGAGTTTTTGGGTAAAGCCAAGGGCTGCAGGAGTTAGGCCACTAGTACTTGAGGCTGAAGGGAAGCAGGGGGACTTCCTAGGTAAAGACCAGCGTGAAGAGCAGGAGAGCAGTGATCACACTTCTCCCTGGATCACACCACCTTGGAAGCACCAAAAACTTCTAGTATCCCAGAACTAGCTCTGAAAACAGCAGCACGGAAAAGACCAAAGCTTGGCACAATGCCTTCCCACCCCAAAGAGAGCAGAGCCCAATTTTAACGTAAAATTAAAAGTCAAGAAATAGGCTGGGGAACGAGCAAACAACAACAGAAAAGAACTTGGCCATAAAAAAGCTACTACAATGGTAGAGAAGATCAAGATATCAACTTAGAAGAAGACAGCAATATGAAAACAACTATAAGCAAAGCCTCAAAGAAAAATGCTAATTAGACCCAAGACTAGCAAGACTTCCTGGAAGAGGTAAAGAAAGAGATAAGAGTGGTAGAGGAAAAAATTAGGAAAATAAATGAGTGATAGAAGAAAATTATGAAAAGAAAATTAATAGCTTGGTAAAAGAGGCATAAAAAATACTAAAGAAAATAACACCTTAAACAACAGAATTGGCCTAATAGTAAGAGAGGCAAAAAAAAATCACTGAAGAAAGCAACTCCTTTAAAAACAGAATAGGTCAAATGGAAAAGGAGATACATAAATTCACTGAAGAAAAGAACTTAAAGAGCAGAATTGGTCAAATGGAAAAAGAGGTACAAAAACTCACTAAAGAAAATAATTCCTTAAAAATTAGAATTGGGCAAGTGGAAGCTAATGACTCCATGAGATTTTAAGAAACAATGAAGTCAAAATAATGAAAAAAATAAAAGGAAATGTGAAATATTTTGTTGGAAAAACAACTTACCTGGAAAATAAATCAAAGAGAGATAACTTAAGAATTATTGAACTACCTGAATATAAAAAAAGAGCATAGACACCATATTTCAAGAAATTAAAATACTGACCAAATATTTCAAATCTAGAGGGTAAAACAGAAATCAGAAAGAATCCACCAAGTACCACCTGAAAGAGATGCCAAAATGAAAACTTCCAAGAATATTATAGCCAAATTCCAGAACTCCCAGGTCAAGGAGGAAAATATTGTAATTAACCAAAAATAAATAATTCAAATACCTTGGAGCCACAGTCAGGATCACACATGATTTAGTAGCTTTCATCTTAAAGGAGCAGAGAATTTGGAATATGATATTCCAGAAGGTAAAGGAGCTAGGATTACTATCAAGAATAATCTACCCAGCAAAAACAAGTATAATCCTCCAGGGGAAAAAATAACATTCAATGAAATAAAGAACTTCCAAGCATTCCTGCTGAAAGTTCCAGAGCTGAATAGAAAATTTAGCATTCAAACAGAAGACTCAAAAGAAGCATAAAAAGATAAAAATGAAAGAATAATCATAAGGAACTCAATAAAGTTAACTGTTTTCATTCCTATATGGGAAACTGATATAGGTAACTCCTAAGAACTTTATTATTCTTAGGACAGTTAGGAGTCTACATAGACAGAGGGCAGGGTGCGAGTAGATTACATTGGGATGATCTCCAAAAATAAAAATGCAGGGGTGAGAAAGAAGGAGGCACTGAGAGATAAGGGGAAGGGAGAGATAGAATGAGGAAAATTTTCTCAAATAAAAAAGGCATGCAAGGAAGAGCTTTTATAGTGGAGAGGAAAACGGAGGGTCTGGGTAGTGTGCAATGCTTGAACCTCACTGGAATTGGGTCAAAGATGGAAGAATACACACATACACACACAGTTGGGTATAGAAATCTATCTTACTCAAGAGGGAAGTGGAAGGGAAAGAGGTTAAGGAATATAAAGGGGGGGAGATGACAAAATGGAGGAGTATCTGGGCAAGTGGCAGTGATCACACTTCTCCCTGGATCACACCACCTTGGAAGCACCAAAAACTTCTAGTATCCCATAACTAGCTCCGAAAACAGCAGCACGGAAAAGACCAAAGTTCTTTTCTTCAGTGAATTTATGTATCTCCTTTTCCATTTGACCTATTCTGTTTTTAAAGGAGTCGCTTTCTTCAGTCTTTTTTTTTTTTTTTTTTGCCTCTTTTACTATTAGGCCAATTCTGTTGTTTAAGGTGTTATTTTCTTTGGTATTTTTTATGCCTCTTTTACCAAGCTATTAAATATTCCCCTGGAGGATTATACTTGTTTTTGCTGGGTAGATTATTCTTGATAGTAATCCTAGCTCCTTTACCTTCTGGAATATCATATTCCAAATTCTCTGCTCCTTTAAGATGAAAGCTACTAAATCATGTGTGATCCTGACTGTGGCTCCAAGGCATTTGAATTATTTATTTTTGGTTAATTACAATATTTTCCTCCTTGACCTGGGAGTTCTGGAATTTGGCTATAATATTCTTGGAAGTTTTCATTTTGAGATCTCTTTCAGGTGGTACTTGATGGATTCTTTCTGATTTCTATTTTACCCTCTAGATTTGAAATGGAAAAGGAGGAGTAAAACAGACTTTTGAAAAGGGACAGGATAAAAAGAGAGAGAGAAGGATAAATAGAAGAAAATAGGATGGAAGGAAATACCCAGTAATCCTAACTGCAAATGGGAATAAGATGAGCTCACACATAAAATGGAAGCAGATAGCAAAATGAATTAGAAACCAGAATCCAACAATATGTTGTGTACAAGAGACACACTTGAAAAAGAAAGATAAACAGAGTTAAAACAAAGGACTGGAGCAGAATCTGTTATGCTTCAGATGAAGTAAAAAAAGACAAGGGCAGAAATCAGGATCACAGTGGTAGCTAGGTGGCACAGTGGATAGAGCACTGGCCCTGAAGTCAGGAGGACCTGAGTTCAAATCCGGTCTCAGACCAAACACTTGACACTTACTAACTGTGTGACCCTGGGCAAGTCACTTAACCCCAATTGCCTTAAACAAAAAAAAAAAAAAAAAAAAAAAAAGAAAGAAATCAAAATCTCAGACAAAGCAAAACCAAAAATAGACCTAATTAAAAGAGATAATTAGGGAAACTACATTTTGCTCAAAAAGTACCATGGACAATGAAACAAAATATTTTAAAAATTGTCACAAATTTCTCTATTCAAGGCCTCATTTCTCAAATATATAGAGAATTGAGTCAAACTGATAAAAATAAGAGCCATTCTCTAATTAATAAATGGTCAAAGGATATGAACAGGTAGTTTTCAGAAGAAGAAATCAAAGCTATCTATAGTCATATGAAAAGTTATTCTAAATCACTATTGATTAGAAAAAGGCAAAGTAAAACATCTCTGAAGTATCACCTCACACCTCAGAAATGACAAATGCTTGAGGAGATAAGGGGAAATAAGAGCATTAATGAACTGTTGTTGGAGAAGTGAACAGATTCTGGAAAACAATTTGGAACTATGCCCAAAGGGCTATAAAATTGTGCATACTCTTTGACCTAACAATACCACTGGGTACCTGTATCCCAAAGAGATTAAAGAAAAGGGAAAAGGACCAATATACACAAAAATATTTATAGCAGCTCTTTTTGTGGTGGCAAAGAATTGGAAATTCACCCTTTCATGAACCTTTCTCCCCATCCCCAGTTCTTCATACCTTCATCCTGAACAGGTTCTGGCCCAAGGCCAGAGGTGGGGGAGGGTTAAGAACTAAAAGACATAGAATAAAGGTGACCTCAGTTATTTTCTTTTCCTTTCACCCCTTTTAACTTTTTCTGAATTTAGCTTATTGTTATGATATTTGCAGAAGACTGAAAACTCCTGATGATTTTCTAGAAACAAGTCAAATTCAGACATCCCCAGAGCCCAAGCCCTAGATGAAGATTTAGTATCAGTCACAAGTTGCATATATATAAATTAGGAATAGTCATTAAAAATGATTCAGATCTCAAATGAGAGCCCATTTGATATAGTCTATGTAATTCAATTCAACAAACACCAAGCAGACAAACTGTATAGACCATGGTTCTAAGTTCTGGGGGAGATACAAATTTAATAAAAGGAACCATCTCTGGCCTCCTAGAGCTAGCATATAGTTTAGGAAGGGGAGAAAAACATATATAATAGCTAGAAAAGAGGACAAAGAACCAGGTTTCACCAGTTGCAAATTCCCTTTAATCACATGACTGGCTTAAATCAATTCCCTTGTCCCTCTTTCTTGCCCTCATATCAACAAAGAATAATGGGTCCCCTTCCAAGGATTTCCTATTTTCTTAAGAACCCACAAATATGATCTGCATCCCTAGACGCAAATCTAAATGGGCAAGCTCCAAGAAATTTGTACCTATTCAAAGAAATAGACCGTAAAGACACAATATCCTAGTGCTTCGAGTAGATTGTTCCCCACTTCCTCTAGTCCTTAGAGTACCTCTACTATGGACCCAGCATGCCATGTTTAATTCAAGGATAAGTTGCTTTGCCAAAGCAGAGACAAGAAGCCAGATCAGATTTCTAGCTAGGGCTTATATGCCATCCCAAGGAGGAGAAATGTCAGCTGAAAAAAGTAACAAAAACAACATTTATAATCACTTCATGGTTTTTGAAGCAATTTCCTTAAATTAACCCTAGTAGGCAATAAGGCAAGCATTATTATCCCCATTTTACAGATAAGGAAGGTGAGGCTCAGGGAAATGAAATGACCAATGATCCAGAGTCACTCAATAGGAAAGTATCCAAGAAGGGAACTTGAAACCAGGTCTCCTGTGAAGGGTTTGAAACTCCTTGCTGTCATGTAATGCCCTTCACAACCTGGCCCCATCCTACCTTTCCAGCTGTATTACGAGTTATTCTGCGTTCTATGCACTATGTTCTGGCCAAACTGACCTTGTCACTGTTCCTCACACATTCACCTCCAACTTCTATCTGTCTCTGTGCCCTTCCCGCTGGCTATCTTTCACACAGAGACGGTACTTCCTCCAGAACCGCTCCTTTTAGAATCTTTAGCTTCCTCCAAGGCTCATCTCAAATATCACCTTTTCTCTCAAGCTTTTCCTGATGCTGTCTCCCCAGCTGCTAGTACTTCCCCCCAAGACTATCCTTTTAGAACAGGAGTTCTTCACCTGGGGTTCATGGACCCCAACAGAGTCTATGGATAGATTTTGTGAACTTGGATGGGGAAAAAATGCATCTTTATTTCAACAGCATTGTTTTTCTTTTAAACCTTATTCATTTTATTAGGGTTTTTACGCATTTAAAAAACATCTTTTTTGAGAATGGGCTATAAGTTTTATCAGACTGCCAAAGGAACCTAAGACATAAAAGTCAAACATCTCGCCATTGGTCATGGCCAGTATGTGTGACAGGCAGGACTTGAACCAGATCACCGAACTCTAGAACCTGCCCTCTGTCCCCTCCCATGAGACATGGTTTTATAATAACTGATATTTCCACATCATTTGCAGGTTTGCAGAGCACTATCTTTGGAACAGCCTCATCAATATGTAGTACAGATACCATTATCAAACCCATTTTACAGATGAAGAAATTAAGGCTCAGAGCAGATGTAATGCTGCGGTGCCAGAGCTGGGATTCTGAGTCAGACCTCTTCACTTCCATTCCAGGCTTCTTAGCAGTACAATATATCGCCATTCACGATTCTTTTTTCTGCATTCCCACAATCCGATGAAGAGGAAAATGGGGTTTTGATATCAGGTACTTGCTAATACTTGAGAACCTCTCCCATCTTTCATTTTGTAGGAGAATGAGTCAAACACACTAAGAATACAACACTTCAAAAATGAAACTCTACATCCACATTGTGTGTGGGAAGGTGGGAAAGTGACCATGTAAAAGGGAAGGAATGCCAGTGGGGACTGTCTGTGCCCAGTAGCTGCGAAGGCATGGCAGGAACATTACAGCTAGCCAAGTTAGTGCCGGGGATGGAAGTGATTGGTTTAGCACTGTGGCCGCTGTGATGAAACTGCTCCTGTGGTGTTAAGAAATAGACAGGACGGCAGAGGATTGCAAGCTGGCCCTGTTCAAAATCATCCTGATGATTGATCACCTTGACACAGAGGACAGCAGAAGGAATGTTGGTTCTTAGTGTTCTAGTACCACAAGTAGGCAAGATATATCAGAACAAAATGGAACAATGCCTGCTACAAGTTCTTCACTGCAGATTACATTGACCATTAAAGTGAGCAAATCATGACTGTGTGTGAATGGACTGTTGCCATGAATACTTTTATTATGCACCAATATTCTATGATAAGAAAATTAGAAACTGATCTCATCAATTATAGGCAAAGGCATTAGATAGCTTTTTGCCAATGATCCACTTAGCTTCAAGGCACAAAACAAAATAAAAATATAATGAAGATGAATGTAGGCCAATCATGAAAGAAATTTTCATCTCTAAACCAAGATTAGATGTAATAAGGAAAAAAAATAGAGAGCTAATAATTGCTGCTTCACAGGACCCTTCAAGGATCAGATCTGATGCTCTCTCCTCTGTTGATCCCTCTAGTTAATACTCCCTCCCACTTCAATTTACTTCTTATTTACTTTTCTGTTTGTATGCTGCATCTCCCAAAAGTCTGAAATTGACATACTTAGGTTAAAATGTTAAAAAAAAAAATTCATTTTTTAGTTTAACAGTATAAATCCAATGAGCAGATCAGTTATACGGGAAGAGGGTAACTAAAAAAAAAAAAGCTGTTATCTGCTATAACCACCATGAAGGAGCACATTCTTCCACAGTATTTGACAGGAAGCATAAAAACATTTCAGGACCTTCACACAGCAGCAAAGATGGCAGCTGTCATCATGGTAAGAACCCTGGGAACAAAGGTAGAACTTTCAGGAAATGCTCTTAAGACTAGTCATCAAACAGCATCATGGCCAAAGTGACTCTAGGGCATTACTGGAGGTCTGCAGAAAGTCACTGGAAGATTATATTTGATAACTAGCTGGTACATGCAGAACAGCATCACCCAATGGAGAAAGAATGCTGGAAAACAAAACCACATTGGAAACTCAATATTAGTTTAATCAGCAACTGAAAACAAAAGTCAAAATTTAAGGTGATTACAAAGACAACAATACAAAGAACAAAATAAAAATTCAACATCAATCAAAAACTTGATGATATAAGCTTGAGATGGTAAAGAGAAAAAAATCAGAAATGGAAAGACTCCCTGCAAGAGGATGATGTGGAAAATTGCTGGTCATCTATATGGTTGTAAGAAGTCCAATAAAATTAAAATACAAGTTAGATCAAGTGAGAAACTAATCTTCTAGAAGTCTTTCCCAATGTCCTTTACTGAAAGTACCTCCCCTCCATTGATCACGTCCAATTTACCCTGTAAATAGCTTGTTTGTACATAGTTGTTTTCATGTTGTCTCTCCCATTAGACTGTGAGCTCCTTGAGAGCAGGGACTGTCTTTTGCTTCATATCTCCAGTGCTTAGCACATGGCCTGCCACACAGTAGGTACTTAATAAATGTTTATTGTTTAATTGATCAATCCAGCAATGTGTACCACTTATAATGAACAATAAAATAGTTAATATAATGTACAACAGAATAGAATGGAACAACAGAATCCATAGAAATCGCTGCAAAACTTGAAAGTGAGCCAGATTAGGTCCATAATTATTGACTCAAATGCTTCATAGCGGCACACAAATTATAGCAAAGCACTTGGTTAACTTACTCTCAGATGCAAGCATGATTCCACATTTCTTAACTGAAAACATCACATTTCTGTGATGAAAAGACAAGAACAACAATGACCCCTTCAAGTATAGGTCAATTATATGTTTAGATGCTTTCCATAAGGACTGTTCAGCTTGCATAAGAAAAACAATCTATAAAAATTTAAAAGAAAATAATATAATAATAAAAGAGCAAAAAGAGTGTGCCAAAAAGTGCTAAAGGTATAGAAATCAATTGATTAACAAAGCAGTAGTTATTAAACAAGCTACTGCAAAGTGTCGTAACATATAGTTATTTTATTTATTATCAGTCTTTGTCTCAGTTCTGTCCTCATGGATTATTATAGCAAATGTATAAAATAGACCCGAGATTAGAGTATCTGATATCCATGTGGAAAGCTGTTCTCTATTTAAAACATGCCACTCACACAATAATATCAAGAACAATTGGCTTAAAAGGTAATGTTTTTCAGATCCTCAAAATATTCTGGAGAAGTCCACCAATGAACTTTAATAGATACAAACCATTATGACAGTCCAAACTGGACAGAATATTGATCCACAAAAATTTAAGAATAACTTTGATAGATATAGCTTAGCCTATATTAGGCATTTAATAAATGCTTGTTAACTTTACTTGACTGGCCATATCAAACACTCATCATCACCAAGCTTCATGGAATGAAAAGCTTTCCTAGGGACCAAACAGAGGAGATGAAAATCATGTTGGAACATGTCATCCCCACATCCCCACTGTCTTGTCATTAATAGAGCTATACCAACTATGCTTTCAGTGAACCTACACAGCATTTATATTCTAAAATTTTTATGTAACTACAAAATTTAGTGATTTTAACCATCTGTACAAGAGTGTATAGAATATTAACTTTCAAAGAGTAATATTAGGATAGGAATTTGCCCCACAACCATTTCTATCTGAATGACATAAAAACCACAAGAACAATAATATGATAATAATACATCATATTTATTACATAACTCTTTAAGGTTTGCAAAGTTCTCTACATACGTTATCTCATTTGAGCTTCAAATCTAGGCTTCCTACTATGGACACAGGCTGGTAGAAGTTGGTGGGGATGTGGACACACACACACACATTAAACTGCTCCTTTCCTAAGTCTGTTTTTCTTCTACTCCTTATTTTTTTTTAACTTTGAGACTCTTCTCATTTAAGTCAAACCTGCACTACTTGGTGGTGGGTAGGGACCAAAATTAAAATAGGCTAAATTTCTTAGGCCGCAGATAGATTAGACTAGATACAGACTGACGATGATTGGTTGCCACAGGTCACATGACAAACAGAAGTGTGTACAGCAGCAACCCTGCGTTTTTCATGGGCCACCTGAAATCCTTTGGTAGGCCGTAAGTGGCCCCCGGGCTGTATATTGTGCAGGTCTAGTTTAAGTCATAGCCACTGTCTTCACTTGCAATCACAGTGTCTTTTTTTTTCTTTTTCATAATGTCCTTAGTGGCTCAGGTCCCGTGGATGGAACAGTCCAATCAGTAAAGTTGACCAACTGGCAACCACCAAATCATCTAACTGCACAAAGCCATCGGCCTAAACTCATAGATCTGTGCTATTAATTCATTTACATTCCCTTGCCCTTCTGAAATACATTACAGCTAATAACAACTAGCAAAAGAAAAGCATGCATTTTTTTATGATATAAGTAGTACTTTTGGAGGGAAGAGCACTAGGGTCTGAGTCTGAAACCTAGATTTGGAGCCCAGATCTGAAGGCACTTTACCTTTAAGGGTCTCAGCTTCCTCATCTGTAACATGAAGGGCTCAGCCTAGATCTCTAAAGTCCTTTCCAGATCCAAATCCTATAATTCTGCTTGAAGAAGACTAAAAGATCCCTTATACACAACATACACATTGCACTTCCTGGAATGGACAGATTGCCAAGAACTCATGGTTCTTTATACAAGCCACATAGTATTTGTAGATGTAGGTCAGCACACATAGTCTCACCCTGCCCAGTTCTCTCTCAATGTTCATTTTCAAGGCCTCCCAGCCCGTTTCTAAGGATTCCATTATTATGGTACATGCTGGTACATCTCTTGGCAAGCAAAGAGGAGTATTCATCCACAGCTGTGAGAACAAAAGGAGATTTTCTAAAGGTGTTGAGGCAGAAAGAGGAAACAGGTGCCCATAAGGTAACAGTGAGAAATGTCAAGGGAATCAGTCTACCTTCTTGGCACCCTGAAGACTGACAATGAGGGGAAAATGCCAGTTTATTGCCTCATGAAGAGCTGGGAGAGATGACTGCACACTGGAGTTGGTAGGAAAAATAATTTGACTACGTTAGGGAGTAAGAGTCAAGGAGGCAACTGAAAAGAAAAAATAAAAAAAAGTAAGGAGTATAAAACTTACTAATGTCATAGTAAAAATCAAAGGGGGGTGGGGGTGACTCTATAAATGCCCTTGGAAGGTGGCTTACATTTTCAGATTTGTGCCTAGGGTTTCCAAAGAAAATCTTACAGAATGAGAGGCAGTGAGGGATAACGGATAGAGTGGCCAACCTCAGAGCTAGTACAACCTGGGTTCAAGGCCCACGTCTGACACTCTCTAGCTACGTGACCCAAGACAAGTCACTTGAGCACTCAGTGATCTAAGCAAATTGCTAAAATTATTAGTTCAAAAGAACTTGGAGATGAAGTCCTTCACCGAGGGCTCCCCTATATCAATGAAATGGTAGGGCTAGTCCCCCTCCTTATGTCCAACCTGTGGTAGAATTCGGACCTCGTATTGGTCTGACCAGCCACAGATGGACACACTGTAACTTGACTCTAGCATCACGATGTCATTTTGCTCCTCTTCGAGAATGAAGGACAACCACCATGAAATGCAGAGAAGCTGGCTTCCCTTTGTCATTTGCACTTAGAAAAACCTCCCTTGATGCAATTCGAACAGAAGACATTTACTAAATATGGTTAACAATGACAGCTTAAATTTTGAGAATATCTGAATCTCAGAAATGGAAGTGATGAGTAGTAGAGAGTCATTTATTGCAATGCAAGATCCAAATCATGTCACTCGCCTTCTGGAACTCTGCATTCCAGTTAAACTGGCTTGCTTAAGATTCCTCAAACCCCACATTCTAGCTCCAGTTTCCATGTTTTCCTCACAAGTTATTCTCCAGGCGTGAAATGAACTCCCCCCCAACCTTGTCTCTTAGATCCCTTCAAGGATAACGTCAGATGACCACTCCTATATTTATTCGTCTTCTTAGTCTGGGGTCTCACCTCCTTATGTTTTATTTATATTTCCTTGTACAGTGTTATATCCTCCCCATAAAAGGTGACCTCCTTGAGGACGGGATTCGTGTTATTCTGCTTGTATATCTTCAATGCTTAGCACAGTGTAGGCGCCTCATAAATGTTTGTGGAATATAATTTTTGGTCAGAGGATTTTCAGGCTGAGGATCATTCTCCTTGACAAGAAAAAAACAGAAACTAAATAAACAGAAGTTTGTTCACATTCACTTGATTTAGTCTGTGACCATATATGGGACTGGAAAGGAATGTTATCCCCAGGACATGTTAGAGAGGATTATTTAAGAGGGTTTCCCCTATGTGGGACTCATTTATTACAAACTCCAGTGACATCAAGCAAGCAAGGATACTCAGAAGAAAACAAACAGGCAAGCATTGGACTGCCTGGTGTTCTTTCCTTATTTGTGTTATTCTGGTCTCTGTATAACTGCTTTAGTTCATAGCAATCCAACAAGCATTTAAGTACCTACTATGTGATAGGCACTAGACAATGCACCAAAGACACAAAACGGGGGAAAGGAAAGCAAAAACCCAGTCCCTGAAAGTTTATATTTCCAGTTTACCTTCTACAATCACTGCTGGATATTCAGATTAAGAATGGCCATGTGACCAGGAAATAATGTGCCTCAGGCAACAACACCGCCTTCCAGCCTTCCATTCTATTTGGAAACAACACCCCTTATTCATCCCATCTGTTTTAACATTAATTATATCCAACTTTTGACATCTTTACTCATTCTTCACATTGATAGATCCTGAGGCTGGAAGGAGGGGGGGGTGAGGAGGAAGGAGAAGGACAAGAAAGTAAAGTTGAAATAACCAATCCACGTGATTTAATTAAAAGGAAAAGAAAACTTCAACAAGCTAGAAATATGCTTGCCTTTTCCCAAGTAGAAAAGCACTTCAAATACTTTTTTCCTCCAAGGATTTTTAAACTTAATTTATTCATGAATTGCATGATGCAATTGTTGGCTTTTTTACGCCCAAGAAAATGTTTTTAATCCAATCATTCAGTTTCAGAGGACTCAGCAAGGAAGCATCCACTTAAAATGAAGTACTTTTCCCATAGTGTTGTCAGGCTGAAAAATAACCTAGACTGAGGACAGAAAACAGCTAAGGCCCCCACCACTTATGCTAATGCTACTACAACCAATATGGGCCTTCTATTGAAAAGAGGTTAGTGCGTTGTTAAATTCCCCAGGTTGCAGAAAGAAGATGTCAGCAATACAGGATTAGAAACACCTACCCGGTGAGTAAACACTTTGATTTTTCCAGGGAAAACCAAAACAAAACAAGTACCCTTTCTTCAGAAAATCTTAATTAAAGTTTTCTATCGACTCTCTAACGTGCACCAGTGATATTAATCCTGTCCTGCTATTGAGTTATGCTCAGAAGGAGCACACAATTTTAAATAAAAGATGGAACAGAGTCAGCAATAGGAGTAGGCAAGGCCTGGTGAGAGAGGTGCTCAGGGCTAAGAAGATGTTTGTTAATATTGTATTGTTGTTCAGTTGTGTCTGACTGTTCATCTTCCCATTTGGGGTTTTCTCAGCAAAGATACTAGAACGATTTGCCATTTACTTCTCCAGCTTATTTTACAGATGAGGAAACTGAGGCAAACAGGGTTAAGTGACTTCCTCAGGGTCACACAACTAGTAAGAGTCTGAGGCCAGATTTGAACTCAGGAAGATGAATCTTCTTGACTGTAGGAATGGCACTGTATCCACTGTACCACCTAGCTGCCCCCTTGTTATTATTATTACTTTTTATTATATATATATATATATACATATATATATATATATACACACACATATATATATATATATATAAAAAATATTTTTGGGGGGGGGAACTTTTTTTTTTGGTGTAGGAAACTCCAAGGCATGAGGACTTCTTCCTCAATGCAAATTGGAGATACTTCAATTTTATTTCTAGCTTTAAAGAAATGCCTGAAGTACTTAGAGGTTTAAAGACTTGATCAGGGTCACTCAGTCTATCTGTGTCAAAGGCAGGACTTGAAACCAAGCCTTCCTAGGCAGCCCTTTATTCACCACCCTAAGCCACCACTCCCACATATTTTTAGTATTGGAAAATTCCCCTCTCAGTGACAATTTACATTTCTAGCTTACCTTCTACAGCCAAAGTAGGATTTTCAAATTAAGGATGGCCTCTTCCTGGGGGGTTTTCTCTCTCAGTGTAACTGGAAAAAAAAAATCCCTCTCATTCTGAGACTTAGAAGAGTCCCATTTCTGACAAATACTATTGGTACAAACTCAAAGGAGTCATTTCACTTTTTAGTCTCTATTTCCTCCTCTATAAATAAAATAGGAGCAAAGATACCTGCATTATCTACCTCTGAGTTGTGGGAAAGTACTTTGTAAATTGCAAAGTGCTATTTAAGTGTGCCCTATAATTATTATCATTACTGTCTTTTTTATTTGTGCATTGTGTATTCTTCAATAAACTGCTAACTACCTGGGGGCAGGAACAGGTTCTTATCTATCTTCCTGTCTCCTCTTAGTCCCTAGCAGTGTACTTTACATAGAAGATACTTGGTCACTTAATGGATTTGAATAAAAGTACTTGGAGGTATTGAAAGGAATTAAATTTTCCTCCTAAATCTGTACTTTATAGCAACACATTCATTTTCTTTGGTGATGGGATGGTAGGGGATTTGGGATTTCTTCAGTATAGGATGTGAGAACTGCCTCCACCAGTTTAGATCCACCTTAACTCATTGGTCTTAAGAGAGTGGCAATGGGAGTTTTGACCTGGCCTACGGCACCGAGGCAGTCTGGGTCAAGGACAGAACTTGATGTCCTTGACTCCAAGGACAACTCTGCCCATTGTCGTAGGCTGTTTCTGCTATATCAACAAAAGAATCAAATTCCTTCAGATATTAAAGAGGAAGATAATTTATACATCAAATATCCAGATATTTCAGGACCAAATGTTTGGATTTGTGTGTGTTCAAATATGAATTAAGAAGTTCATTTTCATGTGTAAATTGCAGCATATGTTTTCATGACTAAAATGTATATTTAGTTCCAAATTTTGGGCTTTAAAGGAAGGATGGAGGAAGGAGGAAGGAGGGGCTGAATGAAGATGGGGAAAAGAAGATTAGAACAGTATAATCTGGCCCCTGAGAGATACCATGGGCCTTCTGGAAGGATTTCTCCTGAATATTGATATTCTTCCTATGTTTCACCAGCGGCATGAGCCAACAGATTCACTTCGGTCTTTTTTGTTGTCGTTTGTTTTGTTTTGGGTTTTTGTTGTTGTTGTTGTTGTTGTGTGTGTGTGTGTCCAACTCTTCATAACCCCATTTAGGGTTTTCTTGGCAAAGATACTGGAGTGGTTTGCCATATCCTTCTCTAGCTTATTTTACAGATGAGGAAACTGAGACAAACAGGGTTAAGTGACTTTCCCAGGGTCACACAGCTAGTGTCTGAAGCTAGATTTGAACTCAGGAAGATGAGCCTTCTACTGCCCCACCCAACACAGAAGCATTACCTATCATTCTCTAATGCCTAGTGATCTCACTAACTACCAATTTCATCCCAGCAGCCTGAAGCTTAGGATTTAGGCCCAGTGTGTTCCTTCTGGCAAAAAATTTCAGAGGAGAAGGTGGAACTCTCAATCTTAGGTTACTTGGAAACCAAGATTATAGAAACAATTAGCAACAATAATAATATTTATAAACATCCTCACATTTGTGCAGTGCTTTTGGTGATTTTAAAGTGACGTCACATCTTTTATTCCAATGCAATTCAGTTCAGCAGTCACTCATTAAGCATCTGCTCTGTACTTGGCACCAGGGACAGAAAAGAGAAATGAAAAATAATCCCCAATCTCTAGATATTTAAATTCTTCTAGGAGGAGGGCTATATAATATGCAAACAGATAAATATAATTTAAGGAAGAGAAAAGTACTAGTCAGGATGGGAGACCAGGAAAATCTTCCTGTAGGAGGCACCACCTGTGTTAAGCCTGGAAGGAGTTGAAGGATTCTAAAAGATCAAAGTGAGAAGGGATGCATCCCAGAAATGTGAAAGAGTCTGGACAAAGTGGAGTGGAGTGTGAGAGATGGAATGGGAAGTTTGGAGAACACAGGAGGTCAGTTTCACCAGAACAAAGAATGTGTCAAGGGGAGTACTGTAAAGTAAGTATGGGAAGGTAAAGATCTATCCAAGATTGGAAAGGGCATTAAATGTCAAACTGAGGTGTTTGATTTTATCCTAGGAGCCACTTAGAGTCACAAAAGATTTTTGAGTAGGGGGTGAAACAGATCAGTCAGATATGTGCTTTAGGAGGATGATTTTGGCAGCCGGAGGCTAGATTAGGGACAGAAAGGACTGGAAGCAGGAAATCCAGTTAGGAAATCGTTACAATAGTCCAGGAGATGGGGGAACTGAATGGGAGCTGTGAGGATAGAAGGGAATGGATGCAAGAAATATTGTGGTAGAATATCAAAGATTTGGCAACTGATTAGATAAAGGAAATGAAGGAGAGCAAAGAGTTGAATATGACATCATGGTGGTCATGAAGTTGAGTGAGAAGAAGGAGAGTTGAGTGCCTCAGTTTATCCTAACAATTTTCCTAGAAAGTCCCTGATGAGTCATGAAAAGAACTCCCATGTGAAGTTCAAAGATATGAATTCAAAGCTCAACTCTGCCACTTAGTAGCTTTGAAACTTTGGACTAAGAACAGTAACTGATTTTCCATATCACTTGTAAGTTTTAAGCAAGGATTACCTGCATGAGCTTATTAGAACCTCATCACAACCCTGTGAGGTAGCTAGTAGAGTTATGAAACATAGGTAGGCAACTCTCATTGGCCTTTGGAGAAATTATTGCAATTATTATTATCCGTACTTTATGGACAAGGAAACTGAGGCAAAGAGAAGTGAAGAGACTCATTCAAGGTCATATAACTAGTAAATGTCAGGGGTAGAGCCTCAGTTGTGTCATCTGTAAAATGGTGATAATAATATCTCCAATCAATCCTCCAGGGCTTTTGTGAGGCTCAAATGAGATTGTAAGTTCCTTGAGGGCAGGGACTTTCCTTTGACTGCTTTTGTACCCCCAGTGCTTAGCACATTGCCTGGCATATAGAAATGTTTATTGATTGATCATAATGTACATCTAGGTTCCTATGAGTGTTAAATAATGAATCCCCTAAAATAGTGCTATGCATTTGAATGCAGATTGCATATTTTCATTGGGCTGGAACCAACTATAATAATTACACTTATAAAAATGTGAATTTGAGTACATGGGATCAATTTAGTAGATTCATCATTCATACCCACGAGGATCTAACTCTATGTGAAGTTTTTGTAAAGTGTTCTAGTACTATCAATGATTATTTTTATTTTAAGGATGAAGAAACTGAGGTACAATGATGTTAGAGGCAAAATATATAATAATGGTTATTATATGCCCAAGACTGTGTTAGATCCTGAGAAAGACGGAAGAGACATCATACAATTCCTGGCCTCAAGAAGATGTCTAATTAGGGAGAGAAGACAAACATACACAGAACTGTTAAATAACAGTGTAAGGCAGCATCAATCAATCAACAAACATTTATTATACAACTGTCAAAATGAGCACCCAGACAATAACTACTCTAGGATTAAGGAAGGATTAGTGTGGACTAGAAAAGGTGTGAAGACATGAGCTCATTCAAGGGCACAAAGATAGTGACAAAACTGATTGGATTGTCTCAACTTTCAGCTCAGTGTTCTATAGACTCAATCATTGCCCCAATGTTGTTATGATATTGATCGAGGTCATGGAATTGTAAAACTCTTAAGTAGCCTTAGAGATCACCTGGTCTAATCCACTCATTTTACAGATTATAAAACTAAGGTCACATAGCTAGTTAGGGGAAGAGCCAAGACAGGAGCCCAGGTCTCCTGTAATCCAAAATTTGTTTCATTCATTACTTCTTTTCCTCTCCCACAAATAAGAGCTATCTTATGGCACTCCCCTATTTCTTTTAGCTTAGCTTAAAATAATAGTTTTTTTTCCCTCTTCTTTCACAATGAAAACTCGTATTATGCTTACTATTTGTTCTTACCTTACACCTCCTTAACTTACTCTTAAAGTTTTATTGATGCCACTTTTTTATGTCACAATCCTTTCCCAATATCACCACACTTCCACCCAACTCTTCCCTTTCCTACTTATCTTTTTTAAAACAGTTATCCCCTTCTTGGAGGTAAAATAATAATAAATAGGATATAATTTGAGGAAGAAGAAAGGATTAATAAATAGGGGTCCAGAAAAAGCTTTCTGTAAGAGGAGGCACCTGAGCTGAGTATTGAAAGAAGCTAAGGATTTGAATAAGTAAGGATGAGGTGGCGTACACTGAAGGCAAATGGAATGAACTGTGCAAAGGTTGGAGATGCCATGCTAAGGTTGGGCCAGTTTCACTAGGAAGTTAGTGTCTTTACATTATGAAATACTTGATCTTAGCATATGACCCATATTTTAGATTTGGGGTCCCAATTTCAACTTCTTCAGATTTACTGTCATCATTTATAGACTCACTGGCTTTTTCCAACACTTTCCAGTATAGGCAGAACCACCCATTTTATTGATCAAGCTACTGAAGCATGTTGCAAGTTGGAGTGCATGAAGGGCACTTTTTTTTTTGCATGAGAAGGTGCTCAGCAGTGGTGAAAAACCTTTTGTTCTTGAAATACATAGGCCTTTTTTTTTCATCCCTGCCTGGATGGGTAATTAATTCCCCAATCATTGGGTGACTGATCCTAGGCCACCAACACCTATAGCAAACCAAGCAGCTACTGCACACAGACATACACAGGTCCTTGAGCATAGCCAGGCTTTAGAGGAGTGGGGACAGGCCGAAGACCCAGCTGATGAGGCCAAGGTGTGGGAGTGACAACAAGAAGCTTTGGGACAGGCTGAGGAACTAGAAGATAAGGGTGTGGGGTGGGGCTCTGGACCAAGGTTGGGCACCATCTAGAAATGCATGATAGTGAAACTAGAAGTGAAACTGCCATGAGCCAGAGGGGCCACCAGGGAGAAGGTGGCAGGTCTCAACCTGGAGTGTATGACAGGAGCTGCTAACCCAGCCACTGACTGGGCTCTAGAATGTGGATATCAGGGCAGCTAGGTGGCGCAGTGGAGAGAGCACCGGGCCTGAAGTCAGGAGGACCTGAGTTCAAATCTAGCCTCAGACCAAACACTCGACACTTAATAGCTGTGTGACCCTGGGCAAGTCACTTAACCCCAATTGCCTTAAAAAAAAAGAGAGAGAAAAAAATAGAATGTGGATATCAGGACTTCTTTAGAGACCAGGGCATATGAGGATTGGCTGAAGAAACTGGGGATATTTAGCTTAGGAAAAAAAAAGACTTAAGACGAACAAGAAAGCTTTCATGTATTTCAAGAGCTATCATGTGGAAGAGGAATTAGATTGGACCAGTTTGGCCATAGATGGCAGAACTCAGCACAGACTTAGATGAGGCTTACAGAAATAGCCTTCCTAGACTTAGAGAAAGAAGGAGATGTACTCTCTCTGTATCATCAATCCAAAACAAACATTGTTAACAAATAGGACTGTACAAAGTTAGAGCAAACCTCCTCGGGAGGTACTGGATTCACCTTTATTAATATTCTTCATGCAGAAGCTGCATGACTGACTACTTGAGTCCAGGTTGCAAAGTGGTCTCCCACTCAGGCATGAGTTAGATACATAGGCCTTTGAATTCCCTTCTAAACATGAACATCTACGCTACATGAAACAGGACAAGATGCAGTATGTTTACTTTGCCCTCATTTTGTCTGACCTCTCAGTTAGCTTGAAATGAAATTTTCCCTGCACCCCTTAAAATGATTTTTGGTTATGTCATATGCAGAAACTCAGTGAAGGAAATGCCTTGTGCTTCCTTGGAGCTCCCACTGACATTCTCCAAGATCAACATGTCCATTTCAAAATCCCTGGATGCATCCTGTTCAATCCCCAGTCTCTATTGTGGTTAAATTTATATCTAGCCAATTTCAAATATTATTAGTTTTATGACAGTTTATATCAAAAGCTCAGCCAAAGGTCAGATAGACAGTGTCTCTTCTGGTTCATTCATCTTTCAATTCCAGCAAAATGGCTGTCAAGGTTGTCTGATATGATTTGTCTTTGACAAATTCATGATGCTTACCTTGGATGACATCTTTTAGATGCTTATTGATTCTCTTTTAATTTTGTTCCATTATTTTACAAATCCTTGACAACCATTCCCAGGACAATATTTGTCAGGCTAATAATAGTCTTGGCCCTTTTGGAAAATAATCTCTGCCTATACATTTTTTTTTCCTTCTCAAAGCATATGCCTTTTTTTTCTTTTAATCATGACTGCTTATTACCTCTTATATCAAATCTGAATTCCTCTACCTGAGTTCCAAGGTCCTCTATGCTTGACCCTATGTTACCTATTCAAATATATTTCTCTCATATACGCACCCGTGCTACTAGGCTTGGTTTCCCCCAACTATACTGAAAACTTGTCATATTCCTTCCCATCAGTCGCTCGTTAGGCCCCCTGACTTAAATACAAACCTCTTACCTTGACATCTGTGGTCTTTTAAAGTTCCCTCAGTTTTTCTAACCTTATTTCACATTACTGCCCTACACACGTTAGGTTCCATCTGTAGCATGGACTCTAGACTTATTCTCTCAACTCCACCTTACACTGGCAATTTGGGTACCCAAAAGGTTGCTGAAATTTCTCTCCTTGGGGTCCTAGAGAACCCTGAAGACCTGGAGGAGGGGGGAGTTTCTAGCATTATACCTCATAAGCCCCCCATCAGTGTGCTCTCCCATTGATTATTAGTTGATGTCAATCTGTCAAGCTGTCTTAACAAGCTTTTAAAAAGAGGTATTTACTAAGATAGTTTAGGAAGAACAGTTGGTACAAAACATCCCCACAAAAGCCTGGGACATACCCTCCCTCCCATACAGAGTCCAGGGAAATGTGGCCTCAAGTTTAGAGAATACATGCATTAAAGGAGTAACTCCCAGCTCTCGGTTGCTAGAAATCCTTTTCTACCCTTGGCAGGATACTCATGAAATTCCTCTGTCGGTATGGGTTGACTTTCTTCTGGGTTCCTTATATGAAGTTGCTCTTCTTCTGTGCATCTATGTTGTCCTTGGCTCCCAATGCATATGCTTCTTTCAGCTGTACCAGGGATGATATGTACCAGTAAGATATCTAGGAGCAGTTAAAAAATCTCAAGACCTTTTGAAGCTTACAAGGTTCTCCTCTGTTCAAGGAGAGGGTGGAGGAGACCAAGGATCAGCTCTTCTCTGTTCCTAAAAGATTTCCTTTCAATGGTTTGATAAGAATACCTTCTATCTATAGCCAAATACTCAACCTGGGTTCTGAACTGGTCTTTTATTTTATGCAAAACATAAGACTTGATTCCTGTCAAAACAAGTCAGCAAGCATTTTTAAGCACTTGCTGTGTACAAAACACTGTTTTGCACTGGGGATAATCTTGTACAGATTAACTCCATTTTATTCAATGGTTTTCAAGGACTTCTCATAGCTTGTCTAAAGGCCTTGATTAGTTGATGCAATAGAGGTATCCACACCTTTTTGGGACCTAGTTCACATGATTGATTGATAGACTCAACAGAGGTGGTTTTCACCTGACAAAAGGTCATTACTTTAAGTGAGGTGGGGTGATTTATAAATTCATTCAATGTCACCACACCCTTATATACCAAAGAGGATTATTTGCTCTCCCTTATAAATAGACCCTATTTCCTATCTTTTGTTCACATATTCCCTGTGCCTAGAAGTCCCTCCCTTTATGTCCACCTTTTGAAATTCTGTCAATACCTGTAAGTCTTTGGGTTAGTTATTTAAATTTTCTGGACTAAATTTTCCTTATCTCAAAATGAGGAGGTTGGATTTACTACCTCTAACATCCCTTCAGGCTATACATTTATGGTCTTTGAAGCATCAGCTCATGTACCATCCTCTTGACTTGAGGACTTGACTGTTTCCCTTCTTCCCCATCCCCAAAAGAAAAGATGGATGCTGGGCACAGCATGTTGGCTGGGTGAATCACTCTGCCAAGTGGGTCATTCAGCTGGGCTCTCTAAGCCTGGTCCTTTCTGCAGCTTAGTTCCCTAATGCCCAGGACTAATTCTCCTTTGACCCCATGCTTGTCCCTCTTCTGTGCTGCCAGAGGTGACCTTGCTCGAAGCTGCCGCTGCCTGCCCTTACTCTTTTCTTCTGTTCTCTGCTGGGTTTGGTTTCTTCAACTGAATAAGTAGTAGTTCTACTACAAGACATCATATCTGTTTGGGTCACAGTCTTACAGGATTCTTTCTGCTTTAATCTATCAATTCTCTCCAGGGCTGGAAAGCTTGGCTTTTTAAAGGCCACCAGGAGCTTGGCAAATTTTTGGCTGGCCAATGTCAAGTTGCCCTTCCAATTTCAGCATGGAAATTTCTTCATACAATACAGAGGTACAAAATACATAAATATATCTTGGAGCTTCATTTAACACCTCATCTCCCTGTTATCTGCCCATTATATTCTGTGATTACATCAATGGAAACCAGGGGGAACTAAGTCCTTTAGAGATACAGCCCACTTGTTGAACTCGATCATTACCCCATTTTACTGAATGCATATAAAGACATACATGCCATTGGAGTTAAATCAGGAAAGAGCACATATGTATATATAAGCATATAATACATTTGTTTTTCCAAATATATCTTGGTACTTTTTATATTGTGGTGTTTATTTCTGCATGGTATATTTCATGTTCCTCTCAATAATGCCAATCACAGGTAACTAGGTAGTACAATGGATAGAGCACTGGGCCTGGAATCAGGAAGACCTGTGTTCCCATTTACCTTCAGATGCTTTCCAACTGTATTATCCTAGGCAAGTCACTTATCCTTTCTGTCTGTTTCTTCATCTGTAAAATAAGGAAGATAATAGCACCTACTTCCCAGGGTTCTTCTAAGGAGAAAATGAGATAAAGTGCTTTGTATACCTCAAAGAGCTATATGAGCTGTTATTATTATAGTAACATAGCCAATTTAATTGGAAGTCTGATGAAAAAAGAGAACAATACAAACATGCAAACATATATAAGCACACATACACAAAAATATGCACACATTTATATGTGCATGTGCTATTTCCTGGGTCAGCCACAATAATACCTTTGAATGAGTAAAGATTGTTTTATTCTTTGTACTTGTATCTACAGCACCTAATACAGTTCATGGCACACAGCAGGTGCTGAATAAATACTTGCTGACTGATTGAATGTGGATATTACATGCCGGCATGTACAAGTCAGTTTTCTGCCATATAAAGTGATCTTTTGGGAGAACTTATGGGAAGACATTGACAAGAATCACATGAGATAAGAAGTCATGGATGGCTTGTGAGTGATCTGCACTGGAAGAGGAAATACCCACATCTTACATACTCACATGTGTATACATACACACATACATATATACACACATATATGTATACACATATGTATATATAACCCACATATGTATATATTTATATATCCACAAATATCTATAATCATTATACATATGTAGTATGTTTATTACACACCTATGTGTATATATATATATATATAAACATTACATGCTATATACAGCCAAACAACATGTTTCCTCACAGCCATATGAAGAGTTAGCATAAATTTCATTATCCTCAATTTACAGATTAGGAAATATTGTATATACATACACATATGTATATACAATACACACATGTATATACATATTTATATATCCACAAATATCTATAATCTTTATACATATGTAATATGTTCATTACACACCTATGTGTGTACATATATATAAACATTGCACATTATATATAGCCAACCAACATGTTCCTCACAGCCATATGAAGAGCTAGCATAACTTTCATTATCCTCAATTTACAAATTAAGAAACAGGCTATGGGTGCTAAAACTGTTTGCTCAAGGTGATTCAACTAATAAGTGGAAGAATTAAGACTTCAAAACAAGGTCTCCTTCTTTCAAATCCAGTGCTCTTCATATCGTATAACCATCTTGGTAGAATGTTGGCAGCAGTTCTGTAGCACCAAGGTTTATCAGTATGCTATGAGCAGTCTTTGGAATCCTCTTTCTTTCTCAATCTCTTTCTCTCTCACTCTCTCTTTTTCTCTCTCCTCATATATCTACATAATATATATGCACCCACATATGTATATGTATGTTTACATATACATGTTCCAAAGAAGATTCTATTATCCAATGTTATGGTTAATTCTGAGATGAGCAAATAACACTGATAATTATTAGTAATTTCTAAAACAAGTTAATATTTTTCAAATAGTATAAACTAGATCAATCAGTTGTCCTGGGTGAACAATGCATTAAGACTGTCTGGTTTCATCAATGTATTAACTCTCTCCCATCAGTGCAGACCAAAGCCTGCCTACAACTTTAAGTCTTAAGAAAGTTCCCTGAAGTATAGAGAGATTAAGTGGCTTAACTCTCAGAGGCAGGATTTGAACCTAAGCCTTTCCAACTCCAGGTCCAGCTCTGTTTCCAACATACCATGATGCTTTTCTGCTCTGGATAGTAATAAAAATCGCTCTATTTTACAGGAAAAACAAACAGTTCTCATCAAGTTCAGCCAATGCTACTTCTCTTCCAAGGATATTGCACAAGAGGACAAAGGAGTTTTTACTTGTTGTGATTTATTCTAGGTTTTGTTTTCAGAAACTGCCTGGAAGAGGAAATTTTAAAAAACAAAAAAGAGTATGTGTGTGTGTGTGTGAGAGAGAGAGAGAGAGAGAGAGAGAGAGAGAGAGAGAGAGAGAGCACTTTCCCTATGGGAATCTATCATACCTTTGGTTTCCCTCTTCTGTAAGAAATCAAAGATTCAAATTTCCTCCTTCGAGTCATGCTCCAACATGCCGACTGCAGACACTAAACACCTGCTCAACCGTCCTTGTATGTCATTCATCACTAGAGGGGAGGAAGGCATTGAGAAGGAACAGCACAAGAATAACCAGGAATCTGAAGAACTGGGCAAGTCCACAGCGAGGCTTCTTATATCTGACGACCTAAGATACAAAATCTGGATGAATAGGGACTGCAACAGAACCTGCTAATCATTGATAGAATGCATTTGCTGGCCCTAGGGAATGTAAACAGTACTCAAGGCTTATCAGCCTTCAAATGAGTTGGGATAGCACCAAAAATGGCCATTTCTCTGTCCTTTGACTGATTCATGGGGAACTTATGTGGAAGAAAGTCAGTTCAATAAATTCAACATTTATTAAGCTACTATTGTGTGCAAAGGCACTCTCCTGAGCACTGGAGACAAAAAAGTAAAAACTATTTTATTAGGAGGGCTATGACACAAAGATAGGTAAAATGCAAAGTAGGGAGCAATAGGGACAAATGAGAGGACAGATAAGGTGAGTAGTTTAAGGAATACTTGCAGAGGAGAAAATATTCTTGGTAGAAGGGGGTAGGGTCAGAGAAGGCTAGAAAAACAAAGACATAATTTCATCTGCTTACTCTTTTTGCTTTTACCAAATAATTTACTGTAACCAATTTCCTTTCTAGTCTGGGTTTAGTATTAAGATGGATTTCAAAGCCAAATTCAAAGGCAATTAATTTGACTATATCCATCATTAATTTATCAATCTATATCTATCTATCTAAATTCTCACCTAGAAAGACTTAATTGGACCAGGCTAATAAAGTATACATCATATCAATGATTTCTTTTTTAATCAAGCTTTACATTTAAGTATTTCCTTTAAAAATAATAAATAGCAGGCATTGGTCAAAAAACCACTACTAATTCTGCATATTGTTTTTATAGAAAAGTTGATTGTGTTTTACAGAGGCAGCAGATTTACAAGCTGGGTAGTACAGATCGCAGTGTGTGAATATACCTGAGTTGCTGGTGTTTGTCACAGTTATGTACAAATGCCAGCATTGATGGTTTTGTACAGATGGTAGTTTTTTTTCTAAAGTGCCTTATTTGTTCCTTGATGGGAAAGAAAAATGTTCCTCTACAAACATACATACATACATACATACATAAGGTTTGCCACGTTGAATGAAGCAAGTGGTTAATTGATTCTGAGAAGCACTGTCTCCTGGTGGGTTTCTCTTGAAGCATCCTCCAATGCTTCCTATAAGCTGAGTTCTTCATAGCTTCTTCACCTGAAGTCCATTTTTAAACATGCTATTTAACACTTCAGGGGGCTGTCCAACTCTGATTTTCATTCGCTCTGTTTGGCAGCAGTGCGGTAATAGGATCTCAGAGTTGGATGGCCACGTCCTGGTGTGCCCTACCTAGGTAGGAGTCTAGAGAATTATCCAGGTGTTCAAAGAGAGCGAGGGAGGGAGGGAGAGAGGGACAGATGGAGGAAAGGGTACAAATTCCAATACTTACCCTATTTACTTTGCCAGGAGATGACTAAGCAGAGTGACACTGGAAACCTCTCATGGTTAGGACAAAGATTTGTGTCTACTGAATAGAAAATATTGTGTGTTCAGTGCAAAAGGAGCTATTGGGCGACATCCCTTCCTTCCTTCCTTCCTTTCTTTCTTTCTTTCATTCTTTTCTTGTGAGGCAACCAGGGTTAAGTGACTTGCCCAGGGTCATACAGCTAGGAACTGTCTAGTATCTGATGCCAGATTTTAACTCAGGTTCTCCTGATTCCAAGGCCAGGGATCTATCCACTGTGCCACCGAGCTGCCACCACATCCTTTGAAACATAGGAACATGGTTATAAAACTGGAAAGGACCTCACAGGCCATCTAGCTCCATCCCCTTATTTGCCAGGTTGCTGTACTGAGGCCCAGGGAGGTTAAGTGACTTGCCCAAAGTCACTGGGTTAGTAAGCACCAGGGGCAGCACAGGTCTTCAGACTCTAGAGTCACTTTTCTTTCCATTGTACCACAAAACTAGTGAGTGAGGCACAGTCATTTAGAGCTATAACTAAAGATTTTTGCCTCCAGGATAAGAACCACAAAATGTTCTGGGCACAAAAAGTAGGAAATGGACCATCAGTTGAGTGAGTTGGGGGTTGGGGAATGTACACTGTGATGGGGGTAGAGGAAAGGGAGAGAGAGAGAGATTCTGGACATCAATATGTGACTGAACGGAAAGGGGTAGGAACTCACCTTCTAGTAGCTTCCTAATTTAATTAATCATTTTTGCTAATGGTGCTCATTTCTGCTGAAGGACGATTCATGCCCTCTAATTTCACTGTCCTGGAACAAAACTCCAGTTGCCTTTCCTAGTTACATCCATCCATATATACTATGTAAAATGTACAATTAAGTTAGTAGCTAAAATTTCCTGTATTTATTTTGAGCAACTTTGTGCTTCTCTTGCTCACTCCCTCCAAAGATGGATTGCTATATCCCTACACCGGCACCACTGCCTATGACCATTGTGCACCCAACATCCTCTGACCCTGTGGTGACCAGAATTTTTATACTTTGTTTTTCTTCACATGATTTACCTATCACATTTACTGAGCTTTTAAAAAATCTTGCATGATTGGAAAATAAGCTTTCATCTTTTCTCTTCCTTTTTGCTTCTTTAGCTAGGAAACTAAGGCAACCCAATGTACAGACTAAAGGGTGCTTTCCAATCCTATGCAGTATTTTAAGGGCTGCCAAGAGGGAGAAAAAATAATAATTGGGTACTAAGTTCCTATCCTTTTTCCAGATTAGTCAACTCTTTCCACAGGCTGTTGAAGAATAAGAAAGCAAATAAACGTCAACAGTTTTGAATCCAGACATTGTTTAATGACAACATTCCCATGTTTGCTGACCTGCTGCTTAACAGCAATCCTGTTGACATGGTGTAAAAGGCTTTCTAAGCCCTCGCAGGTAAATAACCCACTCCTACAGATCACTTGCTGGCTCAACTGAACTTAATTCACATAGAATTTATGGAGATGATTCATCCTTTGGCCAAACATATCCTGGCATTTTCATGGAATTTACTTCTTCATGTGATCATTTCATGGAAGAGAACAGAAGGAAAGGGAGAAGGGAAGAAGCATTTATACTGCCTACTGTGTGCCAGGCACTGTGCTGAGCACTTTTTTTTTTTTTACAAAAATATCATTTGATCCTACTAATCTCAGCAATGAACTATCAAATTAAAAGATCAGTTTTTCTTTCCTTTTTGAAGTTTTATTTAGGGCTTTTGCTTTTTCCAACCAATTCTAGATATATCAACAACTCCCTTACCTACTCCATGGAGCCCTCTCTTAAAACAAAGAAAAACAGTTAAACAGAACTGACAAAGTCACCACGCTAGCATATGCAACATTCTGCACTTCTAGTCCATCCCTCTCCCCCACCACCATCCCCCACAGAAAAGAGAGAAGGGTGTTTCATCACCTCTTCTCTGGGATCAAAACCAATCATTGCATTTGATCTGTGTTCAGGTATCTGCTGGTGTTGTTTTCATTTACGTTATCATGGTCATTGTTTATCTTGTTTTCTTGGCTCTGCCTTCTTTGTTCTAATTCAGTTAATATAATCTCCATTTTTTCCTCTGAATTTCTTATAGTTATTATTTCTTGGGGTACAATAACATTCCATTACATTCACAGATCACAATTTGTTCAACCATTCTCCAATTGACAGGCACTTTGTTTTCAGTGAAGCATCATTTTTAAGCAAAAGCCTATGACTAAAATGAAAAAAATCAAAGTTCCATATTTAAGAAAAAAAGCAAGCCTTTTGGGGAACAAGTCAGTTTGGTAGTTTCAATATTTTTCATAATCTTAAGTGAACTTTTGAGGTGGGGTCAAAAGACCCTACTGACCACCAACCTACCTTGTTTATTTCTGCTCAGTACTAGCAAGAAAACTATTCTAGAGCAGAATGAATACGTTTTTGATGAGAATTTTGATGAGATGACCTTTTTTTATTAAGAGTTTAGTTTGATGAGTGTTGCTATATTATAAAAAACAAGCTTGGCTCAAAGGAGAGATATGAAAAGACATCTTATCCCACTCCTCTGCAGGAGTGTTCCATGAGTGTGGAATGTTGTGTGAACTTCAGTTTTTCTTTATCTATTGACTGGTTTTGGTGATCTCTCTTTATTTCACTTTTTGAAAAATTCTTTGTTATAAGGAATGGCTCTGTGGGAGGGAAGAGGAATAGGATACAGAAGAAAATCCAGGTGAAGGAAACAAAGAATATGAATACAACCTAACTTAAAATATTTACTTTGATACTTTGAACTCTCGTTTCACTGATATTGGCACTCCCCGCACCAGTACAGGTAGCAGTCCCTCTATATTTTCATTCTATGTGATTCTTATCCATATTTTCCCACTAAACTGTGGATGGTCTACCCAATCTACTGGATATTTTTCCTTTGTTCACTAAGTATCTTGAGAATGTAAGTAAAATCTAACTCACGAAATATATTTTTATTAAATATAATTAAATTCTTAGTTCCCCATAATGTTTGATGAGATGGAGTCAGAATGATGCTTCCTTAAGAAAGAAGATGGAGAAGTAGACAAGTGAAGAGAGACATCTGATCAGTTAGAGGAAAATAACAAGAATCAAAGAGATCAAGACCATCACCTATTCAATGGATCTCCTTTCTCACCAATGTGAGAATACATGTACATAAATATAAATGTGTGTGTATACATAAACACATATGTGTATATACAAACATAGATAGATAGAGACATAGCTAATGTGGTAAATTGTTTTTGCCAACTACACATTTGTTATGAGGTGTTTTTTCCCTCTTTTCCTTTTTTTTTCCAGTGGCAAGGAGCCAGAAGGAAGATAGAAGAGGTTTTTGCTAATAAAAAATGAAATTCAATTAAAATAAGTACATCGATGCTATATCATGTAATGCTTATGTTATTAAGTATTGATATTATTTCATTGCTTATGTCACCTTTGAGCAAAATGTAGTGTCCCTGCTTATCTCTTTTAAGCCTATTTTTATTATTGCATTATTTCAGATCATAATTGTTACCAAAACATCCTAAATTCATTTCTAGTCCTTTATTTTAACTCTGTGCAAATTTTTAAGTTTCAAGTGTACTTCTTATAAACAATATATTATTGGATTCTACTTTCTTTTTTTTTTGTTTAAATTTTTATTTTTACGTAGGGAAAAATCAAATATACATTTAACCCAATTTGGTTGCAAGTTCTTTAGCTTTTGCCTTTTCCAGCTTGGCAATACGAGCCACTGATTTTGGACCCAGAACATTGCCACCCCAGTGACGATGGATCTCATCACATCTGTCATTGTAATTGGTTTTGATGGCTTCTACCAGCTTAGCCAAGGCTCCCTTATCTTCAGAGTTAACCTGTGTGAAGGCAATGCTTGTGCACGTCTTTCTGTGAACTAAGCAACCCAGCCTGGCTTTACCCTTGATAATACAGTAAGGATCTCCCATTTTTCAGCACAAGGCAGGTAGGAAGCCCACTAGCTCAATGGGGTCCACGTCATGTGCAATCACTACCAACTGTGCTTTCTTGTTTTCTACCAGAGTAGTAACAGTGTTAACACTTGCTCTGAGGACAGGTAGTCTCTTAGTGGGGACATTTCCTTTGCCAGCAGCTTTGTGTTCAGCCCGAGCCAGCAGCCCTTGCTTCTTATCTTGCTTTGTCTCAGGTCTGTACTTGTAAGCCAGTTTAAGCAGTTGAGTAGCTGTCTGACGACCCAAAGCCTGGGTGAACTGGTTAATTGCTGGTGGCACTTTCAAATGCTTATAAATGATAGACCTTTGATGCTGCAGTCTGATGTACCAAGGCCATTTGACAAATCGAGTAAGGTCCCTTTTGGGCAGGATGTCCTGACCAATGCCAAAGTTCTTTGGCTGCTTCTCAAACAAAGGATTGACCACTTTCCTGGCCTCCTGTTTCTTTACTACAGCAGGGGCCGGAGCCACCTTCTTCCCCTTGGCATCTTGGCGGGCTGAACGAGAAAGCTCTTGGCCGGCTGAACGAGAAAGCGGATTCTACTTTCAATTTCATTCTTCTATTCTTTCACATTTCATTGGTGAATTATTCCCATTCACATTCATGATTATGATTTTTAAATTGTGTATTTACATCCATCCTATCTTTGTAATTTTATCTGTCTTTGATCCCCATCCTTACTCCTCTTTACAAAGATGATGGTAGTGATGAAAGAAAAGTGTGATTGATGCTGGTGATACATAATTGCTGTGATCTGCCTCAGTGTCAGTTTCAGTAGCCCTCCAGTCTTCCCCTTGACCAGACTCTGATCATTGGTTTGTTCTCTTTGTCTGTTTGCTTTTTACCTTTTAATCCCCTGTTTGTGATCCAAAATCTAAAGATGAAATTTGTTTTGCTTGGAATGATTTCTTCCTTGACTTTACCCTCCCTTTTAAACCTCCTTATTTCCTCTTTCTGTTTCCATTTCTTATTATGCATGTGTGGGCATGCTGCAGGCTCATGCAATCCTCCTTTTACTACCTTAGAAAGGTACAAATTTCATGTGATTCCTGCTCCTTAATTAGGGTCCTGAGTAGTCTTTGGCATCCCTTGACGTTCCTTTGAGCAAAGTTCTGGGTGGCCACCATACTCCCTGGGATTTCTGCTTTCGGGGTGCTAGTTGAATACTCTAGCATTTCCTCTGTCAGGATGCTGTTATTGAAAGTTTCCAGTCTGCTTGCCTACAGAATGCTGCCTTTTCTATTGGAGCACCTCTTCCTCTGACCACAGCTTCAGGCTGGGTTTTTGTGCAGTACTGGGCTGGATGAGAGGGTTTACTACAAGTCACTATTCAATCTGGTGCTCTTTTAGATGACTGCTGGAGGAAAAGTAGGAGAGCTGGGCTTCTGTGTGACCAACCATGTGGCCATAACCAAATGGCCCTTGCAAGCATTCTGATGCTTAACAAAAAGAAGCCCATTTGTTTGAAAGAATTCAATTTAGATTTTCTCTTTTAACCAGGAAAAATATAACTATGTCAGCACAGCAAAAAAGAGGTTTAAGTTTTACATTTAAAAAATTGCTTTTCTATATGCTGAACATTCATCAAAGTTAAGGGTAATGTACAGATAGAAATGTATTAGGAACCAAATAGGAAACTTCTGTTCTCATGGTCTAATATTAAAGCATTTCAAAGAATCCTATGGCAGAACAAAATAAGGCACTTTAGGGGACCCTTATAACTTCATTGTATATGGAAGCTACTGAAATTTTAAATGACAATCCTGGCATCCAAATGAAACCAGCTGATGTCTGATTTAGTTTGAGGGGGGAAGGGGAAGCATTTTGAAATTACAGAGAGATAATATATAAGAATTTTGCACTAGTCTGACGAATACTGTGATAAATGCACAGTATTACATTAATAGTATCATCATTGATACTCATGATCAAAGTTAACCAGAATACTACTCCCTCAAACCTTATTTCATGAGAAGGGGACATGCAATGTCTTCTGCTTTGTTATCTCAAGAGAAAACCTGGATGAAATGTTTGTAAAATGTAATCTCTAAGCAGCACATGTCATTATCTCTTAGGAATATCTCGATTAGAATCTCACAGTTTGAAATAGGAAGAGGGTGTGGGAGGGGGAAGACCACATGGAACTAGGGATGGTAGCAGGAGCCCTTCAACATCCAGTGCTTGGTTACCAGAATGGAGGCAGCCAAACCAAAGCAGGCAAATGACTTATTCTACCATGGCCAGGGGCAACACTGGTTATAGCTTAGGTAAAGTGATTGTCACCAACTACCCAGAATGGACTCAATGACTTTTAAAATCTCTTCCAGCTCCGAATCTGTGATACTTAATGTGCTAACACATGCAACCACTGCTAAAGATTTCCAATCATGTGTCCTTCTAAATTCTCAGAGATCAAGTAAATAGCTGCAATGCAGTTTCCATAGCACACATGAAGCCCAAAGAACCCAAGTAGTTGTGAGAAAAAATCATTCATCAGCTAATGGGATATGTCCTTATTGGAAATTACATTTTCTCATTTCAAACATTTCTATTCCATCTAGGGCCATATCATCAATTGAAAAGAAATAAGTAGGAAGACTGACTCACTCTAATAATCTTTAAGAATAATAAGATCAATCATCAGTTTCCATCTAAGACATACAATAAACATTACCGATTACAAGCCTTTTAATGCTGAATTATTATGTGAATTATTAATTTATTAATTATTAATGCATATATTTACTTTAATACTTTGAGATTCCATGATTTTATCCATGTGAGTGCTGGTTCAGATTGTAGCACCTTCTCTTCATATTATTAGTTAACCTCTGTGATATGTTACAACGGGGGAAAAAAAAATCATTACCCAACAGCCAACATTATGTCCAAGAGCCTCTTTGTATTTGCTATTCCTCAGATGATAGTCAATCACAGATAGTCCATCATGAGCAGAAATCAGAAACCTTTCCAGCTTGGTGGAGCTGATGTGTTCCTCTGGCAAAGCCATCAAGAACCAAAGGTCACTTTCATGCCACAGAGAGGAAGAGGAAGATGATTTCATTGGAGACTAGCCATACGTAGAAAATAAATATGCAGACACAACAGGGCTGTTTTACTGGGATGTCATCTCTGGGGAGAAGAGAGTTTAATCACAAATCCAAAAACCCCAGGTGAAAAATAAATACAACACTAATGGTGGTGTCTCCAATTTGGTTTCCAATAAAGATGAAAAGGAATAAAATTTGTCATCAATGCCCTTCTAATTTATTCTTAATTATGGTCATTACACTGTTGTTTATATGTTACATCCACCCTCTCTGCTAGATTATAAACTAGATGGAGGTCATAATTATCACTGTGCCTCTGTACATAGAAAGCACTCAATAAATGGTTGTTGTATGAATTATTGAAAAAAAATGAATGAATTGAACCAAATGACTAAATATAGCTTTAAATTCATTGATGCTTTAGTAATTAAGATTTCAAATTTAAGTTAATTTACATAATTCCTATGGCCATATTCTGGGCATATGCATCTTCCCCAACATCACCAGCTAAGGTAAGCAGCATAGAAGCCAAGGTTGAATTTTTAGGCATCCAGGTAAGTTGTTTTTTTTAAACCAATGTTAGCATATCTACAATAACATTTCATTATTCCTGGCCTCAGGCTAATATTCCCAAACCTACTGTCCAATGAGTAAGAAGGAAGTGGAATGTTCTTACTGCACAGGAAACTTTAAATTAGAGTGACTGTTTGAAAGGTCGGTTCCAGCCCTTTCCACAGACTGCCCCATTTCGCACAGATATTGAAGATCCCCTCCCTAACATCCCAGCCTCTGCCCAATTACAATATACTATGGAGGTTGGTAAACTAACTTACAAAACTATAGACAGTATAAGAAAATTTCCGCTGTATTTCCTTGGTTTGTTTCACAGATATAAATATGCTATCTTATTATTATTTTGGGGTATTTTGTGGGCCATATCAGTATCCTCTACATATATGTTCAATAATGAGCTGCAAAAGGATACATTAAAGTCTATTACTAATAGACAGTAAGTGGTTAAATTGTAACCATCACATGTACTTCTATACAGTAAAAACCTGACTTTGAATTGAGAAAAATTGGAGAGGAAGGATAATTTATGTTCATGTTAGCAAAAGAGGCAGGTCTGTTTAAAGTTTATTGAGATAGAGAATAATAATAATAATAATAACAATGCCTTGTTGACATAATGCTTTAGGCTTTATAAAACACTTTCCTCACAACAACCCTGAGAGTTAGGAAATGAAAATTGTATTATCTCTGTTTTACAGATAATAGGACCAGTGAGTTGGAGCTAGAAGAAATTTTAGAGTTCTTCCAGACCAATCCCCTCATTTTACAGTTTAGGAAACTGAGATTTGGAGAAGTTACCAGTTACTTGAGGTCACCTAAGAAGTAAATGTCGAGATGACTGGGGTTTGAATCCAGACACTCAGATTTCATATCAAGCATTCCTATTCCTATCAAGCAACTCCTATTGAGTTGTCCATTACCACAAATAGCAGGGTCAGTCAGCCAACAAGCATTTATTAAGTGACTGTTATGTGCCAGGCACTGTGCGAAGAGCAGAGGAAAGAAAAAGAAAAAAGACTAAAGGCAGCTCCTGCCCTCAGGGAACTCCCCATCTAATGGGAGAAGCAATAGATAAACAAATAACTGTGCACAAACAAGCTGTATATAGGATAAACAGGAAATAAGCAACAAAAAGTAGGCATTAATGGAAAAGGCACAATGGGAAGAGCACTGACTGGAGCCAGAGGACCTGGGTTCAAATCCAGACTCTGGTACTTAACTCCCTGTGGCTTGGACAAGTCACAACCACCCTGGACCTCAGTTTCCTCATCTGTAAAATGAGGAGTCTGAACTAGATAGTTTCTACAATTCCTTACAGTTCTGGATCTATGATCCTATCACCACATAGCAAGCAAGTACCAGAGCCAGGAATTTTCATATATGTATAATAATCATTTTGTATTCAAAGTCTGAAATAGAGTAAAACTTGCCAATTCAAGTTAAATGAGTATATGAATTTGGGTTGAGGGATAAGTATCTTCTCTTAATTAAAACAGAGTTTTATTAAAATTATTTAAAATTAAAACAGATGAAATATTTTAAAATAAATTGGCCTTTGTTCCCCAGTACGTATGTATGAATGTGTGCATACATACATACAGATACACACAAGTGTATATATACATGCAAGTATGCATGTGTATGTATATACATGTAAGTGTGTGTTTGTGCATACATGTGTGTGTATGTGTGTGTGTGTGTGTGTTAAGGAATAGTGTAAGACGGTTTGTAACTAGCACATTAAAACATTAGCCCCTGTTCCTTTATTGTAAAACTCTGAGTAAGAATCGATTCCATTTGTTGTCTCTGCCTGCTTATAATCCCCTCATTTCTCTTTGCAATATGGTTTCTATATCTATCAGCTCTCCAGGAAAACAGTTCTCTCCAAGGTTACCAACAGCTTCCTTATTGCTAAATCCAATGTCTTTTTATCCTCCTTGACCCCGTTGAAGCGTATGACCCTATGCACCACCCCCCTTTCTACTTGGTACCCTTCTGCTCTCCTGATCCTACTCTTTTATGGTCCTCCTACCTCTCTGACCATTCCTCTATCTCTTTTCTTTTCTTCTCACCTTCCCACTTCTTGAATATGGCTATTTCCCCTCTATTAGGTCCTAGCACCTATTCTCTTATCTCTCTACTTTGTCTCCCTGAGTCATTTCATCCATTCCTATCAATTATTATCTCTAAGCAGACAACTCCCAAATATCTATCTCCATACCACCTGCTCCATATACCTCCATTTCTGCATTTACAATCATCAGAATGTCTTGTTAGTACTTCTGACTCAATTTATCTAAAACTGGATTCATCATCTTCCTCCTTAAACTTTCCTTTCTTAACTTATCTCTATTTTGTTAGTGGGGACTGCTATCCTCTCCAAGTCACTCAGGCTTCTAACTTGAAATCCCTTTTGACTTTTCCCTCTATCTTATCCCATATATCTAATCAGTTTACAAATTGCCCACACACCACCCTCCTTTCCACTAGAATTGCAACCACCTTAGTTCAGACTCTCATATCTTCTCATTTGTTAATAGCCTCTTAACTGATCATCTTGTCTTTGGCCTTCCACCCCATTCCCCACCTAACCCCCCTCCCCCAAAAAACAGAAAAACATCATTAACATTGCTGCATGAATGATCTTCTCTATTGACTGCTAAGGTCATATCAGTTGACTTGAAAATTTTCTGTTTCACTCTCCCCCTATCCCACCTAATCCTGTTACCTACTGAATCAAATATTAATTCCTGATCCTAGTATTCATGGCCTCAACAAGCTGGCTTGATTTTATCTAAGTTTATGTACTATTACTACCCTTCTTGTGTTCTAAGTTCCAGTCAAGTCAGACTACTCATTAGTCCCAATTCTCACCCTGTCATCTTCCATCTCCGTGCCTTTGATCACTCTGTTCCCTATGTCTGGAATGAATCACCTTCCAGCTCCTATCTTCATTTATTGATGTCCTCTTCTTTTAAAGCTCAACTCAGATGGTACTTACTGCATGGAGCTCTTTGTGGACATCTTCCAACTCTAGGTGAAAGAAGTCTCTATTTGCCTGAATTTCTCAGATCATTTTGCCTAGACCTCTCCTTTACATTTATCTGTCTTTTCCACCAAAGTTATTCACATACACATTCTCCCCACTTCTCAAACTCTCCTTCCCTCATTACTTTTAAGGTCCTTGAAGACAGAGTCTTATATATCTTATATGTAAGTTGCAAAGAGATAAATTTAGTCTTGACATAGAACAACCTCTTAACAATTAGAGCTAAAAGCCCCACCCCCACCAAGTTTCAGTAACAGACAAGCAAAGAATCAGAATGCACATGTAGCCCATATAAGCTCTGGGGTTCCTTAACTCAACCTCTACTCATCCTGATGAGTTTAGTCCCTGAGGAACATTTCCCTTTCAGAATTTTAAAAGTATCCTGAAGGGGTTGGGGCATATTTCTAATGCTTTCAACTCAATCCCCCATTATGGTGTATTCTTCACAATATCAATCGCCTATTACATTATCTTCCTTATATCATTGATTGATCCAGTGATTAGTATCCCAGCATACTTTAATCAATTAACATCAAATAGGTTTTGCAAAGGAATTTTTATTGAAAAGGTATAGCAAGAACTAAATTACAAATATTTCCCTCAAATACCAGTGACTCACTACCCCCTGTACCACCTCAGTCCCTGGGAAACATAGACTCAAACTTTACAAATGAACTTGCAAATACAGTATAACCAGTGGACACAATTGATGCCTTGCTACCGTAGAACACAGCATTCTTGGAGTCAATCCACTGCAATAGAACATAGCAGTCTTGGAGTCAATCCACTGCTGGGCTAGGTTAAGCAGGTCCCTCCTCCAGCCCTCATTGGTGCACTGGACTCTCCTGTTCTCAAACTCTGGCATGTACTCCAGTTCCTGAACTTCCAGAGGCTCAAAATACACAAGGTCTCAACTATCTCCAATATTTCTTAAGGCAGAAAACAAACCAAAACAAAAAAAAAAACAAACCAAAACAAACAAACAAAAAAAACCTCACAACACTGCCATAATGGAGACAGAAACACCAGCAAGGCCATGTGTTCATCATTCCACGTTGACCCGGGGGGGAGAGTACACTGTGTAGGTCCTCTCCCTACCTAGATGTTTACAGAAGTTATTGCTTCCTTATTCAGATGCAGCTAAAAAGGGAAGAACTGAGGTGCCTATGGGAATCTTTTCTATGCATACCCAATTTCAGCTTAGAGGCTAATAAAAAAGACATTCAGTGAGTGGACACAATACATGTTCCAAAGCATTCTATAGGGGATTGCAACAGGCCACGCGCTCTGCACATTGTGTTCTCATTGGCCAGTCACACATTAAACATATGGGAAACAATATTCAACAACCATTCAATATGAAGGAAACCTAGTCTCTTTCCTCAAGTAACTTATAGTGTAAGCACTATGGTTTATGTGCATATACAGTTACCAGTTCTTCCCCAAAAGTAAACTGATACAGAGTTTTAACCACACTCTTTCCTACAATCAGAGAACCAGGGGGAATATTTGCTGGATATTTGTCAAAGGGTTCTAAAGTAAACCTATCTGATTTAAACTTATTAATGCTCTATCCAAACACAACCCAACCTTGAGTAAATTCAGAGAGAGAAAGAAGGAGAGGGACTGGACAGGAGAAATATACTTCCTGTGCCAATAAACCATGCTCCTAACAAACAGTCCAAAACTCAACTCATGTGGTTTATTAGCAGTAAAGTGTTATGGAGGAGTAAGAGTGGTTGAGAGTGTTTTGTTCATGTTTTTAAGGACTGTTTTATACATGCTTCAGCTTTGCAATCATTCAGACTAAATTTCTGTGAAATTTGAATTTTGAAAGTGTTAAATGGGGAACATGCTGCATTCACAGGGAATGAAATTTTGCAGTAATTCAGCTTGAAATAATCCTAAAATATTACTTCAGTTTCAAAAGGGTAGCATGACACAATGGCACTGGCCTCAAATTTAGAATCAGAGGACTTGGGTTCAAATCTTGACTCATACTTAATAGATGAGGGACCTGGGGCAAATCACTTTTCCTTCACATGCTCAGTTTCCTCATGTATAAAACAAAGGGGTCAGACTAGCTGGTCTCTAATATCCCTTCCAGCTCTAAATCTTTTTTTTCCCTAATTTTTGGGAATTTCATACACATTTTTTTTCATATATTTTTGGGAATTTATGCACAATCATCAGAATTCAACAAGCCTCCTGAGATGCTTTATTACCCCACTGTAGGGCATTATACTGCCATAAACTTATATAGTACTTCTGGTTCTTCCAAATACTTCCACGTACATTATGTCCTATATCTCTTGTTATTATATATGTGACACATCCCAGTGAAGTTGGTCAGGCAGATATTTTCTCTTCTCCTTTCTCTCTCCCCTTGACTGAAGAAGACACTGACACAAAGTGATTAATTTATCCAAGGCCAAACTGCAAGTCAGCAGCAAGAGTTGGGAATGGAACCCAAATCTCTAGACGATTCCCAGTCTAATCCTCTTCCTGATATTACATGCTGTTTACACCAACACTGGCTCATCACAGTTAAGCAAGTTCTTTCTGGATGTTGAATTCCTTGATTCAAATGAATGTCACCCAGAGAACATAGAGAAAAAAGGACCACTGAGCATTTGAAACTAAGAAACATATATGAAGCTCTGAAGAGAAAGCAACTGCTTGATTTCCAAAGAATAATACTGTTACTCTGCAGATACTAATAGGCAAGGTATATTGGAATAAGTTTCAAGGAGATGAGATAAGTAGCAGTTGGCATTTGCCTGCTGAGGGCCACTGACTTTTTTTTTTTAATCTGATAATGACAATACAGAGGTCCATTGTCTTCCTGGGGCAGCACCCAAAATATGAAATAGAAACTTCCAAGGCTTGTCACAGTAGATGACTTTTCCCTACTTCTAATTATTTAGATGGGCATAAATGACACTTCCACTAGGAATCTAAGATGCACTACTAAAGATTGAGAAGTCTGAGTCAGTAAATGGAAGACCTTAGGGGCACAGGTGGTGTTTTCATCACATTGCCCATCAAAACCAAGGGCTTCAAAAGAGAAAAGCAGATATGCAAAGTGAGTATCTGGTTTAAGAAGATTATGCCTCTCTTAATGCAGCCTAAAATCAACTTAGATTTTTGGCTGACATATTTCACTGTTGCAGCATATCAAGCTAATGTTTCCAGTCCACTAAATTTCCAGAACTTTTTTTTTTAGATTTCCTGCTGTCTAGCCATGCCTTCATCATCTTGTACTTGCGAAGCTGACATTTTTATTCACATGTAAGACTTAATATTTTCCCCTATTATGTTTAATCTTAATATCATACATTGGGGTATTGGAGCACTGGTGAATTGTTCCAATATTCTAATCTATCTTTTTTCTTTTTGAATCTAAATGCTGTCATCCAATGTTAGCTACTAGAAGTACTGGCCTGTTGCTAGGACCTAGCTAACAGAAGTGACACCATGTTTCATCATTGATTGACCATCTTATGTCCTGGGAAGTTCCTATGTACCCAATAACCAGTTTAGTCAGCTTCAGTTGGGTAATAAATGTAAGGCTCTCCTGGTTGTAATAAGTTTAGTAAATTTAACCTAATCCAGGCATGTAGTTTAGCAAAATTTCCTAATTGCAATATGAAAGATAAGGGGGGAGGGAGTCATAATATGGGCCACCTACTGATTGATTCTTCCTAAGGTTCACATCCCACTTGGTCCCTGTGAATCTACTCTGCAATAACAACCAGATAACCAGAATAAAGGCAGAGACCCTGAGTTCTGTGCTTTCTTCAATCAAGGTACAAGCCCTACTTTACACCTCTGCCCCTGCCCATGATTATGGAATTGAAGAACCAGGGAACTGCATGCTTGTTATGTCTGTGAGTGATCAACTGATTGAGTTATGAGTGCTCATGTTCCTTCTTGGTATTTCACCCATGATCTCCTCATAACTACCCTTCTAAGCTTTTTGTCATCCACAAATTTCGTAAGCATGCCATCTATATCTGTATTCAAATAATTGAGAGATTAAGGTATTTATTAAGCTCTTACCACGTGTCAGGTTCTGGGGATACAAATTTAAGTTAAAAAAAAAAGACAGTTTCAACCCTCAAGAAGCTTACAGTCTAATAATGGAAAATAACACATAAAAGGGTGCTTTGTATGCAGAGTCAAAGTCTAGAGTGGAGCGAAGAGATAGGTGAGCACATAAGACTTGGATTGTTTATGAAACAGTAGTCTTAGGAATTCACCAATCATGAGTGGGGTGAAAGGTCAGAGGCATCTTCATTATGAGAAAGGAGTTGGTATGGATAGAGAAGAGGCTGGATAGTCAGGAATAGAGCCAGGAGAAAGGGTGATCAGGTTGAAGAGATGATAAATAAAATTGGACCAGGAATATACCCCTGAGGCACTCTATTGAAGCCCATCCTCCAAATGAAATTGAACCATTTGTGACTAGTCTTTGAGCACAGTCATCCAGCCAATTTTGAATCCACATAATTATATTTTTATGATATAATCCACATCTCCACATCTTGTCTATATTGCTACCGCATGAGACTTTATCATTTGTTTTACTCTTATATAAGTTACAGAGCATCTACTCGATCTATCAATGTAGAAATTATCAAAAAGAAAAGAAATAAGATCATTCGTGCATGATCTATTCTTAATTATGACATACTGTTTTATTGTGATTAGCATTTCCTTTTGCAATGTTCATTAAACATCCTTTAAATACTATGTATAGTCTAGGATTTAAATCAAGTTCATTGGTTTATCACTTATATTCTCTTTTGTTGTTGTTGTTGTATAATAACATTTGCCCTTTTTTAATCCTACGGTACATCTCCATCCTCCAAGATCACTGACTGCTCAGCAAACATTTCTACTAGTTCTTTTAGTACTCTTGGGTGTAGTTAATCTGGATCTGGTGACTTGATGTCACTGAGGGCAACTAGTTCTCTTATGACCTCCTTACTTATTTTGTGCATTAGTGTGGTACAGTGTGGTACAGTGGAAAGAGCACTTGACTTGGAGTCAGAAAGCCCTAAGTTCAAATGTAGTTTCAAAAGTTACTTATTAGCTAGTGGTCAGTCATTTAACATTTCTGAGCCTGTTTCCACAACTATGGGAATAATAATAGTACCTTTTTTCCAAGGTTTTTTTTGAGAGTCAGATGAGATAATGTGCCTGTAGCACTTTGCAAACTTTAGAAGCACTCTATACAATAAATGTGAGTTATCATTATTCATTCTTTTTTTCCCCTTTCTAGACCGTTCTTTTTGGGAGAAAAAAAAAGAATCAAAATAAAGTTAAAACACTCCATTCTCTATTGTCTATTCCTAGAATAGAGTCTATTTTGGTTAGTTTCAGAAAAGTGGTGAATAAGATAATAAATGCATTAAAATGAGGGATAGAAAGGTGTTTGTTTCTTTTTAAAATTATCATTGGACAGGCAAATTAGTGAAATTTGGAAGCACAAAAAGCAGCAACTGGCTCATCTACTGATTCTCTGCATATATACTGTTTTTATATCAGGCCACTTGTACCCCTAGGCTACTCTGGAGTAGATTTAAAGTTGATAGACATTTACTCTGTATTCTATTTCTCTACAAATCCCTTGCCTTAAAAGTCAGAAAATGTAGGAAGAAAAGGATAATGAATAATGAAAATTAGCTACTTGACAAATACAGTAAAAACTCTAAGAGATTCTTAAACTGCTCAATATTCTAAAATGCAAGAAGGGGAATGGCAAAAAAAGGAAGGAGATGGAAAGAAAGATAAGAAAGAAGCCAAGAAAAAGGGAAGGAATGTAATAGAAAGCCGGCACCTAGAAGGCAGGAATTGTTTCACTTCGGTATCTTGTATCACTAGAACCTAGCATAGTGCCTGACATATAGTGCATGCTTATTAAATGTTTCTTTATTGATTGATGGAAGGCAGACAGGAAGCACAGAAGGAAGATATGTAGACAGGCAACAGGAAGATGAAGAATGCCGAAGAAAGATAGGTAGGAGATATGAAGGAAGAGAAACAGGAACTGAAGCACATATAGAAGAAAAGAGAGAATTCAATAATGCTTCGAAGATCCATCCACACAGGTCACAGACCCTCCAGGATCATCTTCATGAGCTGCTGTCATTAAAAAATCCATTGCCTTGCAGTCAACATGATGATGAGCCAGTCTGAGTTTTCCTATTCGTCCTACCTGGAGGACTGCACCTCCTCAGTCACCTTTGTTGAATTATCATACACCCAGAAATTGTGGGTGTCCCCAAGGCTCTTTCCTGAGCTTTCTTCCTGTTTCCCTTTACCACGACCCAAATGGATTTAATTATCACCTCTGTGTTGATGATTCTCAGATCTAGTCTCTTGTGTCTTCCTTGAACTCGTGGTTCCAGTCCTGTAACATGAGCTCCTTAATGGACATTTTGAATTAGATATCCCGGAGACATCTAATACACATTGATTCTCCTCAAACACCCACCCTAATCACTCAGTTTCTCGACCTATTCACTTCCCATGACCTGCTCCTCCACTCCATATCAGCTACACACAAAAACTCTCGATCTTGCCATTTACCCACCAATGTATCACCTCCATGTTCCAGTATCCTGAAATCTGCTTATTTGACCATAATTTGCTTTCCCTTTGCTTTCCCTTACCAAACCCTACTCTTCATTCATACCACAACCTCTAATCCCTTAACCACTTCATTCTCTCCTAGGCCATCTCCCCTGCACTACCTATTGTCTCCTCTTTTTCCCAAACTCCACCCCTTGGTGAACAGTGCAATTCTACACTTTCCTTTTAAGCCCTTGGGGCCCTTATCATAACACCAATTGCTCCCTGTAAAGCCTCAGCTTTGGGTGACTCCCACTATGTGAAGTCTTCATCCCTATGTATGTGTTACTGAATGCAGGGGGAGAAAAATCACACAACCATCTATATCTACTATAATTTGTTATATAACCTCAAATGGGCCCTCACTGCCATTAGGCAATCCTGCTGCACCTCTCTTATCAACTCACTATCCTACCTTCCACAGTGGCTCTTCCAAACCTTTTCTTCCATCCTCAAACTACAATGGCTTCCCCTCCCCACAACCTCTCAGCTGAGGACCTTGTCTCATATTTTACAGAAGAAGTGAGACCATTTGCCATGAGTTCTCTCTTCTCCCATTTTCCTTCTCTCATATCACTCAAATGCCTTCCTCGACTATCTCCTCCATCGCTTTGTCACTCAAAGAGGTAGCCCTACTCCTTACTAAAGCCCACCCCTCCACCTGCACTAGAAGTCCCTTTCCAACTGTCTCTTCCAACAAATTACACCTCCCTCCCCTCCCCCAACCCCGGCATCTTCACTTTATCACTTACCTTCAAGCTTTCCCTGTCTACTTCCCTACTACCTACAAACATGCCTATGTCTCCTCCATCCTAACTTGATCCTTCTACCTCATTTAAATATAGTCCTATAGCTCCTTCTTTGCCCTTTGTGGACAAACTCTTTGAAAAGGTTATGTTCTACAAGTGCCTCCAACTTCTCTCCTTTCACTCACTTCTTAACCTCTTACAATTCAGCTTTTGATTTCATCATTCTTCAGAAACTGCTCTCTCCAAAGTTACCCATGATTCTTTAATGACCATATCCAATTTTTATTAACACTCCTTCTTCTTAACCTCTCTAAAGCCTTTGACACTGTTGATCACTGTCTTCTCCCTGGTCCTGTCTTCTTTTCAGGTTTTCTAGACACCACTTTCTCCTAGTTTTCCTCTTACCTATCAGATCATTCTTTCTCAGTTTTCTTTGCTGGATTGTCATCCAGGTCATTACTTCTAAACAAAATTGTCCCTCAGAGTTCTGTCCTGGGTCCTCTTCTCTTCTTTCACTATATTACTTCACTTGGTGATCACATCAGCTCCCATGGATTTAATTACCATCATCTCTATGCTGATGATTCTCAGATCTTCCTATCTTGCTATAACATCTCTGCTGACCACCAATCTCGAATTTCCAACTGCCTTTCAGACATCTCAAAATGAACGTCCAGTAGACATCTTAAACTCAACACATTTAAAACTGAACTTATTATTTTTCCTTCTAAATCCTCTCCATCTCCCTCACCCCTATGTTCCCTGTTTCTGTCAAGGGCAACACCATCCTCCCAGTCTCTCAGATTTGCAACAAAGGTGTCACCCTCAACTCCTCATTATTTCTCATCCTTCACATCCAATCTACTTGCCTGTCAATTTCACCTTTGCAGTATCTTTCAGCTTCTTCTCTCCTCTGATATCACCATCACACTTGTGCAGGCCCTCATCGCTTCACACCTGGACCATAGCAATAGTCTGCTGCCAGTTTCAATCCCCCATCCAGTTACCAAAGTAATTTTCTTAAAGTGTGGGTCTGACCATGTCACCTTCCCGTTGAATCAACTTTGGTGGCTCTTTATCACCTCCAGGATAAAATGCAAAGCCCTCAGTCATTCAAAGCCCTTCATAACCAGCTCCACCACCCTTCAACCTAACCTTTCCAATTTTCTCACACCTTAGACTCCCTCTGCATACCTCTTGATCCAGTGACATCAGCCTCTTTGTTGTTCCACAAACAAGACATTCCATCGCTTGGCTCTGAGCATTTTTCCTGGCTGCCCCCTATACCTAGAATGCTTTCTCTCCTTTTTCTCTGCCTGTTGGCTTCCCTGGCTTCTTCCATCTACCAACTAAAATTTCATCTTCTACAGGAACTTTTTCTCAACCCCTCTCAATTATAGAGCCTTCCCTCTTATATTTTGATTTCCAATTTCTTCTGTATATAGCTAGTTTTTACATATTTGTTTGCTTGTCTACTCCATTAGATTGTGAATCCCTTGAGGACAAGAACTGTCTTTTACCTCTTTATGTATCCCCAGTGCTTAGCATAGTGCCTGGCATGTCATAGGCACTTTAAAAATGTTTATAAACTAACTGACTCACATCTCAAACTCAACATAGCCAAAATAGAATCCGTTATCTTTTCGACAAACCCACCCCTCTTCCCAATTTCCCTATTGGCTACCACCCAGGTCATCCTTGATTCCTCACTTTTACTCACCACGCATATCCTTCAGTTGCCAAATCTTGTCATTCCTAGCTCCATAGAATCTCTCACATACATCCCTTTCCTTTCCACTCACACAGTTATCACCTTAATACAGGCCTTTATCATCTTTTGCCTGGACTACAGCAATAACTAACCTCTTAATTGGGTTCCCTGACTCATGGCTCTGTCTGATCCATCCTCTCTTCACAAATGGCAAAGTGGTTTTGCAGAAGCAGAGGTCTGACTATATCACTCCACAATTCAATAAACTGCAGTGGCTTCCCATTACCTCTAGCAGCTAACATAAACTCTCCTGCTTGGTATTTAAAGCCCTTCACAACCTGGCCCCAATCTATCTTTACAGCCATGTTACATATTGCTTCCCATACTACAGTCCAGCCAAATTGTTCTCCTTACTGTTTGTCACTCATCTCAGTGCCTTTGTCCTGGCTGTCCTAGATATTTCAAATGTACTCTTTCCTTCCTCATATTTGTCCCTCAGAATGCCTTGTCTTCTTTAAGAGTCAGCTCATCCACAACTTTCTACATGTAGTCCTTCTTGATTTCGAGGAAAGTAGTTAAGTGGCCAAATGGACAGAACACTGGACTTAGAGTCAAGAAGACCTAAATTCAAAAATAGCCTTAGACACTAGTGGTGTGACTCTAAGCAAATTATTCTTGCCTTAGTTTTCTTATCTGTAAAATAAAGATAATAATGGCATCCACCTTCTAGCTATATGTTTCAAGGATATAATGAGATATTTGTAAAAAAAATTTGCAAACTTCAAGGCAATATATGATTATTATTTCCTGATCTGCATCCAAGTCTTGCCCACTAACCATGGGTATCTCCCAAAGCTCTATCCTGGGCTCTCTTCTCTTCTCTGTCTATACTATTTCACTTGATTGTCTCATCATCTCTCACAGATTCAATTATTATCTCTATGCAAAAGATTCTCAGACCCATTTATCCAGCTGTCACCTCTCTCCACAGTTTCCAATTGGCTATTGGACTCTGAAATTCCATGTTCAATAGAGATCTTAAACTCAACATCTCCAAAAGTGTACTCATTATCTTTTCCCAAAAACCTGCCCCTCTTTCTGACTTCTCTATTACAATTGAGGGCACCACTATCTTAGCATAGTACCCAACACATAGGTAGCACTTAATAAATGCTTGTTGACTTGACTGATTGATATCCAGGCTGGTCCTATAATGTACCTATATGGACCTATATATAATGGACCTATAATGCACAAAGCTTTGTAGGACCTCATAAGTTTAGGCTTTGCAGGTATAGCTTTCAAGAGCCTGGTATCATCACCTCAGTATCATAATAAGGTGTAACAATAGGACAAATATAGAGGAGTTTCGAAGATATTGACAATAAATACAATTAATGGACAAGAAAGGCATGTCTGTTCCAGAAAGTGATTTTTTTTTCCATAACACAACAGAAAAGCAGGCATGATGTAGGCACAGTTCATTCCTCTCAAAAAACAACCTTCGAAGCTTGTGGTTCAGTCAGCAAAATCAGTCAGCTCACTCAATGGGGCTAAAATAAATAAAATGAAATGAAACCAGTAAAAAGATCTTTATTTATAGCATGTGATTCCTTGCTTTTTTTTTTTAAAGAGAAGTTTCTTACTTTACTCAAAGGGAAACTTCCAAGGAAGAGTTCTTCCTTTTCTTTGTTGTTAGCCTAGTGATTAAAGAGGCACGCTAATATGTAGTTATTGGTTCCTGGGCCCTCTCTAAGAAGTGTAGAGCCTTCCTTTGGAGGATGTAGAGCTTACAGCTATTCGTACCATGTCATGCTGTTGTGGTTGAGTCATTTCAGTTGTGCTCAACTCTTCGTGACCCCATTTGAAGTTTTTTTTGGCAAAGGTGCTGGAGTGGTTTGCCATTTCCTTCTCTAGCTCATTTTACAGATGAAGAAACTGAGACAAGCAGGGTTAAGTGACTTGTCCAGGGTCACACAGCTAGTAAGTATCTGAGGCCAGTTCTGAACTCAACACCTCATGAATCCAGGGCCTGAACTCTATCCACTTCACCACTTAGCTGCCATTACCATGTCATAGACAAGTCATATTCTTCTCTTACTTCTCACATTCCTCCACCACCACCACCCCCATCAAATCTTGGAAATGGGAGCCTTATGTTGAGGACTCACCTCAGAATGAGAAGATCTAGATTTGACTCTCACTAATTAGGCCACTTTGGGCAAATTATTGAAACTCTCTGAGCCTCAGTTTCTCTATCTGTAATATTTATACTGCCTACCTCACAGGACTGTTATAAGAAAAGTATTTTGTAACCCTTCAGTATCAATTTAATCCAGCAGATGCTTACCAAGCTAGGAACTATGCCAGGGACAATATAAATGTGAGCCATTGTCATTTCTGTACAGGATGAAATTAGGTTAAAGTGACCACCGAAGGCAGGCTTGAAGAGAGAAAATGCATCAAAAGCTCAAAATACAAACAAGTAGTAAGTGGACGGAGGAGAGGGACAGTTCTAAGTCAGTCTTTTTGGTGGTTGAGATTTAAGGACCAATTTATGATGGGAGCCTTATGCCCTTTATTTTTTCCCCCCAATTTAGCTTCCAGTGACTTCCCCAATGGCTAAAACTCTGAGTTATTGACTAGCTTGCTCCAGCAGCAGTTATCCTCCAAAGGCCAAAGATATCCTCTACAACATTAGGAATGGCTATGCTCAGACCTCTCTCTTTGTGCTGTAATTCCTTTCTTAGCAGAATGGCACTTCTCTTATTTTCTGGAAATGAGGACAGACCATACACAAGATGGAATTTTCAGTCAGCACAATTCATTATTGTTATCCTTTACTTTTTTCTGCATCGCAACATTTTCATTCAGGGTTTTGAATGCCATTCCCTCACTCCCTTGTTCAGAGCCCATCGATATCTCACCCTTTCCTCAGTCAAAGTGGTTGGTGTTGAATGATGAGGTATTTCATTCCTGTGGGAGTTGACAGTCCCACTTGCACCTTAGGCACAGTTGTTCCTATGAGAAGGAAACTGGGATTGAATAAACTCAATGCTCCTGGATGGTGGCAAAACAAAATCTCATTTACACACTCTGTCACCACAGTTTCTTTCCATTCTTTCCTTCAGTCCATGGGTAGATTTTTAGTGCTTATGAAGTCTGCTCCCCAAGAGAGTTTGTTAAAATCTAATGCGCTAACAGATTTCCCATAGGATATCTACCAAAGCATTGCAATATGAGATGTAGGTCTCTCAGGACTCAAAGAAGCTTGGAGGAGTCTGAAAGAAAGAAAGAAAGAAAGAAAGAAAGAAAGAAAGAAAGAAAGAAAGAAAGAAAGAAAGAAAGAAA
>NW_020954580.1:12019520-12060103 GCF_900497805.2 Vombatus ursinus | reverse complement strand
AAAGAAAGAAAGAAAGAAAGAAAGAAAGAAAGAAAGAAAGAAAGAAAAACAGACATACAATATTAGGTCAACTACAGAAAATTTTGGAAAAAAGTGAAAAGCATATACTATAACCATTATACCAACTTCCAATTTAAAGTGAAAACTAAAATATATATATATTCACACTCATATTTATGGAGAAATAAATGTAATGCACTTCTTGGCCCTTAAAATTCCATTTCTTTACCTTATGTTGCCAATGAAAATATTCAAGAAATATATGTCATTGTTAGGAATAAACATGATGACACCGCTACCCTCTGAGTTCAGGTTCAGTGGTGGGATGAAATGAGAAACTGATAGGTTATTTGAGAGTTAACAAAAAAAGAGGTTTACTTAGCTGTAACTTAGAAAGAATAACAGCAAGGACACAATGGTACTTAGTTTCAGTTGGCAATGGCCCCTCCCCCTACCTCCTTGTGGAATCAAGTTTGGTCAGGAGTGATATAGTGACTCCTATGATCTCAGGACGTCTACCAAATCTGAAAGACCTGCACTTCACATGAGTGGGCCTTTTAATGACCTTAGGTAACCAGGAAACCTCATCAATATGTCTTAGACTACTGGGTAGATTCAGCAAGGGAAGTCCAGGAATCCATATCCTCAGGGCCTGCTTTGTCACATGTTAGGGACAATAAGCCTAAATCTTGTTACTAGGGACAGGAATGAGGGGAAACCATGGTAGATATGCAATCACAATGATATTTAATGACATTTGGTCTTAATTATGTCTAAACATCATAATACCTTTGATTTCATCAATATGGACACTTAATCCATGAAGTATTATGTATTCTAAGAAGATTACAATCCTTCCATATTTTGGTAATTAACAATAATAATAATAAACATTAATATAGCACCTACTATGTCCCAGGCTCTGTGCTAAGGGGTTGTATAATCAATATCTCATTTGATCTTTACAACAACCATTTATTATTATTATAATACACATTTTAAAGATGAGGAAACTAAGGCAAACAGCAGGCAAGTGACATGCTCTGGGTCACACAGTAAGTATCTGAGGTTGGATTTGAACTCAAATCTTCCTAATTCCAGTGTCTACCCACTGTGACACCTAGCTGCCTCACAATGATGTTTATAAGTCACTGTGGCCAAAAACATTCATTAATTGATGTTCAACATTCTGGGGATAAGCATTTCTACCCTTGAGATTGTTGGTTCATAAGATTATAGAAAGGATCTTGGAGGTCACTTAATCCAACTCCCTCATTATACACATGAAGAAACTGAGACCCCAAATTGATGAAATGATTTGACCAAGGTCACATGAATAGTAAGTAGAAGAATATTACTGAGGCTAATAATCATATGACAGGCACATGACTGTTCACCAGCTCATATTCAAAATCTTTGCAGTTTAGTGGAAACTTTCAGAGCTTGTACTCTACAAACAGATGAATGCCCAGTAGCACCTCCATGTCACAATGAGGCATAGAATAATGCTTTTGTGGAAGCTAGCTTTAAAAAATGAGCATGTAAGAATGGGGGTGGGGTCAGCCTAGATAATTACTCCACCCCACTCAAAGTTATGATAAGACACTAAGTCCTGATGCCTTTGTCAAGTGAGAACAAGGCTCATTTGAATCAATCAGTCCAAACTGTGATCTGGGTGTGAACAGGGTTTGGGTATCAGTCAGTCACTTTAAACTATTTGATTTGGTTGATGGAATTGGCCACACACTATAAGTCTTTTCTACAATAACTGGCCAGTTTTTATGTTGGGGTTTTCTATTTTTATTTTGTTTTGATCATATGGTAGATTAGGGCAGAAGCCTTTTAGCTAAAGCCTTCGAGAAGAAATCATTGGAGTGGAGAAGAGTCCGGTCTAAGCCTTAAGTCTCAACTTCCTCTTGTCCTTGTCTGGAGAACTATGGACTTTGGAGGATGAGGGAATTTGAACTTTTCCAAATTAGGATCCCAGCAGAATTCCTGAAGTGGTAACTGTCTGTAGGGTCTGCACTGAGAGCCTAGGATAGAGTACAGCAGATTAGGAAAGGCACATTCAAAGTTCTACAAGAATTCCAGCAGAAAAAACCTTAGCATACCTAAGGGAAACATATTGACAACTCGAATAAAAGGACTTCCAGGATCTGTGAGCCACATGTGCTCTAAACTCAAACACACTCTCCTTTTGACTTTACATGTTCGTGGAAAAGACTTTGGAAGGCATATTTTGTACCAGCTGGTCTTACTACACCACCTTAGCAAAAAATTCTTACTAAAATTTTACTTAAACCTAATCTTACTAAAACCTAATTATCTAGCTGACTAAGAAATATACTGTTGGGAGTTCATGAGCTAATATCATTAAAAAAGAAGAAGAAGAAGAAGAAATCCCAAGTCTCTTGGGGCTATCTCTAAAACTATGAGGGGTATGTAGCAGTCTGATCTCTGGAGATAAGACCTGACAGTATGGATGGAAATTTGAGAGAATAGCTCCAGAGCTTATACATACAAAAAGCATATAATATTCTGACTATAAATTATAATATATCTTCTGGGGGAAATGAATTCTATTCTAAATAAAAATAGAAATTTTATTTGTTGGCACTAAAGTTTATTTATAGTTTATTTATAAGATGTCAGTTGCCATAATACTGAGAAGATTTAGGAAGTGGTAGTTGACAAACTAAAAATGTATATCTCATGTGTTACCCCAGTACCCCAATAGATCTGTGGTCTTGTTGATATAGTATTCCCTCCAACAATGAAGACTGTAACCCATTCATCATGTCCTCCAGTAAGCTGCAGTGAATCTACCCAATGTGCAAGGGGCCTTCTTTAATTTCTCCTGATATGAGAATGCCAATGCAGCGTGTGGGTTTTCAGTTATCCCTTACTATTGCCGTATGAGCAGCCCTGCTTATTTTTTCACTTACATATTTCCTTTATAACATCCTTCATACCACATCTTTTGTATAATTCCTCTTATATAATGTACCATAGCTTGGTTACATATATCATGGAGCTCAAAATTGCTGTTTGGGTGAGCCTTATCTTCAGCTCTTCGGGAACTGTAGTGTTTCGTGTCTTAGTGCCACACATCACTAGAAGGATACTGGTACTAAAAAGATGAGTCTTATTATGACTAACATAATCATATTAAAAATAAAAACATCCACTTGGAGCACAAACCCTAACAGTCCCCATAAGCTAGAGGCCAGTGACAGAGCTTCTAAGAATCCAAGATGAGCTAAACACCATCAGGAGGCAAAAGTGCCTCATATGCAAAACCCAACAAAATTTGCATAGCATTTACATTGCTTATAATGAGGTCCCTGTATCCAATAAGGAGTTGCATACATTTTAAGACTGGATCTTCAGAAATTGATCCTCAAGATCCCTCTTCAAGGTTGCTGCTACTAATAACTTCTATTTGTCTGTTAAATCTGGGCATTCAATTTTAGACATTCAAATTTTGGTTTCCTGAATAAAAAGATACAGCATCTGATTTAATATGTCCAAGCATGGGGCTTCCCATCCCACTTAGAGAGCCAAAGTTGGGGCATCTCCACCAGGAAAAGTCTTTTAAAAAAAGTTACATCCTATGGAAAAGGATGTATTGCCTTTAATACAAAGCAATTTATATCTGAACTAGATCTGAGAGTTAAAATTGTTGGTAAAGAAACAAATGAGAAATATTTATGTTGTGAAACTTATTATAGTATGCAAATTTCAAGCAGCAATTAGTTCTTCAACTAGTACCTAGATTGTTTACTGTTGTGATAGAGGCCCTTCCCCGAGATGAGTGAAAAACTATTTCCTTCAGATTTTGAAAAATAAAAACACAATCATGCAGTTTTACACACTCAGGAATACAGACAAATTGGGTTCTACCGCATGCAAAGAAAGAGGAGGCAAACAAATTAAACAAAGACAACTTAAACCTTTTCTCTGCTCAGTTAAGTGCAGTAGAAGGATATATTAGTGAAAGAGGGAAAGTCACTGGCAAATGAAGGAAATTTGCCTAAGGTCTTTTGATGCCAAGATGGCCTGAACTTTGGCTTTTGACTGAGAAAAGGAAGTAAGTTGAACAATGATATTCTAGTCAAGGTCTGTGAATAAGAATAGTGTTTTAAAAAAAAAACTGTTCAGAGCTAAGTATTAATGAAAAAGGTACTGAGTTGTACCTAGGTTTTATCATTTTTAAAGCATTCCATATATATATCATGTTTTAAATGTCCTGTTAGTGATGTTTAAACTTAGCTATTTGTAATAAAGAATTCTATGGACATGGGAAAAGGAAAAAAAAATATGGTAAAATGTCTGTGGCATAAGCCACAGGTCACTCAATTTTTCTGTTAAAAAAATCTAGATGCCCTTTTTCATACCTCAGTCACTTCTTGCTATATATACTCTTGCCTAAACTGTATACCTTCTCAGATAATCACAACAAAAGTAGAGTGACACCACCCAAACAATTGCCTATGACGACATATATGAACATGCCAAACGTAGTTCCCTACTTGGCTACTAAGAATAGGGAAGTGAAGCACACAACATTTGAGCCTTGTACATAGTAGGTATTCAATAAATACCTGTTGACTAAATAGTAAATGAATATAGTGGTGAATGATCATGGCACCACTGTCACCTAGTGGTAGTGTGTATTAATTATAGGTTCAGTTGTTTGGCGTAGAAACTTCTTCAAAACTTAATCTGTAGGGGCAGCTAGGTGGCGCAGTGGATAGAGCACTGGCCCTGAAATCAGGAGGACCTGAGTTCAAATTCAACCTCAGACCCAAAACACTCACTAGTTGTGTGACCCTAGGCAAGTCACTTAACCCCATTGCCTAGCAAAAAAACCCAAGAACAAAACTTAATCTGTAGACCTACATTTGTCAGATCCCCAGTAGAGCTTCTCAGAATCTGGAAGCACTAAGTATGGGACAAAGTCTGAATTTTGGGTATAGTAACCTTGTGAACCAAGTCTATAGTGACCAGGCGAATCAGTCTTACTGGACGAATCAGAAAGCATGCATGGGAGCAGATAAGAGGAAAATAGTACAATCATTCTGGCTCTCAATGTGACTGATTTATAGTAAAGAAACACTGGAGCTGATCATCCAGAACATTTTGAGTCTTTTAATATCGTGGAAACATCACAGCAGCTGTTTCAAACTTTTTCTCTCCTCAAGTCCCAACTTTACCAGCTCCATTCTCATGTTCAGCAAATGATTTAGACTCCTAATTTACCTAGATGGAATATTTTACATGAATCCCTTCAACTCTACTCTCCTATTTTTCTATTCCTCTCTTCCTTCTCAGTCATCCTCTGCCCATTCCCTCCAGTCTTAGAAGAAGTGCCTTTACTTTTTCTAATTTATGTCCTTGAACCCCTCCCTTCCTGTTTCCTCCACAACTTTGCTCTATTAGTCATCTCTCCTCCCCTCTGCATCATCAATCTTCCCCTCTCTACTTCATCCTTCCCCTTAATCAATCAACAAGCATTTATTTAGTGCCCACTATATGCCAGGTATTGTGACAAACACTGGACATACTAAGAAAAAAGTAAAAGTCTCTACCTTCAAAGAGCTTACGTTTGAATAGGGGAGACAACATGAACATATAGACATCTATATCAAATACAAATAAAGGGAATATGACAGTCTTAGGAGGGAATGGCACTAGTATCTGGACAGATCAGAAAAGGCTTCATGTAAAAGGTGGCACTTGAGTTGGGTTTTTTAAAACTCAGGTATTCCAAGAGGCAGTGGTGAGGGGTGAGAGCATTCTAGGAATGCTGTCAGACAGTCCACAGGTACCAAGATGGGTGGTGATATGTTGTATGTGAGGAATATGCTCAGGTCACTCCTAATCTAAAATTAAAACACAATAAAATAAAAAGTCTCCCTGGACCTCTGATACTTATGTGATCGTGCTTCCTTTTTCTCTTCTTCTATGGACAAATTCCTAGAAAGAGTGGCTTTCAGTCCCTATTTCCTCACTACATAGCTATTTCTTAGTCCCTTTGCAGTCTATTTTCCCTCCCCACCATTCTATTGAGAGTTCTCTCAAACTCATAATATCCAAAACTTAACTTATCATCTTCTCCTCCAAACCTGCCATTGTCATTTGCTTCCTAAATTGGTTCATTTACCACCATACTCACAATATCCTAGATTCATAACTTTGAAGTTGTTTTTTATTCATTATTATTATTAGTATTATTATTATTATGTTAGGCAATTGGGGTTAAGTGACTTATCCAGGGTCACACAGCTAGTAAGTGTCAAGTGTTTGGTCTAAGGCCAGATTTGAACTCAGGTCCTCCTGACTTCAGGGCCGGTGCTCTATCCACTGCACCACTGTTTTTTATTTTTGTCTCTCCCTCACAGCACACACTCAATCAGTTGTGAAGGCCTTATCGTTTCTACCTTATGATGCCTCTTATATTTGCTTTCTTTTCTCTACTCCCATGGAAAACCATCCTAGTTTCAACCCTTACTTCTTCTCACCTAGATTATTGCAATAGCTCCCAACAGGTCTTCCTGCTTATAATTAGTCTTTCCCCTCTTAAATCCTGTGATCATATTGCAAGGCTACGATCCTTTCATATATTTCTCCAGTCTCTGAGGCACTCAGGTTATACTTGCATATAATAAGTATTTTTCAAAACTTCTTGCTGAATAAGGAAATTTGAGCCAGGAAAGTCAAATGACTTGTCTAGAGTCATACAGATAGAAGAAATGAGATTTGAACCCAGGTCCCCTTATTCCAAATCTGTGGCTCTTTCTTTGCCACATTGCCTGAATTGTGCACTATCATTATGTTAATCTAGCTATCTGTGACTTCCTATTGCCTACTAAATTAAACATAAACTCTATATTCTGGCATTCAAGACCCTCTACGATATGGCTGCAATCCAGACTTACTTTTCACCCAGTTCTCTTTTATGTATTTTACATTCTGGCTGAGCTGGACTCTAGCCCCACCTGTTACCATATTTCCCATCTTCGTGATTTTGGTCTTATCATCCTCCATGCCTGGAATAGATTACACTCCCCGCCCCAGTCCACATACTTGTCTGTTAGTTTCTCCCTTCCTTCAAAGTGCCACTCAGAAACCACTTCCTCTAAGAAGACCTACCCTGAAGCTTACAAGTGGAAAGTGAATACTCCCTCTACAAATTTATCGTAGCATTTTTTCTGGTTCTCTTCTTTGTATTTATTGGGTTCTCTCTAGTATTAAATTTATTTGTGTCCTTGTCCTTCTCTCTAACCTCCTCCCTGTTTAGATTTTTAAACTGCTTAAGAGCAAGCCCTATGTCCTATCTGTCTCTGTTATCCCCATTTCTGCCTAAGAATTGTCTAAATTATTTGGTAAATTTATTGAACTAAGGTTATCAGGTGACAGCTGGAAGGGACCTTAGAAGCTATCTTGCTGAAGTTGGGACTCAGAAAGGTGGCGGAAATTGTCCAGAGTCACAGAGATATAGTAGCACAAGACACAAGACTTGCCTTCTCACTCCAAAATCCAGGGCCCTTGCCATTATATCGTTATTCAGTCACTGATTTCCCTTATTCTCCCTGAACTTTCAAATGTTTGGGGTTCTCATGCAGGTACAGCCTTCCTGTAAGGTTTTATCAGAAAAATTCAAAGCAGTGGGGAAATCAGTGCATTGAACAGCATTAAATCCAGCTTTTCTGGCTCCATATCCCTAAAAAGATTATCTGAAGATATAACTGAAAAGTATTTGTGTGATAGACCCTTGGACAATTTACACAAGCATTTTTAAGAAGGAATTAAAAAAAACTAGCTCATAAGCTTAAAAAAATACACTCAAACTAAAAGAGTAATCCTATATAATCAGCAAGGAGTTACACAAAACACTGAGGAATATGGAGAAGTGACTTGTTCAAAATGATACAATAAACTGATGGTCATATTGATCATTAGCAGTCAGCACTTGCACATAGCTTGGTATAGGCAATTCAGTTCTTGTTAAGTTCTATTATGTACAAGACACTAGGATAAGTACTGGGGATAAAAGAATAATAATATTTTTTTTTAACTCATGAATCTTGTCCTCAAGGACAATTCTTTTGCTTACAGTGGTATAGAGCTTAGCACATAGTAGGCTCTCGATAAATGTCTGTTGATTGATTAATGTACTGAATTAAGGACAGGGATCTTTGATTTTATCCATATACAGAACCCTCAAGTTAAACAAAACTCTCTCATAAGTCATCACCTTCTCTGCAATTCATGGTTTCAGAGAGTAGTTATCTAGAGCATTAAGAGGTTAAAAGATTTTTCCAGGATCCTGCACCCACAGTATGCCAGAGGCAAGATTTGAACCCACGTCTTCATGACTATTCCTCATCCACTAAATTTCACCCTACTGCATGGATGCCTATAAACAATTGTTGAATGGCAGACCTTACAATTAAACACACAGCTGTCCAGGATAGAAACTGACAAAAATAGCCTCACTAGTGGCTTTAGTTTGCTATTGCTGTTGTTCTTTTCTGGCCCAATTATAATCTGATTGCCTGAATACAGTCTCTCTCAGTCTTGATTGGCCTCCAGTTGTAAAGAAAATAATTCCTAAGGTGCTAGTTACTCGGGGATCCTTTGGTGTGGAAATTACTCCAGAAATGAGACAGCATTTCATAGTCACTCTGCAGACATGGAAAATATTTCCAGTGGCTCTCCGTTCACTGGGAATAGAGAGGCGTAATTCTCTATGGGGAATAGTACTTGTGCATTATAGAGGATGATTCCAAAACACAGTGTCTCACTGGGACACAGGAGGAAGGGCTTGGAAATGGTGGGGATTTTGAGTCTCTGGTGAAAATGAGGAGTGCTGTGAGGATGGGCTGGTGTTTGCACTTTCCCAGAATCCTCAGAGATAACCAGGGGCTAACATTGTTCAGCAGTCTAAGGACTGAAGAATTGAGGTTTTCCAGAAGGAAAAATTTGCTGTGGCCAAAGCAGAAGGGCAGTGAGCGAGTACAAGCAAAACACTTCTCCCTCCTTTACAGGACAATGCTGTAAACAGCATTTAAAGGCTTTCCTGAAAATGACTTTTTTGAGGGGGAAAATAACAAAAGTCAGGGTTCAAAGTGCTACTTTCTGTTTAGAGAAAGCCAAGCTAAATATGGATAAAGTGGAAAGGTACCCCTCCTTCTCCTCCTCTGTATTCAGGAGGGCATTTCCTCCTGGGAAGTTCAAGGCACTAATTATGATGTCAGGCTCTCGGCAATGCTGTGGATTCCCTGTTTTTCTGAAGACCAGAGGTATGCAAGGAAATAAGTGACCTGCAACACATAAATTAAGAACAATTCCTCTACTGAGCAAAGCTGTATTTTGTGTGCTCAGGCAATGGGATTATGATCATGCCATAAGGCCTGATCCCTGTGAAAGGTATATTTCTCCTGGCTGAAGAAAGCAGAGATAATTATTCAAAATTCCTGAACTAGGCCAACCATTTGTCCAGAGGGCAAAGAAATCCTGCTTGACTGGCTTGCACCCGAAACCAGTGTCAAGTTCCTGACCTTGTGAACTCCCCAGAACAATATCAGGATAAAAAGGAGAGGCTCTTTTCTGCAGCATTAGCTGGAAAAAAAAAATTTAAAGAAGTCCTTGCAATGTGCTTTTTTTTTTTTATTTTTTATTGGCACTCACAGAAAAGTACTAAAGAGGAATTGTCATCTTGGATAATAAAATTCCAGTCTTTTCAAGTTGAACTTTGTTTCTTTTTCTCATTTCCAGAAAAAATACTGTTCCTTTTCTTCTTAGATTTTCACATCCCAACTGCTCCAGTACTAGTGGAAGTCTTCTTTCCTTTCTGTGTAGTTGATGAGTGGGGGATGTAGGAGGAGAGATAGGGAAGAAGTCGAGGGGAGTAAGGCCATAGTGTCTATGCCACTATAAACAATTCTTAAAAAAAAATTATACAATTTCTGCCCTCAAGGATATTACATTTTTAAAAAAATCTATATTGGTGGAAACACATGCCAAAAAACCCAGTCAAATAAACCCTCCAACAATTTCATAAATATGAGGAGAGTAAATTGTCATGAGACTATTTGAAAAACTAGCTAGTACCCCATTGTCCTTTTCTTCCCTGTCTATCCTTTCTTCATTTGTCCCTCCCTTTCCTCCTTTTCTTTTTCTTCCTTCCTTCCTTTCTCTTTCTTCCTTCTATTTTTCCTTCTTTTTTTTTTCTCTCTCATCTATTTTATAGCTAGTATTTACAGAGCAGTTAGGTGGCTCAATGGATAGAGTGCTGGGCCTCCAGTCAGGAAGACACATCTTCCTGAGTTCAAATCCAGCCCCAGATACTTACTAGCTGTGTGACCCTGAGCAAGTCACCTAACCTTGTTTGCTTAGTTTCTGCATCTATAAAATGAGCAAAAGAAGGAAATGTCAAACCACTCCAGTATCTTTACCACGAAAACCCTAAATGGGTTTGGAAGGGTTGGACACAGCTGAAAAATGACTAAATAACAATATTTATATAGTGCTTTAAGGTTAACATAGAATATATATATTCATTATATATATACACATCATACATATACATATATACACAGATATACACGTATGTATATATGTATATATAAAATCTCATTTAATTGTCCAAATAATACTGAAATTTTGAGGTGGATGCTATTACCTACATTTTACAGATGAGGAAACTGAGGCAGAGGGGTAAAGTGACTTGTCTAGGGTCACACAGCTCGTATCTGAAATAGGATGTGAAACCAGGTCTTCCTGACTCCAAATCCAGTGCTTTAGCTACTATACTAGCTAGCTAAGCCACAGGATTTTATTACAGGATAACATCTAACTGAAAGGGACTTTAGAGGTCATCTGGTCCTAGCCCCTCATTTTCCAGATGAGGAAACTGACATCCAGAGAGGTTCATCAATGAAGGCCTATAATACTTTACAGATCCTTGGCCTACCATCAACATACACCCCTGGAAGGTATAGCCTAGGGTTCTCTGAGCAAGCCCCTTTTAATAGTGTTAACCAATAATTTAACACAGGCCAGTAAGTGCAATGGCAAGAAGTTCTTTAGTCAGTCAGTCAACAAGCATTTATTAAGTGCCTGTTATATACCAGACACTGTGCTCCTAGCACAGTGGGAATACAAGACTGGGAATACAAAGAAAAGCTAAAGACAATCTCTGCTTCCAAAGAGCTCACAATCTAATAGAGGAGACAACATGCAAACAATTATCTACAAACAAGATACATGCAGGATAAATTAGAGATAACAGAGGGAAAGCATTCGCATAAAGGGGGAACAGGAAAAGCTTCTTCTAGAAGGTGGGATTTTAGGTGAGTAAGTTAGGAAGGAGTAAGGGAAGCCAGGAGGCAGAGATGAGGAGGGAGAGTATTCTAGGCACTGGTTACAGTCAGTGATAATGGCTGGAGTTGGAAAAGGAATATCTTGTGTAAGGAAATATTAACACGACCAGTGTTACTAGATTGCACAGTACACAGGGGGTTTCCGGTATGGGACAAATGTCCCCCTCTTTGTCCTTCCTGAGAAGTGCTACTCTTTAAAACTTCAAAAACCAACTCTAGGTGACTTGGAAACAGGCTAGCTCAGGAGAGTGCTCACAAAATGTGAAGATACAAATGGATTCAAAAACTAGCCCAAGCTGGCTGGTTTTGCCAAGCTCAACATGAAATGACCTGTCAGTTTTAGCTGTGCTGATAATGAATGAGGGGCCACATCTGAAAACACCTCTATAATCAGCAGCTTGGATAACACACCCACTCCCAAATTCAAAGATTAAATGTACATGGAGAAAGAATTAACCTCTCTTTTCTCTTTTAGAGCCTATCCCTCCAGGGCAAGCCGAAGGCATCTTGGGAAAAACTTGGAGAAAAAAGCTTCTCATTTTTCTATACACAGTCTCTCCGGCTGTCAATTCAGCAGCTTTCACACGAACTAAACCCACTTTTAAAAAGGAGAGCTTGAAAGTGTGGTACCATTAGCTATTCTGATTCTAGTCCATGCCAGGAAGCAAAGACTCTTATTATACTGTGTTCTATTTTTGATTGAAAATCAGTATCAACAGACTGACGCTTTAGAATGGTTAATGCCAGTGATAATCTTTGAAGATAATTGGAAATTGTTCTGCTCTGACCCTTTCAGCATTCCATCTAATGGCCATGTAGAGAAGTGCCATTCAAGGCCACAAGAAGAGAGATGGGGATCTGGGGAGACAGAGTAAGTACCAGAAATGGGTTCAAGGTCTCTCATGAAATTTGTCTTTGCAAGAAGTGAGGTTAGGGCATTGAAATAAGAGGGGGAGGTGTGTACCCTTTGGAGGTATTCAAGATGATTCAGCATGCCTTGGTATGAATTTTGGAGAGCACAGTGTGTTCCTTGTCTCCAACCTGCGCTAAGGCAATATGGCAAGAAAGGCCAGGGTACGTCCCTAGGAGTCTAGAGGTTAAATAGATCACCAGGCGTGAAAACCTTGGTACCTTCTTTTCATGACAAAGACAGTAACAAGAACAGGAAATGGCATACACGATCTTTTTTCATGATAATCATCTCATGAATGTAAAGAGAATAGGAAATGGAACAAGCATAACCCATTCCATTACCACCTTCAAACAGTAACCTCCTTGGCCCAAAAGCATGCCCTACTTAGGGTCCTGGGTGGAGTGAAGACTGAAGCCTTTAGGTAGAATCTGTAATCGATTCTGTTTTTAGATATATCTGGTTTTTTTTAAGCCTATATTAATTTGATTCCTCCCTATACCTTTATTTAAAGGTTAATTTAGAAAATCACTGAGAGGCAGCCTGGTAGAATAGAAAGATAGCTGGATTGGGCTCAATGAAAGACCAGACTGAACTCTTGCCTCAGACACTTACTGGATGTTGTGACTTTGGGCAAAAGTCATTTAACCTTGAAGCCTCAGTTTCCTTATCAGTAAAAAAGAGATAATAATAGCACCTATTCCTAGCTATGTTGTGAGGATCAAATGAGGCAATATTTGTAAAGTACTTTGCAAATCTAAAATACAATATAAATATTAGTTATTGTTGTTGTCATTACCCACCATACTTGGTTGATATTATAGGTTTACTCTTTATAAACCTCAAAGTGCTACATAATATATACTATATAATATATGCTACATATATTACTAATATATACTAAATAACATATGCTACATAATATATTGTTGTTTTGGTTGTTACCTACCTCTCGGGGTCAAATGTGATACCTCATGGAAAAGATAGAGCAATCCTCAATGCACTGTAAACATGGAATTATGATTAGCTATTACCAATGTTGGTATTGCCAGCTGATTTCTTGACTGAGGCCAAAGCCCCAACAGTTTCTACTTAAGAGGAAGAAAGTTGGATGCTAAGCAGTAACTTGAACTCACTGTTCATACGGTTTCTTTGTAAGACTCTTCTCACAGCCCTTTCCTGGGATGGGAAAACCCTGACTTTCGCTTGCTACAAGCAAAAGAGGAGGAGGCTGACTATTTTCAGCTGCTTCTGCCTCCTCTCCTACAGCTCTTGCCCCTTATTGCAGAGGGGTCACAGAAGCCAGAGCCCGCCCCCTCAGCGGCTCTTTGATCTCGTCCTCCTCGTTCTCTTCTTCTTTCCCCCACCTCCAAGTAACTAAAATCTTTGCAATTTGAGAGTTGGTAATGTGGCAGAAGCTCCTGAGGGAGACCAGGAAGGGCTTCAGGCAGAGGAGGGAGGCAGAATGCCTACAGCATTCCTTTGTAGGCGAGATGCTCTTTCTAGCCAGGATCTGTTCCTGAAAACAGTGAGTTCCCTGGACACCTCCTTAAGTTAACAGTGTGTGAAATTTATGGCATCTCACCCCAAGCCAAATGCCGCAAATTTGGGGGAGAGCAAAGGACAGGAGGTAGAGTTGCCAGAAAAATAGTAAGGGAAAAGAAAAGCCACATGGCCTCCAGCACTGGGTCAACACCCTGCCTCACTCATATATCACTCCCTGTGCCCAACTGGCTGATCCCTACATGTCATCCAAAGAGATTTTTTGTACATTTTACCCCAATGGGGATTTGTCCAGGCAGGTAAACCTGAAGGCAGTTGAGCTGTCCTAGATTTCAGGCCTTTCCAAAAGATTTGGCAACTGGCAAGTGTCAGTGCTATGCACATAATAGGTGCTCAATATGTATTTGCTGATTGGCTATGAAAGGGGTAAGAATGAAGGAAGGAAAGGAGAGAGAGGAAAGAAGGATGGACAAGATTCTTGTTGCAAATGACTAAGTGATATGTTATGAAAAATCCCATGATCTTTTATCACCTTACATTTGCTATCAGCAGAAACCTTCCCTGATTTCATATGAGATTTTTTTGCGGGGTGGAGGGGAAAGCTATATCATTTCTCTACACATTTGCCCCAACTTAAGGCCTTTCAGAATCCTCTTTCTAGGGAAGAGTGAGTAAAGGATTAAAAATAATCTTTAGGGAACAACGATGCCTAGACAAAAGGATATAGCCAAAAACTAAGTCATTGCTATCAGTCAATTTCTCTCCAAAAGTCTCTAGTGAATTATACTATCTTGCCTCTTGCAATGAACCAAAATAAATATATCAGAAATGTAATTTAACCTTGCTGGGTCTTATTTTCCTCCATGAGATCCATGAAGTGGATACATTTTCATCTATAACATGAGGGAAGTTGGAATAATCTCTAAAGTTTCTTCTAGTACTAAGTTATATAATCTTATGTGCAATCCACTGTAAAGGAATTATGTGAAATATGAATACTTACATAGACTCTAAATTGCTATAATCAAAGAGGCTCAGGGTCAGGGAAACCAGAGTCTGGGCCATGTATAGAAGTACGTCTTCATCTTTCTTTTTAAATTGTCATTTTGATCCTTTTTGATTTTTTGTCTTCTCACTACCAAAGATCTTCCTGGTAGTTGATACTTCAATGAATCTGTGATTTCAATAATATGGTACTCAATCAAATAGTACAGATTATGCTAAGCATTGAGGAAACAAACGTGTGTGTGTGTGTGTGTGTGTGTGTGTGTGTGTGGAGAGAGAGAGAGAGAGAGAGAGAGAAAGAGAGAGAAAGAGAGAGAGAGTCCTTGCCCTCAAGAAACTTACATTTCGGGGCAGCTAGGTGGTATAGTGGATAGAGTACTGGCCCTGAAGTCAGGAGGACCTGAGTTCAAATCTAGCCTCAGACCAAACACTTGACACATACTAGCTGTGTAACCTTGGGCAAGTCACTTAACCCGAATCACCTCACTAAAAAAAAAAAAAAAGAAACTTACATTTCAACAGAAAAAAAAAATACACATGGGGAGTGGTGGACAGGGAAAGAAAAATTTTTTTTTCTTCTACAAAGATGGTGAGTTAATATGGATGACATACCCTCTCCAGAAGTAATGACCCTGGTAGAAAGGGGAAAGAGGGGAGAAGAGGAGTGAGAGAGTATTTTGTATAGAGGTAAGCAAATGGATGGAGAGAGGAACAGAGTGGATGACTCTGCAACTAAATGGAATGTGAAGATGAAGCAAAGCCTGGTGTTGGGGGCCAACCAGTAAATACAGTAGGCTTCATGAGACAGTTGGCATTCACTCAGTTACAATTAACTAGGTGGAGTCCTAGAGTAGCAGCTCCAAAGACGAGTGGACTAACTAGCCTTCAGAGACTTGGGTCATAGATTCTGGGGGTATGGGGTACGTTTAGGTGAAGAGAGAGAAGCCTTTAAAGGCTTAAAGTGCATGGACAGTTTAGACATTCAGACAGAATAGAATTCTTTCAATATTCCTACTTCTTTCAATGTTCTTCCACTATTATACCCACGCATAGATTTTGACATCACCTGCCCTCTTATTCTTTTAAATTTTGGGTGAACTTTATGACAGTAGGTTTTATTTGAGGCTTTTCTCTTAACATCCTGGGTTGGATTAGATGGTCACTGATGTCTCCTTTAACTCTTAAATTCTGTAATTCTATGATCCTCCTAATCATCAAAGTTTTAATGATTGTGCCTCATGCCTACTACACTCTCTCTTTCTACATACAAAATGCCAGGAGGACAGGAAAAACAAAATTTATCCAATTCTTCACTTTCTGTTTCCCGCCTTAACCATAAGTAAGATAATTTTAGGTGAACCCAGTCTGTGCTCATGCTTTCTACATCTCTAAGTAAGTACTCAGAGGACGTTGGAATGAAGTGATTACATGTGCTATGCAGGGAATGGTTGATGTAAGATGATTTGTAAGTAGAATTTTGAAGAAAAAAAAGTGGACATATAACGGGGGACAGTAGGGGAAAGATATTTAATGCACCAAAATGAGGGATAGAAGGTTTAAAGGCAACAGAAGATAAGTTGTATGACAGATCATAAATAGGATAGCTTTTTATGGTGGCAAAAAAGTGGAAACTTAAGACAATGCCCCCCTCCCCCCACCCATTTTACAGATGAGAAAACTGAGAGAGAGGGAATGGATTTATCTAAGTCACAGAAGTGGCAAGGAACAGAGTTTGGCTATATCTTTGATACGAGTACATTTGTGGGTGATTTGCCTATTCTTCCAAAAGCTGAGCTGATTGAGTCAATCACCATCAACCTTCAATAAGTAGAGAACAAACACAGTTAATCGAAGGTTCTAGTTAACTGATATTTAACTATATTGAGTGAAATATTCTTCCAACTAATCTTTCCTCCTACAGTCACAAGAGGAGGTTTAAGTTTTAAAATTCATCTATCTTACAAAATTGTTGACTCTTATAGCCTGTTCCCCTCAGAGGCAGTGGAATGTCTATTTTGAGGCAGCTAGGTGGCACAGTGCATACAGTTCTAGCTCTGCAGTCAGGAAGACCAGAGTTCAAATCCAGTCTCAGACACTTACTATCTGGACAAGTCACTTACCCTATGTTTGCCTCAGTTTCCTCAATTGTAAAATGGGGATAACAATTGCATTTATCTCTCAGCATTGTTGTGAGGATAAAATGAGATACTAGTAAAGTACTTAGCATAGTGTCTGGCACATAGCAGGTGCTATACTTTTTTAAATGCTTTATATTGTAGGTAGTATATAAAGGCTTATTCCTTTTTCCTTCCCCCAAGGGGTTGCTGTAGGGGCAAATTAGATAATATTTGTAAAGCACTTAGCACAGAGCATGGCAGATAGAAGGGGCTATATAAAATGCTGCATATAGTAGGCATTATATAAAGACATTCACTCCCCTTTCCCCTACTTGAGCTTCATGGGTTTAATCCATTAACTTCCACAATCTAGTGCCTCTCAACCTTTCCAGACTTATATGATCCTACTTTCCTTCACACTGAATGACTTTCTATCTCCCACACACTTTTACATCATCATGTCTTGCGTTCGCCATGATTCCTTGGCCTAGACTTCCGTACCTGTTGATCTTAGTGACAAACAGGATTTTTATTTTTGCCTCAGATTCTAGTTTCCTCCATTGAGCTGTGTGTTTAGCATTTAATCATCTTCCAAAGAACGTAGCAGAACAAGAACAGTTGCATGTAATTCCCCACTGGGCCTCCCTCCATGCTGAAGAATAACCAAAAGTATATTGCCACAATCTGTGTATCAGTCAGAAATACCTCAAACTTGAGGTGATAACCTAGCTCCCACTCCTCCTGTACCACCACCCTTCCCTCCCCCATATCCTCCCTGTTAAAAAATCCTCTCTGGGGGAACCCAAGTCTGTTTCAAAGGCTTTCATACTTTGGTCCCTGAGATAAGAACTGTCCCAGGCTTGCACAGAACCACAGTAAGATACCATTTCCCATCTGAGCAGTTGGTATCAACTGAAAAAGGAACTCTGATCTTATCCAGGCAACTCATGCTCTGTTCAATTACTCCACAATGGCATCCTATTTCCCAATTTTGTAATCATCCTTACTGTTTCCACATTTGACCTTTTCAGGTTCCCTCAGTTGAAACCAGGTTCCATCTATAAGAAATTAAATTATCAAAAAATTCAAATACCCATCAAGTTCTAAATCCCATCACTACAGAGGGCATAGAGGTTGTCTCTCAGTTATGAAGTGAATGCCTATTTTGGGGGGGGGAAGCTGTTTCGGCCCTTTGAGTAGTTAGTGACTAGTACTCTCTCCTGTAAATCAGTAGGTGATGTCTTCTAATAAGGCTCCAAGGCTTGGGGAATATCTCTCCAGAGCCGTAGCCAAGTGCTGGCTGGGCCACCTTTGCCTGATGTATTAAACTGAGTAGGTGTGCAGTATGACTTCTGGAGTAACAAAGGCAAAGACAGCAAATCAAGTGCTGGGAAGAGAGTATTCTTATGCCTTGGCAAATACCAGTTAAAATGGGGGTACTACATGAAATAAACATTGAGCTCAGTTACTCTAGCTTGTCTTTTCACTAATGTACTGGCCAGAGGCAGGTGCTCTTGACTCTCCGGGAATCCCATGCTGGTCTACAGCACTCAAGAAAGTGCACAAGAAAATCATCTTTGATGATCATCTTTGCAGCAGAAGATGAGGGAAACAGACATTTGGGTTTCACTCCTCTTGCAGCTGAATGGAACACTAGAAGCTTGAATTCTACTGTTTTCATTTGAGATTTTGAAGGGAGAGTTTCATATCTCTTGAAAGTATATAAAACAGATATCACCTAACTGAGCTAACATTTCAACGGTGACTTTAATGAAGTTTCGGCTCTTGGCTCAAGGGAAAGTTAGCTAGGTTGTTGTTGTTTGTTTGTTATGATTCTTTCCTTTATTTATTCAAATATCTCGTTATCTACTATGAATGCAATACACCTGTGCTAAAGATCTGGGGAGATTTGGCAGATAAAAGATGGATGACAAGAGCCCTGTCCTTTGAGAGCTTATTTTCTAGTAGGAGAAATTATAAGAGACTTTGGGTTCAGTCAAGAATTTCAAAAATGTCATTAAATAATTTTTTTTTATGATGAAGGGTATTGTGGTGCTCACCTAAAAACGTAAATGCAGATGAAGAAAGTAAGGATCAAAGACATCAAGTGATTTGCCCAAAGTCTAGATGGTTTACTGGCAAGAACAAAGTCTGCTTACTGTCAACCCGGTGCGTTTTCTACTAGACTGCATTCTTGACAGAAAGTTGCTTATTGCTATATTTTATTAAGGTGTAGAAGAGAGCAGTTAGTACCTACTGAAGACCTGCAGTGTGGGTGTGTGTGTGTGTGTGGGTGTGTGTGTGTGTGTGTGTGTGTGTGTGTGTGTGTGTGTGTGTGTGTGTGTGTGTGATACACATTATTGGAGATAAAAAGTGATGTACACTATTTCCATAATTGAAATAATTCAAATGAACAGAAGTCCAAATAAAGACATTTACACTTGTACACTAAATACACCCACTCCTGCAGTTTTGGTAGGGAAAAGGGCACTGTGGTCACGTTGAAACCCAATGTGGTATCAGTTCCTGTGGTAATAACCCAAGGGCAACATTTGCTTTTGTGAAAACGGGAAAGGCTTTGTGAAGACAGTGGACTTTGAAATGGTCTTTGAGGGAAGTTTGGAAACAATATATTGTGGGTGAAGGCTAATGGCCAAGAGTGGGAGAAATATTTGTGAGAGCCAGGCAGCAAATTAGTTTGACTAAAACTAAGACAATTCAAGCAAAAGTGAGACACAAGCTCAGGAGGGTTCATTGGTTGGCTTAAAATTCATGTTAGGAAGTTTGTAGCTAATGAAGATCATCTTGAAGTTATACTCGAGTAGGGGTGGGGAACCTGCAGCCTCGAGGCCACATGCTAGGACCTCACTTGAGGACCTAGAAGGCCACATGTGGCCTCGAGGCTGCAGGTTTCCTACCCCTGTTAGAGTATTCTGAGGAGTGGAACATTATGGTTTTAGAAGCATGACAGTAACATTTAAATTAGACTGGCCAGTAAGGTAATGTCTCAGGATGGTCAAAACTCAGATGAGGGATATGGCAATGAGGACATAATGAAGAAGTATGTGAAACTCAGCTACCCGGCCTGATTATAGGGCAAGACCTTCAAGTTAAAGTTTCTAAATTTTCAAAGAATTAAAATAGCTCTAAGGCTAAAAGTATGCTGAATGTAATTTAATATTATTTTCTTGATTGCAAAGATATAGTCTTAGTGGCTTTATCAGTGCTAATTATCATTGTGCTATAAGTCTTTGGAAGCATTGGTCAAAAGTACTCCATTATTAGGTAACAGAGAATTTACTACATATAAGAATATGTGCCAAGTGGAGATCTCTTGCTTGAAATAAGGGCTAAGGAGTCAATGATGGCTGTATGGTATCACTGAGTAAGTCTGAGAAACAAGAAGTGAGACCAACTGAGATTAGGAAGTAGAAGGAGGCCTTTGTAAGAAAGATAGGGAATTATGACTTTGGCAAATTGAGTTTAAGGTAACAGCAACATATCTACCTAAAGATGTCCTGCAAAGAGCACGGAGATACAAGCCTGGACAACAGGAAAGATTGAGACTGGAGAGCAAACCCTTTGAATAATTTAACAACTGTCTTGAGGCTGTATTGCAACTGCTTTAATCTAGTCCTTTTTTAACTGGGGAGCTATGGCCAAATTTTGTGGAAGATTAGGAATGTTGAGCAATATTAGCATAGATGCAATGGCACTCTTTTGCAAGACTCACAGTTCTGTAAAAACACTGGCAACTATAGATATGGCCCTTTGATTGGGAGATCCACCAGTCATGCAGGAATGATAGTTTAGAATTTGAAAAGCTCTCCATAAGCATCAGGTTGAAAGATATATAGATTTATTTTCTCCAGTGAGATTTTAGGGCAGTTATTCCAAAAGAAAGAGACAGTGAACTAATTCCTAAGCCCCGTTTTTTTCCTAATGTGAGGTGTATGATTAGATACGGCAGAAAGTCCCTATGAATACAAATGGGTGAGAAAGGTTTGCCATCATTCAAAATAAATAACTGAATTCTAGGTGACATGCAGACTCAGGTGTTGTAGATGAAGATATTCTAAATATTACAATGCCTACGTAATATAGAACTGGGAAGAGAATAGTGGTTCTGTCTTAAGCAATAGGCCTGAATGAAAATGCACTTCTTTTCTGTAAAAGTGTAACATCTAGTCCCCAAATAAATAAAGTCCCACTTCTTGCAGTCTTATTATACCTTGGTATCACCTTACTCTTTAAGGATTAGGTTTGCATATTGCTGGTTCTAGGTGATGGGATACAGTCATTCTAGTGCTTAAACTAGAAATTCCCTTAAAATGAGGCTGAAGATGGATAGGTCTTTATCAAAGTGTTGTGCTGTCATGAATGAGGGTCAAGGAAATGGGAATATCGGTAACTTCCAGAAGTGAAACTATATGAGACAGCATCCCCTAACGTCTAATCATGTACTGAGATGAATAAGGCTGAGATATGTTTATAACCACTCATATTAAGTCAACTCCAAACTGAATCCAAATTTCAAAATAACCTTGGCTGCAAATGATATAGCAATGTACCCCTGAGCAAAATTAATAATAACAATAATAACAACAGCAGCAGCAAAACAACAAGAAAAAAAATCATTTAAATAGTGCTTATTGTGTGACAGGCATTGTGTTAAGAACTTTATAAAATACTATCTCATTTGATCCTTACAACAACTCTGGGAGGCATTTGCTATTATCCCCAGATACATTACAGATGAGGAAACTGAGACAAAGATTAAGTGACTTGTCCAGGGTCACACAGCTAGTGAACTTCTAAGACTAGACTTGAACTCAGGTCTTCCTGACTCCAGGCCAAGCGCTCTGTGCAATAAAATACCCTCTTGCTGTTTCCAAGTTTATTTCCCTCTGAGGCACTTGAGTAAGCATTGCGAATGGATTAAGGAAATATGGTTCCCAATTATCGGATTAGAAATCCACGATCTTCTCCCTCAACTGTTCAGTTTTCTGCACTCTACTTGTAGCTTGTCCTGTTCCCCAATGGTAATGTTTCCCTTGAACACTGTTAGTAGAACAGCTGGATTTTTAGAATTTTCTTAACTCGAAACAATTTTGATTTATCCCATATGCACAGTAAGAGTTCTATCATTCAAGATTTAACCATGCAGGAGAGAAGTAAGAGTGTGAAAATGGTGGTGGTGACAGAATAACTCTACCCTATTATATATAGTGTTTTAATTAGTTTTTCAAAATACTTTTCCATCTGTGACCTTATTTTTTTCTTATGAACATCTGGGTAGAGTAGGTATATGTAAGCTTCTTTGATTATTCTTATATTTCAGCTGTAAGAATCAAGGCATAGCATGAAATTATTACTCTCCCTCCCCCCCAAAAAAAGACAGCTAACTGGCAGTGAAATAGAAATAAGAACCTAGGTCATTTGACTCCCAGCCCGGTGTTTTTAATACTAGATCCTGCTTCATTTTATAGACAAAACAATGTATATCATTTTATATATAAAACCATAAAATATAATAAAATTGAAGTGAACTTGGAAAAGAATAAGGAATAAAAAAAACTATTGACCCTGATGGAACAGACAAGGGAATCTCTGATTATTTTAGAATAACAGAGTTTCAGAGCTGGAAAGGTCTTCAACAGGTGATATGTCCAGCTCAAAGGAAGTCCCCACTATAATCTAGCTGATCAGTAGTCATCCAGCCTCTTTGCTTGAAAAGCTCTAAAAGAAGGTGAGTCTATTACCCCAACAGGCAGCCTGTTCCACTTTTAGGGTTATTTTGTTTTATTTCTTTCCTGACATCAAGCCTAGATAGATAGATAGATACATACATACATACATACATACATACATACATACATAGATACACATACAGATATAGATAAAATACACACACACACATATACATACACATATGTGTATGTGTATTTTGCAATTTCTCTCATTTCTGATTCTGATCTCTGGGTCCCAAACAGAGCAAGTCTATAATCCTTCCTCCATGTGATAGCCCTTCAAATATTTGATACAACTATCATGTTTTTCTTCTCCCGGATAACCATTCCCAGTTCTTTAATTGATCTTCATGTGACATGGATGGGGCAGCTAGGTGGCAGAGTGGATTGAGCATTGGGTCTACAATCAAGAAGACCGTAGTTCAAATCCAGCATCAGACACTAGCTGTGTGACCCTGAACAAGTCATTTAACTGTTTGCCTCACTTTCCTCATCTGTAAAATGAGACGGAGAAGGAAATAGCAAACCACTCCAGGACCTTTGCCAACAAAACCTCAAATGGAGTCACAAAGAGTTGGACTGTGAGCTATCTTCGTCATTGCCTAATACACTGCAAACAAAAGGTGCTTAATATATGTCTAAACTTAAATAAATGTGCTAGTCCATCACTAACAAGAGTTGTAAGTGACTTTGTCAACTGAATTTGTCCCTCTTTTTAATCCAGCAGTATTCTTTTCTGCTGTTCTATTCAGAGATCATATTATTGAATAACAACTCTTGCCTGGGAATTTCTGCTACAGGTCATTTCAATTTGTATAACCCTCGAGGAAAAAAATATTCTGTACATAAAAGAATACAAGCAGTCTTGTAGCTTATCAATGTTTAAGGAGCATCCATTGTCACAACATGTGATTTCTTCTCATAACAGTTATACTAACATTTTAGTCACCACAATGTGTTGCCGCAAATTCCAGTGATGCCATATCACTGATCAGGATTTCTTTTTAAAAAATCATCAGTATACACTTTTTTCTATAACATTACCTTCTGAGCACCTACAACATTGTAGGATGTATTCTAGGTGTTGGGTTCGGGCACTTATGTAGAGTGCCCAAATGACCTATTCATTCTGAGGACCAGTACTTCATTCTGCATTTTCTGAATCACACTTGGAAGTTATTTCCATTTTGAAAGTTCAGATATTTAAAAACGAAATGCTGAATGAAGGAACATGTTATGTACTGACCAGCAGGAAAGAGTGATTAAGGCTGAAATAATGAAAGGGTGCGGATGCGGGTGCAGCAGTCAGTTTTATACTGGCAAGGAAATGATGAGTGTGGAATTTGTGACACCTGATTTAAAATCAATGATCTTGGAAGGTGTTATAATAACTCTAATCTGGCAGGAGAAGGTGTGGGGAGAACAGGGGAAATCAAAGCTGACACGATGAAACTATACCTAGCAAGAAGTGGGTGGAACGATGACAATGTCACACAATTAATAGAGCTAATGAGGTGTAATGGGGTGGCACTGAAGGTGTCCTGGCCTTCTAAAGCAACCAGTTATCTTAAGAGACTGATTTTCTTATTGACTTTTCCTATTTTAATTTCTTACATTCAGTCGTGCTATCTTTTTGGTGATGTTTTTAATACCTTTTTTTTTTCTCAGAATACATTTCATAATAAAGTGATGTTAGAAGAGGACGAACTTAGAAAAAGGCAACATTTTTCTAAATAGAGTCTTTTTTTTTTTTTTGGCTGATCTCTTCTCCATAGATTCCCAAGTTTTATATCTTTGGTTCCAAGGAAACAAAAAAACAAAAACAAAAAAACAAAGCCCTAATGAAACAAAGCAAAATTAATGTTGACTCTTAACCTTCCTCTAATCCCACCTGCCTCTCTGGATTCAAGTTGCTACCACCAAGCTCAGGCAAGTGACTTCCCTTCTCTGGCTTTCAGCATTCTCTAGCAAAAGAGAGGTTTGAACTCTATGACCTCTGAGGTCTCTTCTACCTCTAACACTGTAATTTCATTACTGTAATCCTCCTGTGAATCGGGTTCACTCTTTGTGGAGCCACTCTTCTGAGACTGACTGAACTCGGAAGCTTCTACAGTTCTTGACTATAACACTTATGACATGAATGGAGGCAAACCACTTAGCTCCCACATACCAACTCTAGCAAAAACCCTGAAATTCACACCAGACTGAATAATGATCAAGAAATCCTACAAAAAACTATAATAAGTGATTTCTTCCACCCCAGGACTGTACAAAAAGCCAGCCAAAAGTGATTGGGGAATAGAAAGAGGCTGCTGGTAAAGCTAGCAACAGTAGAGACAACCAAACCCTGTCTCCCCCAGTGCAACCAGCTATACAGGCCAGACAGCCTCAAAGCTATGCGTTCTGAGGCAGTGAAAACTGAGGGATCCCCTGAGAATGCCCCAGAGAAATCAGAAAGCCCCGAGGTATAGAACCAGGCTTTGGTGAAGGATGCTACAGCATTCAGACTAGAAGGTGAAGGTCAGTTAAGAACCCAGGTGACCCAAGGTGAGACCAAATAGGGCCAATCACCCTACCTGAAAATGCAGCAGTGGGGTGGAGTCTAATTCTGTCACAAAGCCCTAATTCAGGAACTAAACTTAGAGAAATGTGCAAATCAACAAAACAATAAATAGTATAAAAAAAATACTGTAGATCTACATATCCCCCAAAGAACTGAATAACTTCAGAACACTGTAAGCAGAGACTCAAAGGGGAAAAATGGATTATCCAAAAGGACTACATAAATACCTAGAAAAAATGAAATAAGTTATTAAAAAATTAAATACAAGCTTTGGAGGAAAGAATTGGAAGGAAAATGAACTTTACTCAAGTAACAGACTCCATGAAAGCTAGAATAGGCAAAAGAGTAATCAATAGCTCATAAAGCAAGAAATATTAGAATAAAATCAAAAGATTGAAAAATAGAAGAATGTGCAACATTATATGCAACATAATATCAACAGTAAGTGACCTGGAATACAGACCAAGGAAAGATAAATAAAGAATCATGGTATTCCCTGAAAGCATTGATTTTTAAAAAACTAGGTATTATATTTCCAGAAATCATGAATGAAAATTTTTCAGATCTATTAGAACAAGAAAATAAAGGGAAGGTAAAAAGAGTCTAACAATCATTTCCAGGAAGAAAACCCAAAAGAAAAGTCCTAGAAATATCACAGCCAAAATCCAGATATCTCACCTTAGAGAAAAAATACTATAAGCATCCAGGAAAAAGGAGTTCAAGTATCAAGGAAACACAGTCAGGATCATACAAGACAGGACAGCTTCTAATATAAACAAGAAAAGTTCTTGGGATACAATATTGCAAAAGGTAAAAGAGACTTACAGCTGAGAACTCTGTAAAGTTGAGTATAATCTTACAGGAGGAAGAAAATTGGTCTTTAATTAAATTGAAGATTTTCAAGCATTTCTATTGAAAAGATCAGAGCTCAGCAGGAATTTTGAAATTCAAATGCATATGTCCAAAGAAACTTAGAATGGTAAATTTATTTGAGAAACTAGAAGGGACTGTATGATGATGTAGTGCTAACATTCTTATGGGGGAGAAGAAACAATTGTCCCTTTAGAACCTTTATGTTTTCAAAAGATATTAGGAGGATAAGTTCCTGGGGCTGAATCAGTTCTTTTCTGAGTTACAAGATGGAAAAAGAGAAGGTAAAACGAATATAATATATAGAATATACAGGAGAAAGAAGGGGGTGGAACTGATTATTTTTCATCATTGGGATATGTAATAAATAGTCTACAAACAAAAGAAGGAATATGGAGAATGAATATCAGACTAACCTCACTTATGAGAAACGGACAAAAAAGAGTTGTATACAAACTTGCAGAGTTTGATGTAGAAATGTATACATGTGTGCATATATAATAAATTCTACATGTTACTTTCAAGCCATCCAACTTGTCTGTTTTCTTCCAAACTTCCTTTTGTTCTCTTCTGTGTGTGTTTTTTAAAAAAAATGTTTCAATGGCTTTCTCTTTTTTTTTTGATCAGTACTGCTAACTGCCCCTTTCCTTAATCTTCCCAATTAAAAATAGTGAAATTAAAAACAAAAACAAAACCTTGTAACAATTAAGCATAGTGAAACAAAATAAATCTACACTCTGGCCATGTCCAAAACTATCCCTTCCTCTACCTTAAGTCTATCACCTCTCTGTAAGGAGGTGGGTAACAAACTTCACTTTAGGTTCTCTGGAGACATGGCTGGTCATGAATTGGTCAGAATTCTTAAGTCTTTCAAAGTTGATTTTTTTTAAATGTTGTTGTCCTTGTATAAATTGTTCTGATTCTGCTCACTTCACTATCTGTCAATTCAGACTACCTAGTATTCTCTGAAATTTGTGTCTTTCATTCATTCTTAAAACTCAGTAATATTCCTTTTCATTCATAAGCCATAATTTGTTCAGCCATTCCACTATTATCTAAGAGGCAATCTAAATAGATTCCAGTTTTTTTCTAATCTGTTAGATTCTAGTACTTTTATTTATTTCTTTTAAAAACCCCTGCCTTGAGGATCAAGAAATTTGTTTTACATGTAGTTTTTCCTTCCATAGTAATATCCTCTTTCCTAGCCCTCAACCCACTGACTCTTCTTGCTTCCCTGTTTGAAATCGGCCTTTAACACAAATTATTAACTACCTGTTAACTCATGCATCTAGTCACCGCCTCTCTTTCTTTTCCTCCTCCTTCTCCTAATTTTTAAATCTCATGACACACATGCAAGGCAAACCACATTTAGGGTGTCATCAGCTTAGCATTCTGAAGACTCCACTTTGGTTTCCATGATAAAGGATAACCTCATTTTTTCAGCCTCTGCCTGAACGATATCAGATTTATTACCTCACTTATCAGCTAATGAACCATGAAAGTAAATTTATGTTACCGGCCACAAGTAGGGCAAATTAACAGCCCTCCCACACTAAAAACAGTCCTTGCATGAGAAACCCTCTGAATGAACAAAAATGCCTGACAGCTAGGCTCAGGAGGCTGAGCTCTGGGTTTCTCTGCCATGGCCTTCATTCTCTTCCCACCCACTAAATCTTTCAACTTCCTTTTACATATTATCTTCCTGAATTAGAGTGTAAACTCCTTGAGGGCAGAGACTGGTTTTTCTTAAATTTTATTTTATATTTCCAGCTCTTAGCACAATACCTAGCACATAATTAGCAATAAATAAATACTTGTTGACTAATTAGTGACATTAACTCAGCTGTTGGGGGAATGTGCTCACAGGTGGTTTGATAACTAGCTATCCAGACACTCTTCCTTTTATTTCCTCTGTCAGGAGTCTCTTTGGCAAGACCCAAATATCTGTGATTCCCTTTCTGAAGAACTGAATTGAATTAAATTGCCTTTATATTTAGTCTGTACTTATTCATAATCTTCTAAATCTAAGAGGTTAAACATTACAGGAAGATTTTTTATAAATCTCCTAAAGACTAAATTCAGTCATGGAATGATGGGAAAAGAAGGGGAAGGAATCAAAGTAAAAAAAAAAAAAAAGTAAAGTAAAAGGTCAGGGATGGAGTTTATACCCTGTCTCTTTCCAGCTATGCGACCTTGGGACTTTGGGACTCAGTTTCTACACCTCTGAAATGAGGTTGGATTAAATAATTTCCAAGATCCCTTCCACCTCCAATCAGTCAACCATCAAGCATTTATTAAACACCTTTATTTATTAAACATCTTCCAAGAGCTGTGCTAGGCTTTGGGTATACAGGACAAAAATGAAACAGTTTTTACCCTCAGAATTACATTCTGTGACTCTGAGTTAGAAAATAGTCTAGGTTAGTGAAAAATAACCACAGGGATTTTTTGTCCATGTTCCAAATATCAAGATTTTAACTTAAAAAAAATAACACTTTTTCTGGGTAACAAGCTGACCTTCAGATATTGAGATTGATGTGGTTAGTTCACCCTCACCTTTCCCAGAATTTCTCTATGGAAGGCTTAGATGAAAAAAGGCCTGAGACCTTGGACACTGGAAATTCCTGTTGTAAGGCCTGTAAATTTTAAGGGTAGGTAAGTTAAAACCTCAGGGGAAGCTTAGGAAGTCAGAGTATGTGCATTTGCTTGCCTTTCCTACCACATTCCAGGACAGGAGGAAAACAGAGGACAGACTTGCTATTTTTCATCACTGCGGTATGTGAGAAAAGAGAACATAGAACAAGGAATATGGGGAGTGAGCATTAGATTAACCTCACCCATGAGAAACAGACAAAAAGAATTATACACTCACATACACAAACAGTTTGGTGTAGAAATACATAAAAATCAACAGGGAAATAAGTAAAGTTAGTGAGTTGAGAGTTAAGAAAGAAGATATTACTGTGGAAGAAAAAGCTAAATATAAAGCAAATTTCTTGATCCGGAAGGCAGGTATTTAAAAAAGAAATAAATAAAAGTACTAGAATCTAACAGATTAGAAAAGAATTGGAATCTATTTAGATTGCCTCTTAGATACTAGTGGAATGGCTGAGCACATCATGGCATATGAATGCAAAAGGATATTACTGATCTTCAAGAATGAATGAAAGACACATTTCAGAGAATACTAGGTAATGTGAGCTGATAGCAAAGTGAGCAGAATCAGGACAATTTATACAAAGACAACAACATTTTAAAGAAAAACAACTTTAAAAGGCTTAAGAATTCTGAACAATGCAATGACCAGCCATGTCTCCAGAGAACCTATGGTGAAGTTTGTTACCCACCTCCTGTATATTTTTTCATGTGAAAAATACCTGACTTCTTCAAATGACATCCTTTTTAAAGAATCTTTCACATGAGCCATTCACTCATGGAAGTTCCAAGTAAGTACTTTGTGTACTACCGAGGCAAGCAGGGAGAACTGGAGAAACTAATTATTCAGAATTCAAATAGGGCATCCAAAGAGTGTGTCAGGAAGAATAACCCAGGACTCCAGATTCAGAGATCTCTGCTCAAACACAGAGTCTACATTCCAGCTTTGCTTTGAAAATCTCTGATCTGGTTAGTTCATTTGTGGGATGAGGGTTACACTGAATAGAGTTAAAAATTTAGGAGAGGCCAACTTTTTTTTGGGGGGGGGGGCAATTTTTCTTTTTAAACACAAAAGCCAAAATTGAACATAACAGCTTACTTATATAATTTAAGATATAACTTTCTTTCAGTTAAATATTAAAACATTTTAAAAAGGTGTTTATAAATATACCCCCTGCCCCCAAACACATACGAATTAGTTGTATAAATCAGGCCTATACATGCTGTACTTTTTTTTCTCTCTTTATTTCTGAGCTCCACCTAACATACTCTTCCTTCTAATGTCTGAATGGTTTAGAAAAGTTGATTCATGTTAGTCCTATCCCAGGTTGACTGACTGATGTTTATTATTATTATTTTTTTATTTTTAAAGATTGCAATATTAGAACAAAATTGTCATTTTTATTAACAAAACTGGAAACACTCATAGGGTTATTGATTTGGAGCTGGAATGGATCTAAACATCATGTAGCCTAACCCCTCCTTCTGACTCCTCATTTTACAGATGAGGAATCTGAGACTCAGAGTTGAGATTTGAATGCAGGGCCTCAGTCTCTAAAGCCAGTTCTCTTTCTATAATACCACTGTGCCTCATATCATTTCCCAACCTTTTTCTAGGAATCTATCACTTATGGAACTTGAATTAACAATCTTTCGTTTCTGTAATCCATAGCATCATAGAGATGAAGTTTCTGTATTGCATTTTCCTTCTAGGATATTATAAGCTAAGGTCTTAATTCTCATGTGTCTCAGCAGAGTGAGATACATCTACCAATGATGTGTTGTTAACACTATTCAGGTCCTGATATTTACAAAGAAGCTTTTGTCCAGACTTTAAATTGGGTCTCTTTTCCAATATTCAGATCCCAGTTAAGAAAGTCTTACAGAATTGTATAGCGGGAAAGAACCTTGGAGATCACCTATTCCAACCTTCACCTTTTAGAGTTGAGGAAACAGAGGCACAGAAGGGCACTAATCAAGTTAATGCTAGTTAGCATATATTTATTTTCTCAAAGAGATGGATGTATGCAAGGAATGCTGTAAAGGCAGAAATGACAGGATTTGGACAGATTGGATATGTGAGGTGAATGTGAGTGAGGAGTTGAGGGTAACAACAAGGCTCTGAGGCTGGGAAGACTGGGAGGATGTCAGTCCATCTATCATAGTCCAGCTCTCACATTTTACAACTCAGAAAACTGAGACATAGAGATAGGGAATCACCAAATAAGAGCCAGGGTCAGTGTGAAATTGATGTTCTATATTGAAATAGGTGAGCTCATTTGATCTCTTCTATGTAGGTGGCCCTGAGAAATGAATGATTCCTAATTTTAATACTTTTTGAACCTTAAAGCCCTACAGAAATGTGATTTAATCCTAGAAGGCCAGAGTAAAAATGCAGAATAAATTCACACCCACCTACTCTAAATGACAGCATGAAACAAATCTTCCCGCAGAAGAAAAAGAGAGAGAGACGAGCAAAGAAAAATGAGCAAGAGATGACATCTGTTTCATCCCTTTAGAATGTTGGCTCCTCAAACAGAGGGCAGCACAGTGCCCACTGAATGCTAACAGGTGAGTGGGAGTCTGATTAGGAAAGGCAGCAGCTGAAAGACCAAAAGTTATTGGGTTAGATATATTTGGTCAATACCTTCCTTCATTTCTGCTGATTTTCTGATTGATTTATCAGTAAAGGAAAACAGAAATGAAATCCTGGGCTATTAGTAGCTACATTGCCAATCTAAAACATCTAACTTGACGATTCTGGGTAGTTCATCTATATTTACCTCATAAAATTTAGAAATAATCTAAGCCAAATCTCTCATTTTATGAGTAAACTAAGACCCAGGGAGGTATTATTATAATAATAATAACAATAGCACTTCTATAGACATGATGCCAGGCACTGTGCCAAATGCTTTACAAATATCAACTCATTCGATCCTCACAACAATCCTGGAAGGTATGCAATTATTAAGTATCATATCTCCATTTCTGAGTTGAGGAAAGTGGGGCACACATAGGTTAAGTGACTTGCCCAAGATCACCCAAAACCAACACAGGTTGGTTTTGAACTTAGGTGTTCCTGACTCCAGGTCCAGTGCTCTAGGCACTATATCATATAGCTGTCTAAATGACTTGTCCAAGGCATCACGGAGTTGAGCAGGGACACAAGCTCAGACTTTCTGACTTTAAAGTACAGTGGAAAGAGCACTGGGTTTGAAGTCAGAAGAAATGGGTTCAAATCTCAGCTCTGCTACTTAGCACCTGTGAGTGGTTGGGTCAATTATTTAATTTCTCTGGGCTTCAGTTTCCTCACCTAAATGAAGGGGGTTCAACCAACTAGATGCTATCTCAGGTCCTTTCCAGATATAAAGCTATGAGTCTATAAGTACACTTCTCTTTATACTACATTAGAAGCATTAGCTATGATGGGGGTGATGGTGATGGCTTTCAAAATACCTCTCTGTGCCAGGGCCCAGATACTCATAGCATTTAATTTACTCGTTCAGACTCATTAAATCTGATTTGTGTGCTAGCTATTATCACCTTTAAAAGTTGGACTAGCTTTTTGTTTTCTTGTTTGTTTTTTCCTTTCCCTTGATTTTCAAAACAACAACAACAACGACAACAAACATTCTCCCCACTAGAGCCTTCCAGGTGTTTCTCACTTTTTTGCATCTTCACAATATGCCTATTAGCTCAGGCATAGCCTGGAAAACATTTTATCACTAATTATCGTTGGAACCTGCCTTTGCCAGGGAGTCCTACCCTGGTGCCTCGTCATGGCATGGAGACCGTAATGGATTCTGGAAGGCTATGCCAATCAATTAATAATCAATACACATTTATTATGTACCTACTGTACGCCAGGCACAGTGTAAGCTGTTGGAGCTACAAAGACTAAGCAAAACAGTCCCTAAGCAAATTATATTCTATCAGGAAAACAATATGTAATAATATAATAAACATGAATAGGAATATATATACACATATATATATAAAATATAGACATATAGTATTTAGAAAATATATACAAATACATGTATATATAAAATATATACAATATAGAGGAAATATATACAAATACATATATGTAGAAAATATGTACAAATATAATACATATGGTATGCATATATAAAATATATATGTATGTATATACCCACACAATTTTTTTGATAGGGAAAAGGGACTAGCAGTTGGAGTGTTGGTTGCCTAGCACTGGCCTCACATAAAGAGGAAGTAAACTAGGGATTCTAAGAGGCAGAAGTGAAGAAGGAGTACATTCTAAGTATACGGCATACACAGGGCACAGAGATGGGAAATACAGCACCATGCATAAGGAGCAGTAGGAAAGTCAGTTTGAATGCATAATAAGGCTGGAAAGTTATGTTGGGGCCAAGCTGTGAAGGATTTTAAATGCCAAACAGGATTTTCCTCCTAGAGGTGATGGAGTACCACTAGAATTTATTGATAAGAGGAAAGGCATGTGCTTTAGAAAAAAAAATCACTTTGGTATTTGTGTGGAGGATGGACTGGAGAGGGGAGAAATGAGGCAAGATGACCAAATAGAAGGCTCTTGCAATAGTCCAGAGAAGTGGTGATGAGGGCCTGGACTGGGATGGTAATTTGTATGGGCAGAAAGAAGTGACCAGATAGATGAGGAGTTATGGAGGTAGCCATGATAAGTTTGGGCAACTGATTGGATATGTGGGATACATGAATGTGTAACTGAATGACTGAAAGAATAGCAGTATTTGATAGAAACAGGGAAGCAAGGAAGGGGTTTGGGTTAAAAGAATGATAATGATTGTTAAGGACATGTTGAGTTTGAGATGCCTCAGGGACATTCATTTAAAAATATCCAGTAGGTAGTGATGCAGGACTGAGGCTCAAAGAGAAAGACTAGCATCCATCGAGAGTCATCTGCATACAGAGTGTAATTAAACCATAGGGACTGATGCAGTCACCTGCTCTGGCAGGTCCTGCAAAGCTATCAGTCATGTAGTTGAGCAGGAACACAAGCTCAGGTCTTCTGTCTTTAAAGGAGTATAGCACAATGAAAAGGGCACTGGGTTTGGAGTAAGAAGAAATGAGTTCCATCACAGAAGGTCCTTAATAGATCTGGTTGATTGACTTAATCTAACCCTCTTATTTTTATAGAGAAGAAAACTGAGGCCCAGAGATGGGAAGGGACTTGACCAAGGTCATATGAGCACAAGTCACAGAATTGGCATTTCAAACCAAGGTCCTCTGACTTTAAATCTAATGTGCATCTCATTATCCCATACTGTCTCACCCCTATCACATTTTAGTAAATGTTGTAAGTGTGCATGTTACCTTATGTAGGAACATTTGGATTTTAAGTCTTAATTCTAAATCTGAAACAAAAGTCTTTCTTCAATTAAATAAATATTGGTCACTACAGCAAGTTTATTTGTAAGTTTAGACCTCAAGGCAAGCTTGCTTAAGCCATTTTAAGATATCCAAGAAAAAGAGAGAAATCAGAAGGTCAAGTGGTCTATGTACTCTCCTCCCAGCCCTACAAGGATCCCCTGCCTCTCTAGGCAAACGGTGAAAGTCTTAAATATTATGTAGGGCACGTAAGAGATCTGGAACCAGGAAATACCTGATAAACTCATACTTTTGAATTTCTTGGTATAGATTCTGATCCTCTGACTCAAAATGACTCAAGCATTCTTTATAATCAAAGAGTTCATCTCTGTTAAAGCAAATTAACTCCTTAAAGGTACCAGATTTCAGTATCTCCTGGAAATAACCTTCACTACATAGAACAAGTCAACTGTGATTTTGTTGCTTAACTAAATCAAGTAGTTATTAAAATGGCCCAGGCGTTTTCACGTTACCAAATAGTATTTAACAAACTTCAAGCCCAATCTTCCCCTGACAGTGCAAATTTTAAGGTGGAGAGTCAAACTGTATTATATCTACACTATTGTTATTGTGCACTCTCTCCATGCCTACACAGGTTAGGTAATTCAGGAGCATCAATTTCATATGGGAGAAGTGCTTTTGTTATTCTGCAGAGGATACGGCCTGTTCAGCCTCCTAACATATCCCAAAGACACCCCCTGTATGCATGAGGCCATGTGGACTGTGTGGACCAGGGGCTAGAGATCCACTCCATCCTTACATAAAAAGGTGTAAGGATACCTCCTCTGACCTATAGAGGACCTTCCTAAACTGCGTAGAGAGGGGGAAAATAAGATTCAGCAACTCATGCATTTGTTAGGGGGTCTTCCATAAACATTAACTTAATGTTTAGGATGTTCAAAGGATAGAGTAGGATATTAAGGGTTATTTTTCTATGGTCTAATAACATCTACTATATAATATACATCTATATATTCAAAGGGGCATTTAATTGAGAGTTGGTTCTACCACCTTAGCACCTCTCACATCTGTCCTCTTTCCACATACGTGACCACTGACTCTCTTCATGGCCCCTTCGCTACTGCAATAACCTCCTAATCAATGTCATGACTTGCCATCTATCCCCCTCTTCAATCTGTCCTTTGCGCAGCTGCCAAAGTAATTTTCCCAAGACATCTATGGTCATATCACTCCCCAGCTCAAAAGTTTTCAGTGATTCCCTGTTGATTTGAGGATAAAACAGTGCAGGTGGAGTCCTTGCTCCGCCTCCATGTTTTACACAACATTTAAAGCCCTGCACAATCTCCCCCCCATGTATCTTTCTGAATTCATTTCATATTATTACAACTCTCTCTCTGTCTCTCTGTCACACACAAACACACACACACACACACACACACACACACACACACACACACACACAGACTCAGGAAAACTGGCCTGTTCAATATTCCTCAAATTTAACTTCCATCTCCTATCTCTGCCTTCTACACAGGGTGAAAAGCACTGTCTTTTCACCTCTACATGTAATTACTCCTAGCATAATTTAACGCTCAGCTCGGGTGTCACCTCCTCTGCGAAGGCTCCCTGGATCCCACAAGTTCTTTTTTTCTTCCTTAAATTGTTTTATATTTCTTTCTCTGTGCACATGTCTGATACCGCTGCTAGTGGTATGTTTCTTGAGATGTATCAACAGTGCCCAGTGTAGAGCTTTTTGCTACATAGTAGGCACTTACAAAACATTTGTCAAATTGAAAAACATTCAATAAACTTTTCTAAGACTTTATGCATTGCTTGGCTCAAAGTATTACAGAGGACTTTTAGACAAGACTCCTTATTGATGGAGATAGAGTATTCAATGCTCTGCAAAGATAGGGTTGGTGAGAGCTGGGGAGAAGAGAGATCCTGGTCTTCTGGCTGCCAACTTCTAGAGAGAGAAGACATGTGGTTTTACCTCCTGGTCCCTCATATACATATATAGACATGTATATGTATGCATGCATATGTATATATGTATATGTATATATACAGATAAATAATTCTACAACTTTGAGTACACACACACACACACACACACACACACACTCTCTCTCTCTCTCTATTCCTCTTTAAAGAGAAACACTGCTAGGCTGTAATACAGCCAGCATTTTGTGAGAAGAAAAAGTCAAACAAAAATAAGATTTTAAAAAAGTCCAAGTAAGAAACCGAACGTATGTCAGTGTCTCTCAAACTGATTATGGATGTCATCTTCATGGTGCTTCCCTACACACCACAAAAGCACATCAACTCACTCCTACACATACTTCCCTTCTAACCCACTCTGACTCCATGAAACCAAAAGATAGAGAGATTAGTCAAAACAAAACAAAATAATAGATGGGTGTCCCAAAAGTCTGAGTGAAGTTTTAAATTTTAATAGCTTAAACTGCGCTCAGACTTTTGGGACACCTTGTATTTGGGTTTGGGACAAAGGTCTTCTCATTGTTACTATAATTGGCATACATTTAGCACTTCAGAAGCAGTGATTATTATCTGTCTCCTTTTATCAGAGACCAGCTGCAAGGTGTTAGGATAGATGTTCTAGTTTTGCCAAGATATTTAAAGGAAGAACTTTTTTCCCCCTTGGTACTGAAGATAATTCACTTAGCTGCTCTGACGCACATAGTTTGGTATGGCTGCAAAGCGCAGTAATAGCCTCATGGGACTGGAAAGAAAAGTAGAAGGTTATTTAGTATGTTCAAGAAGGATCAAACAATTCGCCCCAGGCAGATTAGGAACCATACTATTTTTAAAAAACTCTTAGAGAAGGAGATGCCTTACCTTGCAGAGTAACACATGCCAGGATTTGAGAATTTTTATTGTTGGGGAAGTTACCCTATGACAGTTGTCTATTCCTTCTCTGTTGTGTCCTCTAACCCACTGCTTCCTCATATTGCTATTTTCATTATTACTATTAATTCACTAGTAGGTAACACTGATTTACAAAGTGCTTTCCTCATGCCAGGCCTGTGAGGGAGAGAGGTTATACAAGCATTACGAGCCTCATTTTACAGCTGAAGAAATAGCCTTCTGGGGGTAAAAAGACTTTCCCAAGGTGATGCAAATGTAAATGTTAGAGCAGGAACTCAAACTTGGCATTTCTGACTTCAGGTCTAATGTCCCCCCCCCCCCCTTTTTTTTTTACAAAAGACTCCACTTAACTAAATGTTCTAAACCAACTGTCCTCATCTAATGCCTCCATTTCCTTAATAACCATTCTTTCTTTAACTCTCTGTAATGTAGCTTTTACCCTGACTGAAACTACATATTTGAATGTCTCCTGTGATCTCATTCTTACACTAATTATCTGATTTTTATTCATCCATAACTTTATTCAATAGCTAATAATATCACGATTTCCAAAGGGCTTTCCATGTATTATCTCATTTGATCCTCAGAATAATCCTATGAGGTCCTATTATTACCCATATTTTTCAGATGAAGAAACTGAGGTAGACAGATTAAAATGACTTGACCAGGATCAGATAGCAAGTGTCTGAGGCAGAATTTGAACTCCACTCTTGACATCAAGTTCAGTGGTCTATCCCTGACATTGCTATAATGGTAGACATTTTAACCACTCAGTCCTTCTTATGACTCTCCCAACTTTGCTTCTGTAACATAGTACTTTCTTGACTCTTTCTTGACTGCTTCTTTTTTGTTTTCTTTGCTGTGGCCTCATCTTTCCCTTAAATGAATATTTTTCAAGGCTCAAGGCTCCCTGGTTTTCTTTCTCAATATTCTCATACTTAGTGAACTAATTCTATCTCACAGCTTCCATAGCCAAAATCTCTGTACTGATGACTATCATTTACATCTTTAGCCCTTACTTCTACCTTGAGAGGTCTTGTTCCAGTTCTGCATTTTAAACTATCCATATGGTACCTCAACTTGGATGACCTACTATAACCTCAAATTTATATGTCTAAAATCAAACTCATTTTCCCCTTTAAAATAGCCTCCTCTTCCAGCTCAGCTACCCAGTCTTGAAATCTCTCTCTTCCTTTTTCATTCTGTATCATTTTGTTTTGAATGCAGACAAATGCTCTAAATGGACTCTGGGGTCTGTATATGTGATTGTTTAATGGCATCCAAATTTGGGAAGTCATTGTCATGAAAGTCACTTGGAATATGTTTTCATATTTTCCTGACTTTTACACTCAAGCTGTTGCCATGTCAATTCTTCTTCAAATGCCCTTCCTTCCTGTTTCCACTGTGGTTACATCAGTTCAGGTGCATATCATATCATCCCTGAATTAATTCAAGGGCCTTAATAATGGGTCTTCCTGTCTCTCCCCTCTCTCCAATGAATCTTGCTTCCATCATACTAGAGCCTTCAGACTAAGCAGTCTAAAATAATACTTTCACTATGCCATTCTCCTGTTCAATGATGGCTCCCCATGTCCTATAAAATAAAATCTATATGTCACAATATGGCTTTCAAGACTCCTCATTGTTTGGTCTCAATATACCTGTTCAATTTTCTCTCAATATTCGTCTGTATTCTAGCCAGACTGGTAGCCTTAAACTGTAATTTTCATATGGATTGATGTACTACTGAAATAATAATCACTCTCCATAAAAAGAATAGATTGCTTTTAGTTGTTATTTTGTCAAAGAAATATTATATCAGTTGTTTTCTTTCCCCCTAAATCTACTCTTTTTCTTGAGTTCCCTATTTCTGTTGAGGGCATGACCATCATCACAACTACCTAGCTTTATAATCTTGGATGCATCTCTGACTTTTCACTTTCTTTTTCACACACTTCTTCCCCATATCTGATCAGTTGCAAAGTCTTGTAAATTCCAATCTCTTCCATCTATCCCCTTCTCTTCATTCAAATAGCTAAAACCTCAGCTACTTTAGATCTTTATCATCCTTCACCTGGACTATTCTAATAGCCCCCTAACTGATCTGTTTCTAGTCTCTCCACTCTCCAAAACATACTCCAAAGAGTTGCCAAAATAAACTGCTTTAAGCCCAGGTGTGACCAAATCAGTCCCCTACTCAAGTTTTGGTGACTTCTTATTCCCTCTAGTAAAAAGTATAAATTCCATTATTTAAATTTAAAGCCTTTTGTGATCTCCCTTTTACTGTTTTTATCTGTATTTATATTACTCCTTTTCATACTCTCTATGTTCCAGCCAAACTGATCAACTGCTGTAACCTATACACAATATTCCATTTCCCAACTTTGTATCTTTGGTTTACAGGAACACCATACCCTTTATAGAACCATTCATCTCCTGGGGGTGTATAGAATAACGAAAACATGAGTGTACATCACAATGATCAGTTAGGCAATGGCTTTCCAAACTCTGACACCATTAAACAATTAGATACACACAGACTCTAGAGACATGCAGATGTCTCATTTGAAGGCAGAAGCCAAACAATAGGTATTAGTATTATAATTCTAATCATTCTCTTTCCTTGGTGATCTCAGGAAATAAGGAAGGCCTGAGTCTGAACAGTGACCCTTGGAAAATAACTTTCTCTGGGAAGCAATTTGAAATAATTTATAAATACAGGGTATTTACATAGCAGTACTTTTTTAGGGGGGCCCAGGCATGCTCCCTCCCCCAAGACATCAATATGGAAACCTCTTAGCGTGGAAATCTCTTTCACTGATACAGGTCAGCAACTTATCCGTAATTAAGGGTAGTAGAGTAAACTTAAAAGTTTAAGTGACTTGTCTATGGTCACAGAGCTAGTAAACGTTAGAGTACTACTTGAACCCAAGTCTTCTTGACTGTAAGACCAATATATTATGCTATATTTAGAAAGACAGACAGATAAATGGAACATATATAAGACACTTACTACATATCTGACACTGTGCTAAGCACCAGTAATAAAAATACAAGCAAATAAGACAGTCTTTACTTTCAAAAAGCTTATATTCTAAGGCAGAGAAATTTAACAAGAATTATTTTTAAAAATCACACAACAGTATTTTGTATTTGTAACACAGCTTCACAGAATCATAAATTTAGGGGCAGCTAGGTGGTGCAGCAGATAGAGCACCGGCCCTGGAATCAGGAGGACCTGAGTTGAAATCCAGCCTCAGACCAAACACTTGACATTTACTAGCTGTGTGACCCTGGGCAAGTCATTTAACCCCAATTGCCTACAAAAAAAAAAGAATCATAAATTTAGAGTTACAAAAGACTTCAGAGATCATGGAGTCCAATCACCTTATCTTACAGGTAAGAAAATTGAAGCCTGGAGAAGGGAGGTCACTTAGCCAAGGTCTTATCATAACTGACAAAACTTAAACCTTCCAGTGGGCTTAAATTCTTTTGGATACTCTACCATATTTTTGTTTTGTTTTGTTTTGTTCCACCATATTTTTGAAGGGCATACAAGTTCAGATATGTGGGTTTTTA
>NW_020954580.1:12002159-12019510 GCF_900497805.2 Vombatus ursinus | reverse complement strand
ATGACAAACCTGAATATGGTGGTTCACTGAATATGTTTATAACATGTTGGCCCTTTGCAACCCCATAAAAGACATATTTACATTATTTCCAAAACCAAGAAGCACCAAATTGAGAGAATTCCAATACTCCCAGGGGTGGGGGTATAGTGGATCATTTTTTGTTGTCCTTTCTATTTTATATTCAAGAAAATGTTCACACAAAAATAATGGTTATATAGCAAGTCATCGATAGGGTTCATGTTTAAGAGTTAGAGATCTAGATTGCTCATTCCCTACTATTTTCACTTTCAGGTGCCAAGCAAAGGGCATGCAGAGCCAGTGTTTTGTTTGGATGAAAATACAAGAATTCAGGTAAGCCAAACCAAACATTATGGATGAGAAGATGATTCAGCTTGTTTTTTTCTGAGGGAGAAGGCAAAGAAAAAGAAGGAGAAAGAGAAGAAAAAGGAGGAGGAAAAGAAAGAAAAAGAAGAAAAACAGAAAAAAGGAGGAGAAAGAAAAGGAGGAAAAAAGAGAGAAGAAACTAAATTTACCACTCCCTTTAAGGCCTGGGCAAAACATCATCATAGACAACAAATAAATATATCTATAAGATCTGTGTTATGGATTCATACAACTGTAACTTTTAAGTCAAGAATATTATATAGTGATAAGATGTTTTGAGTAACAGTAAAGTGAAACAAAAATTTTATAAATAAACTGAAACATACACAGTAAGGCCAAGATTTTCTAAGTGATTTCTTTATTGATTTGAAGTAGACAATCTTCTCCTGGTTTGTGACTGTGAAGAGGATAAGCAGCTTTTAAAGGCGGAGGGAAAGGAGGGAGGCAGAAAGGAGAAACACAAGAGAGAGTGAACTTGTTCATCAAGCATGTTTTTTTTCTTCCCCTTGTCCTTACAGCTCATCTGAAAACAAGAAGTGGAGCAGGTCAGGAAAGGGGTTATGGTTAACACTGCAAGATGAAAGATAAGCAGCCAGGCAGTTAGAAGCCAAAGCATTTTATCTAGAAGAGCAGGTCTGGCCTTGTTTCTATCTTGATAAGCATTAGATTGGAGAGCTTGTTTGTGTATAGCCTAGGATGGGAGAGGGGGTAGGGAGAAGATGTAGGCTATGAGTCGCAAACCACCAAGTACACAAGTGAGTTAACAGTTTGTGCTTTCTACAGCTTTCTTCAATCCCAAATCCAAACTGCTACAGGGCACATATGCCACAGTATTTCTACCCAATAAAATGAGATAGCCCATGGGGTTTCAGGGGACATATACAGAACTCTCTTCCCTGGCTGTATAATGTATTCAACTGAGTCCTGAAAGAAGGGTCAACATTTTACAACATAATCTAGTGACTGGATTGGAGTTGGAGGATCTAGGCATTCACCTAGTTCCTTCAGTGACTATTCAAGTGACTTTGGGGAGTCAAAACTTCTCAAAGACCTTAAAAATTATTAAGCCACCTGCAAAGGTTTGCTACACTCAAGGAATTAAGATTCTACTTGAGAGATTTGCTGTTGTTGTTCAGTTATTTCAGTCATGTTTGACTCTGTGACCCCATTTTGGATTTTCTTGGCAAAGATACTAGAGTGGTTTGCCATTTGTTCCTCCAGCTCATTTTACAGATGAGGAGACTGAGGCAAACAAGGTTAAGTGACTTGCCCAGAGTCAGCAAGTAAGTAAAAGAAAAAAGAATGTACAAAGTCATACAAAATAATTTCAATGAAGAAAATGAAGGTTTCTTATTATATCACCAACCGCCTACATTAGACATCTCAAACAGGATGTCCTATAGATATGTCAAACTCAAAATATCCCAAACAGAACTCATTATGTTTCCTTCTAAACTTCCCTGTTACTATCCAGGGCACCACTATCCTCCCAGCCATCCAAGCTGACACCTAGGACATCATCCTCCACTCTTCACTCACACTTACCCCACTTATCCAGTGTGATGCCAAATCTGGTCATTTTTACCTTCGCAATATCTCATATACATTCCTGTCTTTCCACTCACACAACCACTACCCTGGGCACAGGCCCTTCTAACCTCACACCTTCACTATTACAACAGTGTTCTGATTGGTTTCCAAGCTTCAAACAGATCTCTGCCCTTTCTAATCTATCCTCATCTCAGCTGCCACAATGATTTTCCTAAAACACAAGTCTGACTATATAACTCCCCTAACACAGTAAACTACAGTGGCTCCTTGTTACCTCCAAGATCAGATATAAATTCCTCTTTTTGATTTTTAAAGCCCTTTACAACCTGATTCCTTCCTACCTTTCTAGTCTTCTTACACTTTTCTAATGCTCTTCCTCCTTATCTCTTCCTCTTGCCTTCCAAAGTTTCCTTTAAGACTCAACTCAAATCCTCCCTTATGTAAGAAGCCTTTCTGATTTCTTCCCTCTTCCCTCTATTATGTGCTTGCTCCCTGAGATGTCTTTCACTTGTATTGTATATATTATATACGAACATAGTTGTTTGCATATTGTCTCCCCTATTAGAATGTGAGCTTGAGGTCCTTGAGGTCCACAGCCATGATTTTCCTTTCTGCACATTCCCAGCACTTTTTTACAATGCTTCCCACATTGTGAGTGTTGATCGATTGACTTTCAAAGAAGAGATTAAAAGAGATAATCTCGGAGATTCTTTGTAGCTCTAAATTCAATTTTAAAAATTAACTAAGTATTTTGAAAGCCTCTAAAATTATTTGATTTGACATTTCTCAAAGATTTGAGATAGCTTTGCTTTTTTAAAAAAAATTAGACTGGATCCAAGCTGCTTATTAAATCACTCAACTGGGATTTACTGAGTGCCCACAGGATGACTAATATCAGAGGAGGCACAAGGAAGAAGGTGTAAATAACAGACTGAAGATTCAGTCTTTGCCTTTGGGGCCTTACAATCTGTACAGGTCAGACCCTAATTAGTCCAAATGGCTAAATATTCAGATTGGAGTCTTACAGGATAAACTCTTTATTATCTATGATTAGCTTAGCTTTGTAGATTATTTAGAACCTGAGGCTTTTTCCACCCTTCCAATAAGTTGAATCCTAGCATAGTTGGGTTTGGCCATTTTCCTCTAGAACAGAAGTGTTCCTCATTTCTCTTTTTTCTCCTTCCTTTCTCGATCTATTGAATAGCATTAATGCTGATGCCTTTCTTTTCACATTTCTGAAAGCCAGTTTTATTTAAATAAGAGCTTTAAAACATTACATAACATTTAACTAAAAAAAAAAGAAGAAATCAGTCTATTACTTCACATGGCATTGGGCAGCTGCTGCTAGTAAGTTACAAGCTCCATAGTAACCACATCGATTGTTTTAATACATCAATTTAAAATTTGTTCCCTTGTTAAGTTTAATTCAAGTAAAGTTGGACTCACAATATGGTGTTCTCTCCACTTGTGCATCCCCCAGAGGCAGGGCCCTGCTAAAAAAGTCTGGTCAAACAACACTGGACCTTGGTGCAAAGTAAGAAATAAAATGTCCTGCCATTGCCCCAAAATGAAACTCTTCCCTGGTCAGGTGGTGCAAGTCGCCAGAGGAATTGCTGTTCTTCCACCAAGGGCTGTTTTGATCTTGGTGGTATAACTGAGGGTGATGGCCTTAATTTACTCTTCTGAGCCTCACCAGAGGCAGCTCAGAGGGTAGTAGTGTCTCTTAAATGCACAGGGAGCTCTGCAGAGGGAGCACCAAGGAGCCTCTGGACAAACAGAGTCTCTGATGCTATTAGGATTTGACTGAAACACCTGATTATTTGTATTTCAGGTTGCTCACTTCCAGGCTTTATCTCTGTTTGAATGAGGGAATGCAACACTGGACAGCCTGGCTCTTTTCAGTTTATTATATGAATGAGTCAGACTAGTCCAAGTTAAACCGTGGAAAGAGGTATATGGCTGGAAAAGAAAATGGGTCCATTATTACAGGAGTAAGAGATAACTAACAGATAGCTCTCATGCTGCACTGGCACCTTCACAATGTCAAGAGAAACTAGAAGACCCCCAGAACTCTGGGTAGACTGCCCCAGTGGTTTTACAGGAAGATATAGACTAGGATTTCCCAGGATGAGAGGGTATGGATGAGTTGTGATCCATGTATTAGAAGGAGTACTCACATAAATGAGACCACAGATCTAAGTGAGGCATCAAATTATCTATTCAAGCAAACCATAAAGAATAAGCACAGAATATTGAGTGGATTCCATTTGAATAAATAGGCTTATCAGGAAGGATCTTTGTGAAAATTATCTTCATCATTAATAAGGATCTTTTTGTTACTGATTAGCCATAAAGGCATTACAAATCTCCAAACACATTTTAATAGAATATTATTTCACAGGGTTCACGAGCTGAAATGATCTATCACTCTGATGGAGTTCAGTCTTAAAGGTTTCTTTCATTTCATAGGTTGAGAGTGTTTTCTTAACACAGCTCATGAAAATAGCATTAGAAGCTTCACTATGAACAACTTGTGTCTATAGATGGATCGGTTAGGTTCAATTTTCGCGGGTATATTAGCAGTTAAACAAAGACTAACATGATCAGAAATGGGAAAACCTTGTTAATGTATGCCAATGTAAATCATAACTTAAAATTTAGTACCAGAGAAACCTATGCAGGAAAAAAATAACGATATGAAAGCTTTGAGGTATATACAGGTTTGTTCCAACATTGTTAGTTTTGTATCTTTGAATCACACCACTACTCAATTATGATGATATCAAGTTATTTTAGAAGTAATCAGAAAGAAAAATATAGCATATAATAAATCCATATGGTAGAAGCTCCAATTTCCTCATTTATAAAATGAAATCTTTGGGTTAGATGATCTCAAGTTCAGTTCAAGGTCTAAAGAATGCCAAGATTTTATGTTGGCACGTGTGAAAAAATCAATTGACTTTAAATTAATTCCCACTTTTCAAAGACACATTTAAAAACCGAGGAATAAAAAGGAATCACATTCTATAGTAATGTGAAGTTATCTTCTTAGGCATATATATGTTTGCTATCCTTTTCTGTTTTTGGCCTGAGCCATTGATTTCATTGGTATAGAAAACTGCCAAGTAAGGAAATTTCATTTATCAACCAGATCAGTACCTGTTCTGTTCCTGAGCATCTCAAAGAGTTGCCTGGGACAAGTAGAGGTTAAGTTCCCCAGAATCACACAGTCAATATGATTTAGAGGAGGAAGAGCTCTTCCTCATTCTGGGGCTGGCTCTACTTATAATATCATACTGCTTCTCAGTTAACTACTTATTTATTACACTGAAATAACTATCCCTCAGAGTTAGTTTATATGCTCACTTCTTTTAAAAGTGCCTTAGCAGGATACTCACTTAATAAGGAGATTTCAACACATGTGGGATGCTCCTTCCCTAAATGGCTATTTAGTGGAATTCCACCTAAGGTAGTATTTTCAGGATCACTCCATTTATAGAGAGCTTTACAGTTTGCAAAATGCTTCATACACAATATCTCATTTGATCAACACAACCACCCTCTAAGGTAGATTCTCCATGTTATGGAAGAACAAACAAGGGCTCAGATTGGTTTAAGTAACTTCCCCAGACCACATAACCATCTAAGTTGGGATTCAAACCCAGTTCTTCCTGTCTATAAACCCAGTGTTCTGGTCATAACTTCTGTTATTTCTTTAGAAATTTGTATATTCCCTATGCTTTTATTTATTTTATTGAACCTGTGATTTCATTGGTACTGCTCTTTTCCCTCATAGACGTATCTGAATTCAGAGTAGACATCTCAATGAGGTTTTCCTCGCACACAATGTTAATCTAGAAAAACCTAAGTATATACATTTCATAAGATCATGATGTTATTTTAAAACAGTACCTTAGATGATCCTAATAAGTTAATGTTGGCCATTTCAACTGACACTTAAAAAAATGAAATAAAACTTACAAAAGAAAGAATAAAAGGGGGAAGAGCAGAATCTCCCCAAACAGTCCAAATCCATTGCCACTCTTGTCTCAAAACAGATTTAAATGTTATATCTTGAAATATACTATGGTATGAAAATATCTCATCTTCCCAAAAGTCACTCCATTATCTCCTCCTTCATTCAATTTAATTTTATTTCAAATGACTCTTCTCCTTGCCAACACAAACTCTTCTACATGCACCCTTGATGTCATACCATCCTTTTTTTCTCCAACAGATCATGCCCTCTATTATCTCTCCTCACTCACTAATCTTCAGTCTCTCTTTCTACTGGCTGCTCACCTGATGTCCACAAACATACTCATCTCCCCTAGACATAAAAAACCCTACTTAATCTGACCAACTCCAACAATTACCATCATATATCCTTCCTCTTTTCCTGGTTAAATTCCTTGAGAAAGCCCTCTGTAGTCAGTGGCCCCAGAACAAGGAAGAACTCTTCCTCCTCTGAATCATATTGGCTGTGTGACTCTGGGGAACCTAACCTCAACTTGTGCCAGGCAACTCTCTGAGTCTTTGAGGAACAGAACAGGTACTGCTCTGATCATGTCCTCTCATTTGCTTTTAACTCTTCCTACTGGCTTCTAATCTCAACATGGATTAAAGCTAGTTGTTTCAAAGTTACCAAAGATCTCTTAATTGCTCATCTCTTATTTGGTCTTTTCTCAATCCTCATCCTTCTTGACTTTTCTACAGCCTTACCTCTGTCAATCACTCACTTCTCCTGGATTCTTTCCCCTCTCTAGGTTTTCATGACACTGATTTCTCCCAACTCTCCTATATGTTTAATTACTCCTCAGTCTTCTTTGCTAGATCTTCATCTAGTTTATACCCACTAACTGTGGGTGTCCACCAAAGGTATGTCTTTGGCCCTCTTATTTCTCCCTCTATACTACCTCCTTTAGTGATCTCCTGTGTATTCAGTTATCATCTCTATATAGAGGATGCTCAAATCTCTTTATCTAGCCCTAACCTCTCTTCTAACCTCCAGTCTGGCATCACCCACTGCCTACTGGACATTTCAAATTGTATGTATCACAGACATCTTAAAGTCAACATGGCCAAAATAGAACTCATTTTCTTTCCCCTCCACTCTCCTCTTCTGGACTTCCTATTACTGTTAAAGGTATCACCACATATATTTCCAGTTGCTCAGGCTTGCAACCTAGGAGTTATTATCTTTAATTCCTCACTCACAATTATCCCACATATCAAATATGTTGCAAGTCCTATCATTTCTACCTCTACAATATCTCTTATATTCATCCCCTTCCCTCCATTCACATAGTGGTCATCCTAGTATGGTCTCCCATCACCTCACACCTTGACTAATGCAACAGTGTCCCGACTGGACTCCAAGCCTCAAGCCAGTCTTTCCCCTTTTTAATACATCCTCCATTCAGCTGGCAAAAATGATTTTATTAAAACATAGGTCTGATTACATCAGTCCCTTGCACAGTGAACTCTAGTAGCTCCTTATTACATCTAAGATAAAACATAAAATACTGTTTGGCTTTTAAAGCTCTTCACAACCTGGTTCTTTCTTGATATTCCAGTGTTCTTATACTTTATTTCTTTTCATGTACTCTATGATCCAATATTACTGGTTTTTTTGTTGTACCTCCCACACAAAATTCCATCTCCTATCTCTATGCCTTTTCACTGGATGTCTTCCATGCCTGGAACGTTCTCCCTCCTTGTTTCTACCTCCTGGCTTTCCTGGCTTCCTTCAACACACAACTGGCTCAAAATCCACTTCCTGCAAGAAGCCTTGCCTACTGTTCCCTCCCCTCTTCCTACTACCCTATTCCTAATGCCTTTTCCCTGCGGTTACTTCTGATTTGCCCTCTATATATCTTACACGTACCTAGTTGTTTGCATGTTGTCTTCCCTATTAAATATGGGCTCCTTGGGGGTGGAGATTGCATTTTTGTCCTTTTCTTGTATCCCTAGCCCTTAGTATGGTGCCTCAAACATAGTAAGTACCAATTAGGCATTGGTTGGCTATAGTTTGACATTGTGGCTATATGCTTGTTCCAAGGAAGCAAACTGACTGGAAACTGAGTATACATTATGTGGAATAGGGGTAGTCATGGGGAGTAATCTAATGTAATCTTAATGTGATGAAACAGAATCAATTACTCCCTATTTTTTCAGGGCCCTCTCCTCTAATAAGTTACTTTTCCTCAGTTTTTTTAGAGTGTTCAGTTTGACAGACTTAAAGAATTCATACATTTTATTCCCTTTCTAAAGAGTAGGACTGGATTAATCGAATTCATACTTTAAAATCTGTTTATATTTTAACATATATACATAATGTATTTAACTTAGATGAATGGATCCCATGGGACCATTAGGATTTGATCAGGAAGCCCACAACTCAAATGGATGGGACAATGCTGTGATTGTTTCAAACAAAAATGGAAACGGCACAAGACAATCATTTCTGTTATGTGAATCTGCATTCTCATCATGTCAAGTGACGACACATCTGAATAAATGAATGTTTTCCTAACCAAATGTCTGATTGCACAATAAATTCAACTGCATAATTAATTTTACCTCTATGTTGAAAACCACACCCTTGCTTTGATATGATGTTATTAAAATGATAGTAAAACTTCATTAAATAACTATCCTATATCATGGATTATATGATAGTGCATATCAATTCATAGTTATATGCATCATACAATGTGCTTCATTCTTATTATGGCACATAGAAAAGATGACGATAATATTCCTGACACAGTTCATAAGATTAACAGCATTAAGGTACTATGGAAGTTATCCAGTGTAATCCCCTCATTTTACAGATGAAGTAACTGAGGCTTTTTAATACTACACTTAAAATGGAGTTTTACCATGTCAGGCTTTAATAGTTTTCCCTACTAGAATATAGGCTCACTGAGGGCAGGAACCCTGTCTTATTCATCTGTGTGTCTGTCAATTCCTAGCCCAGTGCTTAGTACATAAAATTTGTTTAATACCCTTCATTGTATGAATGAATCAGTGCATAAAAAGAAATGGAATCAGAATTCATGTACTGTAACAACTATAGCATTGAAAATTATGAACCAGAGCAATACTTTTAGGTTATGGCATATTTACTTTTAAACTATCTTAAAATAACATTTTGTCCTTCTCTCTACTCCCCACCCCACCTTCTTACTTTAAAAAATGAATCATTGAAAAAGTTGCTTCATGTAAATACATTGGCTCATTCATTCAAAAGTCCAAAAAACAAATGACTAGAAAGTACATGGATTGAGAACCTAACAACCTATGAATATATTATCTAACCAGTTCCTTAATCCATTCCTGGTCCTCTTTTTAGGGAGTAATACTTTCTGTCCAGAAACAGGTTGATATGTTGCTATAGTTATATTGCCCAAAGCTACTTACAAAGGTCTAAACTCCACAGCATACTGACTAGTAAAAGTAAGTATGAAAAAAGTAAGTACATTGAAAGTATGGTAGTGGCCACCCATCAGTATCAGTAGGAGCAATGCCCATTTGCAGAAGAGTAAACATACTCTTCATTACCACCTTGGTCAGGAACAGTCTTCTAAATAATATTACCCTTGTTTGGACATTGCTACCGCAGAGCAATTTGGGAACCCTATTTTTCTGATCATATCTAGGTCTCCTACTCATGCATCAGACACAGATTTTTTATTAACAGTGATATAATGCTGGTGCTAAGTACACAATGTGATGTGACATAATTATGATGAATCACATATTCTACAAACTTAATATCAGTGAGAGACAAGACACATTCATGGTAGAAATCAATTCAACAAACAATGAATGAGAATTTACTAAGTGCTAGGGAGTATTTTTGGCAGTGCTCCAAATTACCCCAAAGCCATCCATGGAGGGAAAGGTAGTGCTATAGGGAACAGGTTATATTTTAAGGCACAAAGACCCTGAGAAGTCTAAGGTAGATCTAAAACACGTTAGTGCCAGATAGCAACATAAGCATCTTCTCAAGGGTGGAGAGATATCTTCAGACTTTGTTTTTGTTTTTGTTTTTGTTTTTGTTTTTTTGTTGTAATAAACAAACAAATAAAAAGGCTGGGGAGGAAGGCAAGCCCAGGAAAAAATGTTCTTAGCTAAGATTTTTAAAAATGTAATGAATTAATTAAAATCTAATAAAATTCAGATCTTTATATTACATGGCTATTTTAGAATTTCAATTTCTTTTACTTAAAAAAGTTTCAGAGGAATATTATCATTTCATAGATGAAAGGAATTGTGGCCAATCATTCTTATTTTAACAGAATAAGGCCATGACCCAAGCTCATATTCAAATAGTTTATCCAGAGAACTTAGTAAACAAAAGCAAGGAGGCCCACAAAGTATATCTCCATCACCCAGACATGAGATATTTTCCTCATGGTAAACAGATAATCAAGTATTCAATTTGCTTGTTTAATCAAACTTGTCAGAGCAGTAAAGAAGAAAGCAAAAGGTTTTAGGCTTATACTTGTAGCTGTGGTATAGCCAAACTACCATTTGTTAAGATGACTAAAAGGTAATTTGGCTAAGACTATGGAAAAACATGAGTCATCTGCTGTCCCAGTTTTTTTCCCTCTGAGTCTTATCAAATGATAGTGTTATATATGCAGGTTTTTAATCTGATGAGAAAATGGGGGAAGGGGGAGGTAGAGAGGGGAGACAAAAGAAGAGATTGTTTTAAAGTAAAAAAAAACAGGCTGCTACTTACAGTATAGAAGTGAAAAGAGTAGACAGGTCTATGGTAGAAGACTGGAGAGATGTGCAGTAGTTTATCAGGCTCCAGTCCAAAACCTTCACATAGCAACACTAGGCTTTGTTCCTATAACAGAAAGCATGAAGTTGGATTGATGGTAAATATATCACCTCACAGTGGATACGAAGGAGAAGGATTTGGAAGTTCCTTTTTGTAAAACTAAAGGTAAAGAAATATCAGCTAGCATTAGAAAAAGCTGTCCAGGGCATGGAAAAAGGTACAGGTAGCATAGTTTAATTCAATGTTTCTTATCTGGTAGCTTCTTGTAGTTCATTTGGAGAGTGCTCAAAATCAGAAACTGCTTCAACAAGAGGAGATAGTTGAGGTAACAGAAGGGATATCTCGATCTAGAAGAAAAAAAAAAAAACAACAACAGACCAAGGAAGGCAGCTGCCTCCATTTAATAGGGAAAACAGGCAAAAAGGAGATCTAGAAATGAGTCAACAGGGATAGAAGTTTAGGTACGCAAAATGAAAATTAATTTAATGAAACATCATATTTCAACAGAAATCAGGGTCAAATTTATTTCAATCACCTAGGCAAAGGCATTTTTATGTAGCACTTTCAGTATATCACCAATGTGGTGAGTGAGAGCCCCCATGCTTACTTAGTACAGGCTCAGGTGCTAAGGGTGAAGGATCCCTGGAGAGCCCACTACAGCACAATTAGTCTACTCTATTCCCCTTTAACACTTAGCTTTAGGGCTCCCCTCAAAATACATACATACATACATGCATGCATGCATACATACACACACACATAGTTGCATGCAGATTATCTAAGGGAATGATGGCTTGGATTGAAATCTCTGCTTTTATTTGTTTACTTGGGGTTACCTGGTTTTTTTTTAAGATGACTGAAATAAATGTGACCATTACTTCTGTCGAAATATGATAACATTTTATTAAGTTAATTTTTGTTTTGTTTTGTTTTTCTTACCTAAACTTTCCTCCCTGTCTGTTAATTTCTAGATGATATTTTTACCATTGTCTTCCCTGTTCAATGGAGCCATCTTGGGTTGATTAAAAGCTGCTACTGTTGGGGAACTAGCAGGTAGTTAATTGTTTGTGGGGGGTGGGGAGGAGCAGAAATCATTATTCAGTTTCTTCTTTACCCAATGCCAGTTTCAGTAGTGGGCATTGAATGAGTTCAGTTTTTATTTCAGACTCACTGTCTCCCATCCTTCATTGATACCAAATAACTCAACACAGGTTAGTACACTAAATTATTTTATCTAATGATGTATCCAATATCAAAGAAGGGACAGACAAAAAACATGAGGGGAAAGACAAACAGGAATGTCTACCCAGCTCAGGCCATTACAGCAGCCAATGTCCCTGTTTAAATCCCAGAGATGAGCAGTTACTACATGGTTTCTCCACAGCTTGGAGAGATCACAGAGGGAAGAAGGAGAGTGTCTTTGAGCGGGGTTGTCTCATGAATTAGGTATGTTTAGCACCACATCAACTCATTGTCAATTGCTGTTTCCTTCTTTGTATAACTAGTGGATCATCTTTTTAGCTCAGCATCCACCACAGTAATTGTCCATTTCTTCTCTCTTCCTGCTCATTGAAAAGTCCAATTATCTTTCCTCTGGGAAGTAAGTGGTTGCAGTGAATTATCTCAGTCTCTCTGATTGAAAGCACTGGGAGAAAAGAAATCTAGGGAATCAATGTCTTCCTGACCCGTTCCTTCCAAAAATGGCAGACCTTCCTGCACACTTAAACTCTGCCTCTGACTTTTTTCTTTTACATTCCTCTTCCTAGAAGTCTCTGTGAACCATTCCCAGTGCCACCTTCATATACAGCCTTCTCGGAGTTTCTGTTCTCAAATATCCTTACTGTGCATTCTGGGATTGCTGTGTTCATAAGGCAGGGCATCATTCCTCTACAGAGCCAGAAATGTTATTGTTGCTTAGAAAAAGTCAGCCAGGGTATGCTTGGCACCTGTAACTATATAGCATAAACACACACATTAACACTTTCTAACAAAAAGGGTGATTTTCCTGGTATCTTAGGTAGCCATCTTACGGTACATTTGAAATTTTCAACAATACATGCGACAGACATGATACTATACAAAGCATCATTCCACAGTGATCCTTCATTGACAACTTGTCTTGGTTACTTATAGGACATAACGCATTCACATCTCAGGATTACATGCATTTGATGAAAAAAAATATTTGCTTATAAAAATGGCGTAACTATAATTAGCAGATACAGACCCCAAAATGAGTAAAACACTTAATTAGACATTGCTATACTACAAACATAACATAGAAACATAGGCAAATGAACATAACAGCAACAGAAAGTAAGTATAACAGACATATGGTATTTATAATGTATAGCAACAAACATGTAATTTCATGCAAGGCATGCTTTACATGGGCAATCTCTAATATTATCATTTGGATATGTGTGTAACCATGTCAGGTTCACTTGTAACATCTTAAGTCTGTTTAGTAACTGGTTGCAGGGTCTAGTTTCTCAGCCACTGACTTACCCCTCTGTTCCTACATCTGAACTAGTAACTGGTATGGGTTGATCATCATAGAGTTGCTACTTTACACTTGGAACTTGTAGCAAAGCATTAATTATCAGTAGTTTTGTGACATGTGGATGGCATCTATATTCTACTAGTCTTCACAGCTGCAATTCTAAGCAATAAAAGAGTCATCTCTGGGTGCAATTTTCTTGCCCTGTCTGCACTGGTTTTAGGGTGATAATAGTCAATTCACTGGGAACGTTATTTTCAGAGTCCATGGCTGTTTCAGTGGATGATTCATAACTAGTGGATCATCTTTTTAGCTCAACATTCAGTAGGGTAATTTTCCATCACTTCTTTCTACTTGCTCATTGGAAAAGTTTCTCCTATGGGCAATAAGCCATTGCAGGGAATTATGTGAATGAGACCTCTTCTACTATGTTGAAGCTATTCTGCAAACTACCAGGTTGCCATGTCTTTCACCATATTTGTAGAGGCTTGATTTTCTGTAGGTCTTCTAACCTGGGAGTCTCTTTTATGCCAAAGTTTTTTCTCTTTGTTGAAGGTCTTGATGCTGTATTCTTAAACATAATCATTTTTGCTTTGGTTATAGCTTTTCTTAGCCAAAGTTGTGGCTAATAAGTTTAACTTCTCTCTCAGTTGAGAAATGTACTGATTATGAATATGTGTATTACCACCTTCATCTGAAAATCTAAGTCAATACATAAGTGTGACCCTTGTCCAAACATGATCAAGTAGGGTATAAAGTCTGTTACATCACTCTTGGTGGAACTGAATACATGGGCTACAAATTGCACATGTTGACTCCACTGATATTTCTCTTCTAGTTCCAGAGTTCCTAATATATTAACAATATACATTTTGGAACACTCAAGCTGTGGGTCTCTTTGTGGAAAGCATATTATAGTTGTAGACTTTTTGATACATACTAAAGCCAAATTTTACTAAAACAATTTGCTCTCAAAATCTCTGTCTTGGTCAGAGTGGATCCCAGAAGGGAATTTTTACAATGGGAAAAACTTTCCCCATGATAATTGAGCAACCATGATGTTTTCTGCTTCTTGGTTAGGCAAGTTTGTGCATATGTGATGAATTTATCAGTCAACACTAAGATATAATTTATATTTTTATTATCTCCTTCCAGATATTAAAAAAGTCAGTGCATTGCAAGCTCCAAAGGTTTACTGGTACTTTTTAATCTTGAAATATGCATCATAAATTCACAATACTTTTCTTTGCCCATATTGGGCAAAAGTTTCACATTTCTGGATGACAGTAGCCGTTAGGAGCCAGTAAAATCTCTTTCATACCAGATTTAGGTCCCTTCTGGACCTATATGTCCAAATTCACAGGTAATTCTTTTATAACTCAATAGTGAATTGTTCTGGATAACCACAACTGCTTCTTGGTTTCATACATGGCATCAGTCACAGTCTAACGTAACACTCTTCTGTCATTGTCTCTATAACAAAGGGCCTTCTGGAGGCTGGACCCTTGAGTTCTTTTGCATCACTTTCTTGTTTTTTGGCTTTTATCATTTTTCTTAATCCTTCATCAGCCATCTGTTCTGGTTGCCAATCATCCACAAACAACTGAGGCAGGGAAAGTCGGTTCAATGAAACAAGGTTCATATATACAACTGGTATACTACCTGATAGAAGTCCTAAGTTTTCAGCTGAATTTGCATGTGAGTGTAGTCCAGACCCCTAACTATTACATACAGCTCTTATCTTCTTTTGGTAGCATACAGCCTTCAGGAGAGGGAACCTGAATCTCCATTAATCTTCCCTGGCCTGTACTGTATTTAGAAGTCATAACTGGCTAGTGCTGTTATCAGTCTCTGGCACTTAGTGTATAATTTGGCCTTGTCAAAATGTAAGTGAATGGATTGTTATCAGTCCTCACTTTGAATTTTGAACTATACAAATAGACTGAACTTTTTGGTGATAGCCCACTTCAAGGCCAAGAACTCAAGCTTATAGATGGGGCAACGTGTCTCACTGTGTCAGTCAAGTACCTGTTAATAAATGAAACTGTTCTCTGGTGACTATTACTCAATTGGTAGAAGACAGCTCCCAATCCTTCTAGGCTGGCATCTTTGTAGAGGACAAAAGGTTTGCTTGGGTCTGTATAGGGTGTGTTCATACTCTTGTTGATCAAATCTCTGTAGGCTTTGTTACATTTGTCAAACCATTGATCTCCAATGAGCTTTACTGGTTTTATGACAGTGTTACATATCTTGCCTTTCTGGTTCTGATCTCTTTGATTATATATGCAAGAATGGGGCCTTCAGCAGTTCAGCAATAAGATATGATTTTTTTAAACAAATTTGTAATAATAACTGCCAAATCCCAGAAAGTTCTTAAGTCTCTAAGATTCCATGGCCATGATCAATAGAGAAGTGCTTCTACCTTCTCTAAATGAATGATCACTCCTTGTTGGAATATAATGTGCCCCACGAACTTGATAGAAGTTCTGCAAAGTTGGCACTTATTAACAGCTTCAGATGTATTTCTTTCAGTTGATCTAGTACTTTCATGAGTCTCTTATGCTCTTCCAGTGTCTTTTCAAAAACAACTATGTCACCAAAGCACAGCAACACTTCTAGGTGGTTCAGATCTCCATCTGTTTTTCCAATGGTTATTGGAAAATGGGAGTTGCCTCAGAGATGGGGGCATACACTCAAACTGGTAAAATCCAGCTGGACAGATAAAAACAGTCTTTTCCTTATCTCCTTCAATCTCAGGTATATCATAGTATATACTACACAACTCCAAGACTGAGAACCACTGACTGCCTAGTGGATAATCCAGGGCATCTTGAACCAGTGGCATAAAGCACTGGTTTACTTTTGTTCTTTCATTCAAAGTTTGGTAGTCTACACATATTCATATCTTTTTATTCGTCTTTGATACTGCCACTATAGGGAATAATATCTCTAAATAAGCATTTCTTTAAGATGGTTTCTGAGGTCTTTTAAATAGAGAAATCCTCCTAGATCTTTCCTGGAATGATTAAGAATTAGTGAGTTAGATCCTGAGGGTTCCTCCTTGGGCACATCCCATTTCCTACTCATGCAAGGAAAACATTCCTGTCCTCTTGCTGAGATTCTGCCTCAATTGATCCTTACATAATGTTATTGTGGAGTCAACAATGTCAAATACCTCAGGATCCAGTCCTATCTTTGAAAAGTCAGTGCTCTTGTGACATGACTGGTACCTCTTGCAATCAGTGAAATACACAAATATGAAGTAATTAAGCAAAGCAATATCATTGTAATAGCCATGAACTCAGAATCATGAAAATAGTATGAACAACTTTTTTTTCAAGTACCAACATATAGAAAATAATTATGTAAAGAACAGGCATTCAGAACTTGCTTATAAACCACACAGCATGCCACAATTTTGTCACAGATATACTGTAAAACAGTATAACTTAATAACAATATGCTGAATAACAATATCTACTTTATTTCCTTTTTGTACTTGGCTTTTAGGCTGCCAAAAAGATATTCATAATACATACACACATACACACATACATGGGATGTCTCAAAAGTCTTAGTGCAGTTTTAAGCTTTAACAAATTCAGAATAAAAAATGCTACAAACTTACAAATAAAAACAATGTTTGAAAGGACAATTAATTTAAATATACTGGGGTTTTTTTATAAAAATTCAAGATAACTATCTTGTGCTAGACATCACTCAAGTCAATTTTTGAACTTTGTAAAAACTTTTATCAGTTGCTGTTCAGTGACTGAAATGATTGCATTTAAATTCTTAGCCTTAAGATCACCCAAGATGAGGTTTTCATAAATATACAATATTTTTCACATGACCATGCAAGAAAAAATCTAATGATAGCCCAGGTGACCAACATGGTCAAACAAAAGAAACTTCTCCTTCGAAGACATCAGTTTGATCAAATATCATTCAAAAACTGTCCCCAATGCAATGGTCTTGTCTTGTTGAAAGTAAAAAGAATTATAATTAAATATGCAAATGTTTTTTGTGATTTTATAAGTAGTGATAGCATATTGCTTAATTCCTCAATGGGATGATTAAGAATTAGTGAGTTAGATCCTGAGGGTTCCTCCTTGGGCA